>NW_019174305.1:2519228-2839754 GCF_002260705.1 Seriola dumerili | reverse complement strand
CACACACACACACACACACACACACACACACACACACACACACACACACACACACACACACACACACACACACACACACACACACACACACACACACACGTCTTCATGTTTGCTGAGTGTACGCAGGAAGTGATGAGATATTTAAAAGTAAGCATGTGGCCCTATAATAGAGCACTCAGGGCAGACACCCACACTGACTGACTGACTGACTGGACTGCAGGGGGAGGTTGATATGGTGCTGTGGACTGTGTGTGTTAAAACACCTCCTCCTCCTTTCATATCCTCCCCTCATTCGTCTCTTGTCTTCATCTGCATCAGTGCGTCTCCAAATAATTCAGCCCCCGGTGAGATCAGGTCTGTCGTGCTATGTGAAACGTGTGCGATGTGCGTGTGTCAGTGGTGCGATGCCAAAGGTAAAAATGGATGACAAACTCTGTGTGTGTGTGTGTGGCATTTCATGATTCCACTTGGGACTGCTCATGAGTGTCGCGACGGAGGGATTCGGGTGGAGGAGCGTGTGGGTGAAGAAGGGGGACTCCCTGCTCAGATCGTCTCCTGCATGATTAAAAAGTCTCTGGAAGTCATCGCCTCCCTCTTCATCTTTCATTGCCCCCTCCCTATTATACACTTCCTGTGTGAGTGGATGTGAAGGGCACGCAGTCAGGTGGAATAGTGAAATTGCTTGTGGACGTTACGCAACTTCCCCTGCATTTAACTGTGGGACTTCCTCTGCTTATTTCCCCACTGAAACACTGTAGTTAAACCTTGAAGCTCCCACCTTTCAATAAATACTTCCTGTGCAGCAATGCAGCTTAATGCCTTTGGAGTACACGGTGGTCCCTGCTATGAAAAAATAAAATATTGTCTGATCAATTACTTGTCCATTCTTGCCTCAGCCAGTATGTTACAGCTCACAATGACCACAGCCGCTTCAAGAGCTGCACTCCCAGACATAAAGGCTAAGGTCTGACTGAAATCACACGTAAATAACAATATTTTAATAATAGCTGAATCTTTCCTTGACAGAACCTTCAGCAGTCCCTTACTTTCCCTTATGTTCCCTTGTACAAACTAGTTACAAGAAGGAGGAGTTTGTGCTTGTGTGATGTGCTTTGTATCCAATAACGACGAGCTGCAGTAATGGACAAAAAGCCTGTCTCATGACATCAGTGTCACATACTAAAAAGATACATCTACTTAGTTGTAAGAGATTTATTCATCTCGGCTTTTTAAATTAGTTTATAAACGTATCAACAGTTTAGCCCCAGAGCCTCCATCCAGATGTGTTTAACGGCAAGACATAGTAAAACAGAGTAACTGGGAGTGTGATGAATGCAAACTGTAAAATACCACAGTGTAGATCAAAGTTTGGACAATGAGCTTTCTCCATGAAGTGCCGTCAACTTTGAAACACGTTATCAACTGAAATCAAATTAACTCCAGATATAAATGTGCTGGCTAAAAGCAAACCAGAGTTCTACCCATTTCTAGCTAATTGCATCATATTGTTAATTGTTAATTGATTTGTCGGCTGGTTTTGCTGCAGAACATCTGCTCCGTCTTTAGCAGAATCTTTGATTTGAACCTAGACAACGACGAGCAGGCCGTTTGTGCAAGGAGGCAAATAAATTCTTATTTGTTAGTATGGACTTAAGAATAAAGAATAAAAAAAGAATAAAAAAATTAGAGCACATAGCTGATTTACTCTGACAAATGACTGCAAGGGTCAAACACAAAATATATGGTGCAAAGTATCGAATCATTATGTCTGTTCCCATGAAGCAGGAGTGAATCCTTGTGATGTTTACAGTTGTGCTTTTAGCCCTGAAGTTGCAGCCCTGCCACGACCTCTGCAAAGTTAAACAAAATAGAGCAGGAGAGGCTGAGGATGGAGAGACACTTGGGACGGGTTCTGTCAAACACTGCAGCAACTCAGCAGTTTGGCTGCTGCCTTCACCTTTACTTTAACGGGTAACACAGCTTTCACAGCAGCTCTTCTCTCAGCTCGCTCCACCTCCTGCCTCTGTGCTCCGCACTGTTCGTCCTGTACCTTTCTCTCCCTCTCTCCCTCCTTTTCCAGCTAATCTACAGTCTGGCTGAAACTTCTCCATGAATAATTGAGATGAATGACAGCGCCATCTCATTAGGAATTCACATAACATGCCATAGCCGGGAGAGAGAAAGAGAGAGAAAACGTAATAAAAAGATGAAGTAGTGAAAGGACTGGGGCTGGGAGAGGTGGGTTTCTGTGCCTGTGTGTGCGTGTTTGTGTGTGTGTGTGTGTGTGTGTTTGGGGGGGGGGGCAGGCAGTCACACGACTAAACCAAACCTGAGTCATTTAAAAGCAGCTGCTCAGTTGATTGGCTGGATCACAGCACTGAGGACATCCTGGGTTTTTAATTAAGAGGATTCAAGCTGAGAATCATGACTCGACACTCACTGAGGTCTCCTTTATAAATACTGTATAGATGAGTGTGTGTGTGTGAGAGTGCGAGTCTATCCGTGTGTGATTTCGAGGCGTGTGTGTGCAGGTGACAAATCAACCACTTTGCCGCTAATAACTCACAAACACCGATGGATCATTTCACCCTGTTTGCCTGCACACCAACTGTGAGCGTTTGCATCACTCACTTGCATCACAAGTGTTTATTTCCTATTACCTTCCACTAACTCACGGCTGCTGTGTTGTGACATGCCGTAAACATGCTGAGTGTGTTTGTCTGTGCAGCTGCCCACCTCCAGCTCCTGCTCTCTCTGCAGGGCGAACTGTTTGAATGACTTGACGATGATTCCCGCGTTGGAGCAATCGTACACGAAAATGGACGGGCTCCCCATCCACGTCTGCAGGTCGTAGATGGACAGCGGGATGTACTGGGTGTAGTTCTGAAAAAGAGAGAGAGAGAGAGAGAGAGAGAGAGAGATGAGAGAGGAGATTTCAGAGTGAGAAAGGCGAGAGAGGCGTGCATCATGTTATTGCTGATAACTCACTTTTAAAGATTTGTGTTTAATTATTTACTAGTCATCTGTTTGACGGGGAGTGTGAGCCGAGGAGAGAGAGGTAGAGAAACAGTTGAAAAGAGAGAATTATAATGAGGCAGAGTGAGAGAGACAGAGAAACGATGATGGTGGGAACATGTGCAATAATAAATCTAATAACCATGGATCTATAAAGGTGTTACACTTTATAGAATATTCGGTTCCCCGACGTTGCTTCAACATCAAATCCCCACTGATCTCCTGTTTCGGCAGACGGTGACACAGCGGCTTCATTTTATAGAAAAAGGAATAAGTATGCAGAGGAAAATGTGGAGAACAGAGAATGAGAAGAGGACATAAGACCCAAGGGTGCACTGAGGACGAGGAGGAAACAGCTCAGCCCAGACATGAGCGGTGCATCATTGTGAGAGGGTGCTTACTTATAGGATGAGGTGACGAACAACTCAAGATTTCTGAGTCTGATTCGAAAGTCAGTGATGCTACAACACAGCAGAGCTAAACCCTGGGACCACAGCCTGCAGGGGAGCTGTGTTTGCATGTTTGTTTGTGAAATGAACTGGCACTTTTTGAACACAGGAACGTTTTCAGGAACATTTTTGAACCAGGAATCAGGGATGGGTGGGCCACAAGCACTAGCACTAGCACTACCAGAGTAGCACTACCAACATAATCCTTGCAGCTGCTAAAGCTGAACCGCAGCTGTACAGACCATTCAGACAACAAGCGAACACGTCACTGGTATCAACAGTAGGACTAGATTTATTTTTTTTTAATGCTATTGATGTTTAAAATCATAGGTATGTAAAATAAAGGGATTGAGCAACAATTTAGTATTTTAATTCAGAAGATTGGGGGACTCACAAGAGTCATATTAAAAAAAGAATAGGCTCCAAAAACTCTAGATCCACAATGCAACTTGATAATGTCATTCTTTGGATGTCGTCTGTCTGATAAACACCCAGATCTTCCTACTTTGAAACAGGCTTTCTGTCTTTTCCTGTTAAGTCCCAGGCCCAAACTGAGATATCAGCTGATGACATCATCAGGGATCCTTTCTCAGACTCGACAGAGCTCCTCCAGAGCCACAGGAGATGTTATACAACTGTTTTCACAGGCTGAGAGGTACTCCCCCGTGATGAGGAAACTGATGCTGATGTGTAAAATCTGCTCCTTTAGCTTCCAAAAAAGTTAAAAGCAGAAATCAGAGAGTGGGTGAGTGAGCAAAAGAAGGACAAAAAAAACCAAAAAAAACAGTGAACTGAAGAGAAGGATCTCGCCTTTCTGACAATTTCAATCTCCCTTAATCATCACTGTCACACAGCTCACAAAGAACAACTGCCTTAGGGTGTTACAGTCTCCCTGTGTAAAAAACATTACATATGTATCTATTCATTTCATCACTGCTCTTGTTGCCTGATCTTCACAGTTCTTCATGTGAGCTACAAACGTACTAAAGGAACCTTTGCTCCCTGATTTAACTCCTGAGTTTGGTTTCTGAGGCTGTTTGGTCAAAAAAGACATGAAAGACACTACAAAGATGAATCAAGAAACAAAATCACTGATGTAAAAGAGAAAACAGAAATTGTATTGTATCATATTTTTTGACTCACCAGCTACAATCATATTCTCTACAATGGACCTGCAGTAAAAAGCAAAAGATTTGGATACAAACAACCTGAAATCTGTCTCACTGGAGTAAGTGATGTAATAAATGATTATTAATAAATGTTATGTTATAGTCAGTGTGTTTAGCTCTTCATATTTTGGATTTTTATGATTCTGCTAAGCTTTTAGTAGCTATGTTAACACGTGCATCGTAATATTTTTTTAGAAGTAGTAATAATTTTAGAAACCAAGAGTATTTTAGCTTAATGTACAGTTCAATAATTTGACAAGTGCTCATATTCAGCTTATTTATATATTCAAAGTGAAGTGTATAAGCTACATCCACACTAATACATTTCCATTTTACAATAAAGATTTAAAACGAAAACGATCTCACTGCAGGCGAGCATGAGTGATCTCTGTCCATACCAACACACCTTAAAACGCACACGTACATGACCACTGACGTACACTGGCCGTGTGCATGCTGTTGTAAACAGGAAGCAGATTGTCTACTCTGCAGTTGGCTAGTTGCAGACCAGCTGCAAGCAAAGACAACAAGGTCAGTAACACTTGTAATTCGTTATTCTTGTTGCTTTCACCACTGGCCGTCGTGACTGGTAAGACACAATCAGGGAGCGACAGTGGGTGTCTAAGTCACTGTTTCTAAAAGTCTCTGTTTCAGGCGCTCAAAGACTCCGGAGCAGTGTGCCAGGTGTAAACATAGCAAAAGAAATGTATTTTAAATCTAAAAGATAGCAGTGTGGACGCAGCCATAGACAGCATGAAAACCTGCGTAAACAAGGGTTCTCATTCCTGTCATGCATTGTCATGTTCCAGCACATTACTTCCCTGTGACCTCTACATACTGTACATGTATGACATTGAAATGGGCTCATATAGAAACTGATCATAGTTCAGCTGATGCAGCTGCTGTATATTAATGTGAATAAAATGGGAGTATTCAGTGATTATGCTCTCTGTGACTTTGCAGCATTAATCTAATGAGTGTGTGGTGTTAAAAGGGCTTTGCTTAATCACATAATAATTGCATTTTTGTTGCACGTCAAAACGGCCTGTGACATCACAACAGATACTAAGTCCATCTTGGAACCTTGTTTCAGTGGAGGCCTACGACTCTAGCTTGTGTATGTGAGAACAAATATCTCGTTTGTGTGAGTTACCTTATTAAAGACCCAGATCTCTCCGTTGACTGTGGGTCTCGGCACCCCGTGACCGTTGTAGTGGAAGAGGACTCGCTCCTCCTTAGCGTTACGTCTCAGCGACGTGCACAGCTTCTTCACCTCGTCCACCGTGGGGTCCAGACTCTGCTTGTAACGCGCCTGAAAAACAGCAAGCAAGAGAGGAAAGTCTTTTACATTTCAAATTCATATCTCAGGTGTTTTACTGACATAAGAATGGCCAACACAAATAAATTCAAAGATGTTAGAAAAATCTGTCCTGCAGATAAGGTTTCAAATAAACAAACATACATACAATGCACCATTTTATCATGGCTACAAATCCCAAGAGACGCTAAGAGAAGAGTAGATGAATCATGATGCAACATCTGCTGGTGTTGGTGGGGTTTAAGTGAATGTATCATACAGTAAACAATGCCGTCGGGAGAGAGAGACACGCATGGAAGACGTACATCTATGAGAAACTAGGCTAGATAGCCGCGAGGGGGCTCATCCTGCTGGTTTTCTTTACAGATGTTGTGTGCGTCACAAGCCTCGTATGAGAGAGGAAGTGAGGGAGTCAGGATGGCAAGGATTACTAATTAGAGACGTATCTGTCGTTTACAACCAGTAAACAGACATGAGAACCAACTGTCTCTGAGCACAATGAAACACACCGGGCTTTCTGTCATGAGCATGGTTTCTACCTTAACTAGAGCTCCTACAATTCACCTACAATAGAAACAAAACAGTTTGGAGTTTTTATATTGACATTATGCACTTTCAAGCTGAAAGCTGCAGTATGATGTTAATCCTTTGGGTAAGTGCTGCGTTAAGGAAACAGCTTGACATGTCATGCTGACCTACATGCAGGTTAAGTGGCAAAGAAGATGTTTTCTTGTTCAAGACATTTGAAATTTCAAGGATATTCCAAACAACAGAGGAGAGAGTAAACTGCAGAACAGATGAGCAGAGTACTGACATTTAAAAATGAAGAAGTCTGCAGAAGAGGCGAGGACACAAAATACAAACAATTTTCTCCTTGCAAAAATTAAATAGATGGATCCATTATAACCTGTAGTAACCTTGTTTTAATATAACTGGACTAGTGTATGCATTGTAGATGTGGAGGTACAGTAGATGTACATTCTTTTTGTCCTTCTTCGTTTCCATTAAAAAAAGAAATCTTTTTAAACCCTTTTGGGGACCACACCATTTTGTTTGAGTAAAACTTGATTGGAGTTTTCAATTGACAAAAACAATGTGAGTAATAATGAGCAATTTCATGAGTGTGAGATTAAAGATCGTATGTTTTTGCCAAGGTGCAACAAGCAAAGCAGTGACATGAGGGTCAGACTTGGCAGCAGGGCAGACGGCGCAAAACTGCAAATAGTATACAGTATATATTGTGTATATTTTTTCCGATGTTAAGAAAAATATAGCATATGCTCCGGAAATATCGTGAATTTCAATATTATATCATCCCAAGCCTAAGTGTAAGTTAACAGAACATAGAAGTAAATACAAATATACAGTGTCTGACCTGTCCATCTTTTGACAGTGTTTTCTGCCACCGCCTTAAAAACCTCCAAAGGAGAAAACACATTTTGAAGGAAAGTTCAGAGATTTGCAGACAAGAAACACTGAAGCTGTTCTGGAGGCTGTGAAAAAGATTCAACTAATTACTTACAATAATTAATCAAAGATGTTACAACCTAGCTGGGAAGTCTGATCCATAGGCATTACCTAATATACTGAGGCACAAATTCAGAACCTCATAAACATTCCCTATATTTAAGAGAGAAAATGTTCACTAAAGTATTAAGACATTCAGTATGGAGAGAGATATGGTTTTTAACATTTAATTTTGAGCAGCCCAAAAATAAGACTCTGAATCAGTTAAGAAGTGACTAACAACCTGACAAATCTGTTTGCAATGTTCCAATATTGTATTGACTCAGACAAAGACGTTCTGCTTTACAAGATGTCGAACCTTTAAAAAGACCTTTCACACTTTCAAATAATAATGATTTCAAATGAAAACTCAAGGATGTCAAACCACGAGGCTGAGAGTTGATCTTAGTTTGGAACAAAAGCAAAGTTTAATTTGTGCATAAACGAGGAACTTTTCTGAATGTGAACTTTGAACAAGATGTCGACAGAAGGAAAGGTAGAAAATACAAGAAAATATAGTGCCAGTTCTGCAAACCTCTTGTATAAAGCTGTTTTACAAGCTTCACCGGAGTGATTTTAGAGAGATTCACAGTGAAACACTAGTAGCAGATATTCTACACATAAACTAAAAAACATAGAACGCTGGTGCACCTTACTGCTGTCAACTTGTTTCCTGTGCGACCTGTTGCTCACTTTAGATCATACTTTATTAGATCATACCAGTCTGACTGATTTTGTAGGAGTGATGCTTGTGTACCCGTGTGTGTATGCAGGGTGGAAAAGCCTCGAGAAACTTTAAAGGAGTAACAGTAGGAAGTAGAGGACATGTGCATTGTCTGTGCTTCTTCAGTTCATTAAAAAAAAAGTGTTTGTGTGCGTATGGATGGAAGGGACACTGAGGTGTCAACTAGTTATGCAATAGAAAAGCACCCGGTTAGACCAGTCTGAATCATTATCACACTCACCAAGTCCCTTCTGTTACATAACTAACATGCCTTTTACCAAACAGCCTGCCTCCTGTCAAACGGCTTTGAATCACATGGAGAAGCCACATTTGAACTGCAACTTCTTCCAAAACTTCAAGCTACTGAAACTAAAGTGTGAGAGGTAGAAAAATAGCCTTCCCATTATATCAAATTTAAAAACAATACACACCATTAAAACCAAATGACCATTAAAACCTCTTCTTAGAACAGAAACATCTCTCTTTATTTACTTTTAATTCACAAATAATCAAGCTTTTATGACACAGTCTCATATTAGAGGCAGGTCTTTATTTCTAATTGCCTGTTCTTATAACATAAATATATCTTATCCTGTTATAGGATGAATTTTCTCTGTTTTCTAATTGTCCCCTATTTAAAACTGCTGGTAATGATGTTCACATCTAATACAAACTCAAAATTCCCTTAAAGGTCCCATATAGTCTAAAGGTAGATGTCCACGTATTGTTTGATTATAAAGCAGGTCTAGGTTCTATATTAATACAGTGAAAGTATCAAAGCGCTCAGTCCACAGAGAAATGCACACAGCCTGTATTCAGACACTGAGCCTTAAAGCGGGCCCTCAGGATTTCTCGAACTTTGTGATGTCACAACAAAGCAGTGACCCATCATCCAACCTTGCAGGTTTCTATTTAGTTTTAGAGTATTTAGAAATTTGATAGATTTTTATTAGATCACTCAAAAACAGGCAGCCAATCAGAAGCCCCTTTAAAATTTAGCTTTTTTTTTTTTTTATTTCTGTACTTTTCTTTGTTTTCAAAAGATTGGGACACTATTCAACATTATGTTTCAATGCAGATTTGAATTAGAAATTTTTATTCTTACTCAACCTGAACTTTACATTCACTTATTTTGTATAAATTTTGCACATGAAACCATTCCATTCATTCAGACTCACCGACCCTGTTATTAAAGCTCCAGAGAGAAGCCTGAGAGAGGAGATGTAAAACTACAATGAGATGGTTTTTAGTTCTTAAAACCACAAATATATCTTCTTATGGATCAACACTTCAAATAAACACAGTATTTCTAGCAGAGAGAAAGTGAAAGCAGCAGCTCTGTGATGTAGTTGTCATGCAGGCTGTACATTCATCTTGGATCATACAGTAATTCATGATCCTTTGCCGCTTAAAATGCAACAGCTGTGTAGTCATTATTCAAATGATGCTAAATGCCGTAATCCAAATTATTAATCATGATTTGTAGTTATAATTTGCAGGAAAAAATTATCATTTGCTCACTGCTCGTCACATCGCACACCCTACAGGGGCCAAACTGAACAGGCCTTGATCAAAGACGCCACATTTCAGCTTCCCGCATCTGGATGAGTTTGAATTGCAGTGTGCTAGCAGAGCTTGCAGGCTGATTCAATTTGGCTATAATCAGATAAGAGCGCCTGAATACCAAGAGGTGCAGCGCTCATCCCAATGATATCAAGTGGTATCTGAATGGTATAATGGTGTTAGTGAGGGACCAGCAGTGATGGAGGTATATTGCCTGAAATCAGAGCTGGTGTAAGAGAGGGCGGTGGTTGGGAGGTATAACTTTGGAGGAAAAGTTCTGAATTATATGAGGAAAGAGAGAAAGAGAGAGAGGGAACAGGCAAGTGTTGACGCTTACCTGCTTGTACTTATTATTTTTAGATGCTTTGGCAAAGCTATTCACCTACATTCATGACAGACGGGCTTATTAAATTCAAAAAAGATTAAGACAGATTCATATGTATGAGGAAGGCACCTAGGAGAATCCATTTAAATATACAAATCATCATTTTCTGGCAGAAGGAGGTTGTGTGTGCATCTGTATGTGTGAGTGTGTGGAAAAACTTGACTCAACTCCTAACATTAACCACCTAGGCCTGGAGGGGGAGCTCCAGCCTCCTGCGGGGACCAAGTCTCTCCTCAGCCTTCCCTCACACCACCCCAGTAAAACACCTCAATTACATCCATCAAGGCCACAAGAAACAAACTCCTCTTAAAGGTGTGTTCTGTGCTGGCTCTGTCGCCATTTATCATCATGTCACTTCCTGAGAACAGGCGACCTTTTCAAAGCACCGTAAGCATTCAGGATGCAATTAAAATACCGACTGTTAAAGCTGCGAGGTGCAGTAGGAGCCTCTGCAGCTGTCACACACATCACGTTGCATTTTAGACAACAAAAAAGGCTACGACTGTAGTGACGCAAACAGCCAGACGCAAGTTAAAGAGTCTAACAGCGTTCCTAATTATGATACAGCAGTCATTTTTAAAGCTGTGTACACACATTTCATTTGTCATTACTCACACTGAACATTACCATTGAAAGTTGAACCCCCAATGGGAACACATACTATAAAATACATTTATGAACATATGATATATGTTAATATATACAGTGTGATGAGGAGGGTTGCAGCTGAATGAAATGCGTGTATTTCATCCACCAGGTAAAAGAGGCTGTATTCTCAAACTGCCAGATGAAGAAAGAAAAAACCCAAAGGACACTGACTTGGATGACCGAAAGCAGCAGCTACAGAGACAGGAAATTAACAAAAATCAACCTCTGTCCTCTCAATCACCAATCGACATGTGAGTAACACTGAGCTTGTTTAGATGTGAAGTATACTAAAGGACCAGAGAGAGAAATGACACACAGGGAAAAACAGAGGGAGCAGAAAGATTAGAAGAAGTGTTTCAAAGCCTTGTATCTTCGTGTTCCTGGATCACTACAGCTAAGAAAACCTTCATCAGATACTTGCATCTTTTTTCTAATGTTTCTTTTTTTTTTTATACCTGATCTATGGTCAGAACTGCTTTATTAAATCAAACTTTTTATCTATCCTTCTTCTTTTTGTACCAGCAAAGAGTAAAAGGTAATGTAAGCAGGCTTCTCATTTTAAGCTACCCGCTGACCATCACTTCCCCCAGTTAAAATGCCAAGCATCAGTGCTGAGGCAAATTAATGTTAATCCCTTAATGGCTAAATGATTCATGTGTACTCTGAAGGCTGGTGCGGGCCAAAGATCGTATATGAGGGGAAAGGAGCATCAATCTGTAAAACTATTCCAGGACTGTAGGTATTTTTTTGTAACAAGACCAGCAGACTGGTGACTCTTCTCTACTGCTATGATCAGCTGATCACTACATGTCTATTTCAGAAAATTCTTCAAGTCTGACTTTTGCATGGTTAGTATTTAAAGGTGCGATGTGTAAGATCTGGCCAGAATTCTATTTTAAAATGTTCAAAAAATGAACTGACACTTTCAACAGTATGTGAAGGAGCCACAGTGATTATGTTATGACTATCATGGTGTCATGGCTGTCCATCTATTGTGTTTCAGAGATATCTACTCAAATGAGCATGCTAACCAGCTAGCCCCGGCCTGTCCCTTGTTGTAATACCACTTTATGACACTACATGCTGTGTGAGTCAGTGTAGCATCTAGTCTGCCCTCAGTCACATCATTACATCACATGTTTGTCTGTATCAGGACCAGAATTCCAGTCCAGTCCTCCCCAGTAATGGACCAGCCCCTGCCATTTCCTCTGAGCCTGGCCTCATCAACCATCAACAACCACATTACAGTAACACCTCAGAGTATTATCCCTGCACAGAACACATATTGTCTGTACTGTGATCAAAAGTGCAGAAGTTTTGTCAACACTTTTGTGCATAGTTATAGTATTTTTTGTACGATCTTTTTATATGTGTATATATATATATATATATATATATATGGATACACATACACAGTAAAAATACTGCAGTATTTTACCTTTTTACTGTTATTTCATGTTAATAACTTTATTGTATACGGTACCAAACAACAAAAAACAACAAACACTGAAAAAAATCCCTCACATTCTACTGGTTTCAGAAGAATCATCAAATTATTTGGTGACTTTGAATCCAACACTGAGCAAAAAAGAAATTGTAATTAATATCACTGAGGACTCACTGTTTGTCTGATCCAAATACCTTTTGAAACACTTGATATCTACCATCTACAGAATGTCTGTGTCAATTTTGGTATCATTTGAATGAAGATTTGTGGAGATATAGAGTGATGGACTTCAATCATTCAGTAGATGTGCTGAAAAAATCAGCTCTGTAGAACATAAAGGTGATTTATTGTGGGTATTTTTTGGAAGTTTGGAAGGTGGATATTTGTTGCAATTAGCCATGTCCACTATAATCAATCATTACAAAATTTTATTCATAGACTGAATAATGACCTTAGATCATATGAACCAAATTTCATATGAATCAATGCAGCCGAACCAGAGAAACAAACTTTTCGCATTTGACGCGACCCCTAGAGGTAGAATATCCCAGGGCTCTATAACAATGGTGGGAGCTAAGGTCCGCAGGCGTACACCAAGTTTGGTTACAATAGCAGTAGCCAATTTTGATTTATGATTGTTGGACACAGGTTTAAAAGTTTATAATTTCTCAATGGACTGACAAATGGAAATTCTTTTAATAACTTTTCATCAGCAGTATGTAGATGACGTAGAGTGTAGACTGACTTTCATTAGAGTCACATTACAACAAAGATGCAGAAGATTTCTGAGATCAAAATGGCAAAAGAATTTTGACTGTAGCCCAAGCTGTTTTCGAGAAGATTGCACAAACGCATACTTCATTATTGTAGATACTTCATTATTGTAGCCCCACCTATTGAACAATTAGTTTTATTTTTTGTCCCTGAGTAGTGGGCGAAGAGGTGAAACGCTGCCCCCTATGTAGGTGGAGCAAGTAGAACGATCTTACACATTACACCTTTAGAGCATGTAGGTTGTGAAAAATAAGTTGTTTAAGTAACCTACGCCCGTTATTTCAATGTCAGATACTTAATCAATCAACATTTTGTATCTCTCTTCTATATAATTTCCATGCTGTCGGTAAGGTTTGTGAACATTAATTAGGCTGCCACTTCAAACAGTGGTGATTCTGCCGTCTCAGCAAACAAAATGGGATTAGAGATCTAAATTGAATATCCGAGTTTTAGTTATTTAGAACTTTAGTTACTTTCCTACGATAAAAAACGAAACCTAATTAGATTTGATGAGGGATTAAAAAGGATTTGGATTCTATACTGGATGTGGATTTGATCAAATCCTATCAAACCTAAACCCTGAGCCTCGAACAGTGAAACTAGAGTTTGGTTCTCTTGGTCCAGACCCAAAAAGAGACACTGATCCATTATTTGTAGTTCACACAGACATATTGCAGGTAGAAGCTTTAGTGATGTCCCTCACTTGTAAGTCATTTTGGATAAAAGTGTCGTCACGTGCAATCACTTGGACAGGTAACTCAGTAACTGGACAGTTTCACTGTTCCTTCAAAATCAGCACCACTAACATGGGGGATGCATTTCTTTAGTTTTATACATGTTATACAATATATCAATGCCACACAATGCTGTGGTTCATCAATTCTCAAAGACCACACCACAGTTCGCATGGAAGGGTCTGAGTCTCAGCCTCAGCAAAAGAGTTGGGCAATATGACCATATCTACTGTTACACATTAGTAAACTCAGATATGAGAAATTAGTAAACTGCCAGACATTTTAACATACAGTGACACTTATCCCTTGAAAGACCCCTCTGATGAAAATCAAGTGTTTAACGTTTTTAATATGTCCATATGATGTTTTCTATATAATACAAGACACATCAGAAGCGATGAGCAGTCAACATCATGACTGAGTGTTTCCACCTTGAACTGCAGGAAACCAATGTCTCAAAGAAACAGACTCACACAGTCAGGGATTCGTACGTCACAAACCTAGGGAAGCAATCCGTCAGCTAGAGGGGACAGGGGGTGGGACTAAATAAACCTGAAACCTTTCAGTACAGAGAGCCAGAGTTGGACTTAGCACAACCACTAACGCTGTGTCAGCCACTGCCAGTAATAAGCTAATAAAAACATAAACTATGCTAACCGCTCTGATACGTCTGCTAGTCTCTGATTCTGGTCTCAACAGACTCCTCTGTCTGTGTCTGAGTCTGACTGAGGCTCAAACACGTGGCTGAGTCTCTCTGATGTTTCCTCCTCTAACCATCTTGATGCTCTCTGGTCTTTCCCCTGTCAATCTGGGGCAAGTGGGTCGTGGTGGGTGGGGCACAAAGCCAGGTCCAGAATTTCTCAACGAGGAAGAAAGAGTAGATGTTCTTCCAGCCCCAATTTTCCATTTTGTTTCACTCTTTGTGTTGCAAAACCATGTTCAACAAACGTTTAATCATAGCAGAGTATTTTTACATAGTTTAACACGTCTGGAAAGGAACTTTAATATTGTTGGTGATATGAAGCCATACAGGCAGTGTTGCAGGTCAGTGAGGAAGACTGTGTGACTGCTGTGTACTGATGATACGTGATGAAGTATCTGGACTCTTTTCTCCATGCATATTGTGCAAAACGCATTAGGACACTGCACAAAACACTACTTTAAACACTAACACTTAAACAGTACAGGATACACTCTTGTCAATGACAGTTCACAAAGTTCACCATACCTTATGAATGTGGCTGACAGTGTAGAAGCTTACGTACACCTTGAACCCTCGCTGCTTCATGCCTACTGCTAACACCCATACAGAACCTACTACATATGAATCACTTATTTATCTTCACATGGCTACTGTGACAATACATACAGTATGTACAGAACATACAAAACAACCCATCATAGAGCGTAAAGAACAGGTCTCAATGCTCTCACTCGTATATAGCCAATATTAAACAGTCCCAGCACAGAGACAATCATAAACACACCAACACACACATACAGAGACTCAACAACCGTCTCTTTCAGACAGAATGGGATTTTGAAAAAGCAGTTGTGTGATAGATGAGCACCTCATGCAGGTCTCTCTCTCTTACACACCACACACACAGACAGACACAGACACATGCAGAGAATAAAAGTCAATGACATGACGTCAAAGATGACTTTGTGATTGTCACAGTCTCATTTTAGGTCAAAGGAAAGAGGCTTCAGCAGCATGCTACCGGTGGAGGGGTGATAATGACAGAGGGCTGTGCCACTGCACACTCCAGGAGAAGGGGGGAAAAAATGAGTTGGTTAGTGGATTCAGGGGTTGATGCTATTAAACTTTCTTCAGCAACTTTTTATTGCCTCTAGAGCTGTGTTTAGCTTTACTGTATGTATTTGCATCAGCTAAATGTTACTGCGCGGGATAAAATGATCAGAGGTACGAAACAAGGAGGAACAATCACAATGATGACAATATTGAGGGAAGCTCAGGAGAGGGTGTTTGTGGTACCATGTTTTAGAAAAATAAAGGAAAACATGGTACTAAGCCAGAAAACCGTGGATTTCTCTCTTCACATTGGGAAGGAGTCGCTGCCCCAAGTAAAAGAAATATCTTAGGGGCCACATGAAAGGGTAAGATGGAGCATGAGCTCCACCGATGGACTGTTGCAGCATCAGCAGTAATGCGGAGCATGTACCAGACTCACGTTGTAAAAAGGAAGCTGACTGTAAAGACAGAGACCTCAAGTGTGCAACCTACATATAAATCATCACCTACTGTCATGAGCTCTGGGTAACGACTGAAGGACTAAGATCACGGACACAGATGTCTGATATAGGTTTTCTTTGCAGGGTGGCTGGAGTCATCCTTGGAAGTAGGACGAGGAGTAGGAGGAGGAGTTTAGACATCCAGAGGGAGCTCGGAGTAGAACTGCTCTCGTCACGTCAAGGGGTCAGCTGAAGTGGTCCACACATCTGATGCCTCCCTGTGGCGGTATTCCAGGCACGTCCAACTGGGAGAAGACCCCAGGGCAGGTGCAGAACACGCTGGGGGGGGGATTACATTTGCCATCTAGTATGGTGACACCCCAGGATCCCCCAAGAAAGGCTGATTTACATAGTTAGAGTGACAAATGTATGGGCCCTGCTGTAGCTTACTGCCACCATGACCCAGACCTGGATAAGCGGTGGGAAATGGATGTATGAAGGGACGATTAAGTGCTCACTTGGGACCCAACAATGATGTTGATGATCTTCTTTTGTTTCACCCTGAATATCGTAATCACAGCTCTCACACTAGGCAATTATGTGATTTGTAAAGTATATTAAAGTAAAGGAGGGACTGTTGGAGATGGAGATGTTCTCGTTACATTTGTTCAATGTGATTTCAAAAAAAGTGAATGGGTTGGTGATTACTGACAGCAAGGTAGGAAAAGGGACGTTCAAAAACCCTACAGATTTCAACACTAAAGATCTGAAGCCAGATCTAACCTGGGAAGAGGACAAGCAAACAGACGATTTCCCTACAGGGATCAATAAAGTATACTTGTTCAAATTGGGCTGAGAAAAATAGAGCCAGTTTGATAAATAGCAGTGAGCACTGGGGTGAGCAGTAGTCATTTCCCCAGTGAAAGCATCCCTGCTGGGGCCAGTGTGTCTGGGCTGAGTCAGTTCACAGCACGTTGGATGGAGCAGAGGGAGAGATGACACGTCACCTTCCCACCCTGCCAGCACGCACCTCCTGTCGAGATTATGTTATCCACACAGCCATTTCTCAGTCTCAAAACTACAGCTTCAGAGGCGCGGACGGTTGCACTTTTCAGGAGCAAAAAACTCCACGTAGACATTTTAAAGAAGTGAAATAATCGCCTTATTTTCAGCATGTTGTCGAGAAACTGACCTCTTATTACTTATAACTCTGTGAAGGCATTATATGCGGCAAGTGGTAAATAACTGATGGTGCAGAAACACTCGTCCTTTACCTTTGTTTGTTCTCCTGTTTAATACGAATCCAATGCCGCAGCTGACTAAGTGACATGAGTTATGTAACCGGCAGAAGGTCTGAATGCATCCAAGTGCTGGTGTAATGTATGTTAAACAGGGTGTGTGTAGTTTTCAAATACAAGTGAACAAACTGTTTCATTCGACTTGTTGAAAACTGTTATTGAGACGGATCCTCACTCAACCATCATCGTAAGTGTTCAGGCCTTTAAATCTGTTTGGAACATGATCTGAGGAATCAATGAGGCTTCCTGTCTTCTGACCATAACAACTGCCACTTCGTCAAACCTCTTATTACTGAGCAAACTTTAATGCTGTGACTTCCCCTTCCTCTACTGACAATTTGCTTACACATCTAATCATGCCCTTTTTTTCCCCACACGCACATAAACTTGTAGATGCTTTGGAAATACACAAAGTCAGAGTCATGTGGCACAGGGACCTTTAACCACTATGTCTCTGTGGTGAGGCTAAAAGGCTAAAATCAAGGCTTTTTCAATCGAGTTTTGCCGGCCCTGATTCCTTTTTACATGTGATTATTTGCAAACAAGGACGAAACAATGAAGGAACTCTGGTTTCAGAGTCATTACAGACACTGATACTGGTAAAAAGCACAAAACAAAGGACATTCAACCATGTTCACATTAAGCATACCTGCCTGAATCAGTGTCGCATTCAGGAAGCTTTAATAGGGTGTATTATATAAAAGCCTCAGTGAATATCAATGTTACGTGTGTTTGTGTGTGTGTGTGTGTGTGTGTGTGTAAGGAGCATACATGTGTTTGATAGAAAAGGGGCAGAGAGACCTCTAAAGCACCAGACCAATTAAAAGCTGAGCTCAGAGCAGCTCTCAGAAGTCTGTGTGTGTGCGCGCGTGCGTGTGTGTATATTTGTAATTTAGTCATGCAGGTGCTTTGGAGATAGTTTGGCTCTCTGTAAAACCTCCCAAATATCTGGATTTTAAGAGAAACAAGGTGAGTAAATGTAAACAGCAGCTCGGCTCGCTGATCCTCCAGGACGAGTTTTAGTGAGAAACTTTATTCAGTGTATTAACTGGTTTTAAGCACCTGGTCATGGAGAGGAGGAGATCATTGCCGATAATTCATGCAACCTGAACAACTGACACTGAAGGAATCCTAAATGGGAGAAGCTGACTGCAGTGATGGCATGGTGGTGAAGACAACAACTCCCATGATCCCCCGCTCCTTCCTGATGGCACCAAACTTCGTCTTTTGTTATTGTTTTGATGAGAGACCCCATAGTGACAGAAATTCTATACTGTGCATTTAGCTATTTAGAATAAATGGACCAGAGTTCTGTGTGTATGTATCCCCACAGTGACACCTTCTCCACTGTTAACAGGGTTAATAGTGCGATAATGACTATGTGTTTGAAGTAATAAATTTCAGTTTTTCACGTCACTTTGGTGACAGTGAGTTAGACTTGACAGTCACTCGATCTCAGTTGTAAAGACCAAGTGCTTCAGCTGCTGAGGACATAAAGATGGCTGCAGTATAGGCCTGTGGTGGCAGACTTCAGACAGTCAGCAACTAGTTGATCAACTGATAAGAAAATTGAATTGGCAATTATTTTAATAATCAGATAATTACTTGAATCTGTGGTTGTAACTGTGATGATTTACTGCTTCTCTTTGTTTTATATTGTTATAAATTAAACGACTTTGGGTTTTGGATTCTTGTTCAGACTTTTTCACCATTTGTTACTTTTTGTAGACTAAACGATTAATCAAGGAAGAAATCATTAGTTTAATCAATAATGAAAAATATCATTGCATTGCACCCCTACAAGTATTCAATATGAGGACTTTATTTAAGTTTACTTTTAATTATGAAATTACTCTTCGTCCGGAAAGTTGGGAACTATATATAAAAAAGGCTGCAATTAAAGCTAAAACACTTTAAACCCTATTTACTATATTATGACTTTTACTATTATTACTTATATCTATTGTGTATTCTTGAATCCAGTGTGTCAGGGTACAGAGCCATCTCTACTAAAAAGCATCACTGTCCGAATAAGATGGAGGTAACTCAATAAAGTGGAAGAACAGTACAACAACAACAACAACAACAACAATATAAAAAAAGGCCCTAAAGACGCTAAACTATATTAGAAGAAAGTCGCAGGCTTGATTCCCTCCCTAGTGACAAGTGTCCTTAAGCAAGACATGGCAGATGGGGTCATCTTAAAATCCCAAATCTACACACCTGCAGTAAATCTTTAAACTTTTATACTTGTAAAGCTGTGTAAACAAGTTCAAACACTGGATGTTTAATCTGTCCTGAAGTGCTTGTGGATTCAATGAAAGCATCAGTAAGTCGCAGTAACCCGTGGTCTGACAGATGCATTCGAGCAGCTATTCTTATCCCAAGCAGCCGGCTACCTATTACAGCACTCTCCACTGCTCTAATCAACTGCTGCCCTCATTTCCAGCCACCTGCAGGGAGAGTTACACCAGTTGGTGATTGAGGAGGGATTGGAGCGGGCAAGAGTGCCACAAACCATTAGACTGGAGACAGAGCTTAGGGACCTGCTGCTGTCTGCGACTCTGTGTGATGTCGTGACTGTGTGTGTCGATCTGCTTCTAGTCAGGGAATCCACTCAAAGTCAAATTTAAGTTTTATTAAAACCTTGTCATTATATATCAAAGAGTTCATCCTACAGCTCCCTGTATCTGATATACATAATAAAGTCACATCTGAGAAAGCGTAGTGATTCATTAGTCTAGTGAATAGGTAGAATGTCACAATGCAAACGGCGGGGATAATATGTGTTAGTCATTTGTTTTTATGGGTTGGAAATCATTTCTCTTGTGACGCCGTCTGCTTGCTCACAGCCACGTCCGACCAGAAATTACTGCAGCAGGTAGCGTAATGAGTTATCAGTATTGATCAGGAACCCAAACAAACCCACACAGACATATTACGGTCATTTGTGCTGTGGGAAGCTGAGGGATGCAGCTTAAAGCCTCTTTAACGACCAAAGTAAAGGAACAACAATCTGTCACCTACAGCCTGTATATATGTCCTGTAACTTCTACTAACTTCTTAGTGTTAAGGGACACGCTGTATGTCTGGTGAAACGTATTCAAGCTGGTATCATGAGCCTTTTATGGCTGCAGAGGGAGCTGCACGAGAGATATCAAGTGCTTCAAGTGATGTCACCTGAGGCAGCGTCAGATGGCACTGAACACTCCAAGTCTGAAAATGAAAAGAGTCTGGGGGTGTGGAGTTAGAGACAAGTGAGTTCATAAGATCTCTGTAGCTGCTCCTCATCTCTGCTAGAAGCTAGAGGCTACATTAGCTGCTCCTAGCATAACACACCAGAGTCTCTGATCGAACTGTCTGGGTCCAAGCTGCACTGTGGGGGATGTAGGCGCCAGATTTTGAAAAGGAGGAAGAATGGGGGGATATTTCTGGTTCTGCTACATCAATTTTTACCATTTTTTTTCCCCGAGTCCGACAGAGACACAGGAGTGCAATGCTAAAACGGTGGAGTGCTCCATCAAAAGGAAATTGCACAATGTGACCAAATTAAAGCTCAATAAGTGAAAGCAGGTAAATAACCCTAACACCACTGCAGGTCCTGTTGGCATATACTAGGGAACTACATGCAACAGTTTATGGTTTGCCTTATTTTAATATTTTGTTAATTACACTTCATCCCTTTTCTTAACTAACTGAATCATGTCTGAAAGCTCAAAACTTGTTTCCGCAAAATGTAATTAGTGCTAAAATGATTAGTTAATTGATTGACAGATAATTAATCAATTAATCAATTAACCAATTTTGACAAACAGCTAATTACAACAAAGATTTACTGGTTGCAGTTTTTCAAATGAGGATTTTATGCTTCTCTGTTTTTCATCAGTGTAAAGTGACATTTTTTTTGGCTTTGGACTGATGGTGGGTGAAATTAAGCTGTTTGAAGGAGTCAGCTTGGGCTTTGAGAAAAAAAGTTTTCAATCAAATCTAAAGAAAATTAGGAAAAGAATTGTTAATGAGAAGAATCGTTAGTTCAAGGCCTAGATTCTGGGGAAAATAAAAATTTCAAACTCCAGTGAAAGTAAGAGAGGAGAGAAGAAGAAAGCGGGTTTGGGGTTTGGAGGTTAATTTTAGAATGTGGAGCAGTGGGGTAATGGAGGAGAATGACACACAAACAGAGCCCCTGCATGGATGAGATGTAATTAATCCTCTTCAGAAATAACTGGTAACTCTGTACGCAGCACCGGGGACCCTCCACAGACATGTTCATGTTATCTGAGGAACACAACACACATCCTGTTTCAGGTCTGCACTCCAGTAGAGGAAGCATTTCCTCGATCCCAGAGGTCATCTGAAGTGGGGTAGGGTTTTATGATTGACCCACCCACACACACCCCCCCATACACACACACACACACACACATCATACATGTACATACAGCACACAAAAAAAAACTGCAAGAGAAGCAAGAGAGCAACGACACACATCAGATCCCCTCTCTCTCTCTTTCTCTTTCTCTCTCTCTCGCTCTCTCTCTCTCTCTCTCCCCTCTCATTTCCAAGTCTGTATCGACCACATTAGTTTCTTATAATAACCCAGCAGAGCACTGAGGGGTTTCACAAGACATCCATAACTGGGTCAATGGATCTATACCCGAGCTGGATCTAACATATTGTTTAGAAGTTTGTGTCCAAATGTGTGTATATCTGTGACCATTTCTGTGTATTTGAAATTATTTTTTTATTATGCATGTCGGTGCTTGTGGTTCCCGCGTCTCCTCATTAGCGCTGCTGCTCAGAGTGTCAGTGGCTCATCGGAATCATGACCTGAGGCAAAAGACCTGGACAAGAGCCAATATTTTGTTTTTCTTGTGTGTGTATTTGCCTGCATTCAAGTTCAATATGATAATAAATCCTCATCTTGTAATACATCAGTGGCTCCATTACGGTACAAAAGCTTTATGTATTTTCATCCTCTTACCCAAAGATGGAAGGAAGTTACACAATGTTTCTACTAAATGGACTGAAATTTAAAATCAATAAAAGCTGTCAATTTCTGAAACAAACTACAATTAGAAGAAGAAACCGGGCAGTATGCAATCACTACTGCAATGTGTTATCAGCCTACAGAAATACAGTACATGTCACATGACAACAGTCACATGACAGTTCAGTTACCACCAGTTTCTAAGATACACCTGTTCAACAGCCCTGCAGGAAATCTCGACTTTATGAAGGTCCATGATGATTTACTATGGAGTGCCAAAGGGCTCAAAATTAAACAAGACAACAAGACTTGATGAAATAAATAATATATATATAACTACAGATAAATGTTGGAAATGTGGGGGAAAAAAAAGCATGAAATTTTAAAACAACTTACAATATTTTTAAAACTATCATATCAAGTCAAACAGGGCAGAGCCTCTTACGTGAGTTTATCTGGCAGAATGCCAAACACAAACCTCAGCTCTGCCCTGTTTGACTGACAGACAAAGATGTTGTGATTAAAGGTGCTAGTGTGAAATTACAGCCCCAAGGAGAAACTGCAGTTTGACTTCGCAAAGAAGAAGTTAGAAATAAAAACTGTAGGAAAGAAAATAATAATGACCTGCAATAACCTCTGTTACTGTGAAATGAATTAGCATGAAAAAACATTTCATAATAATAAAACTAGGTTTTGGTTTTATTTCACAACTTCATGGTTGTATTATATATTTTGCCTATACTTATACATACATACATACATGTTATTTATTTACACAAATTTAAGAACACCATCATTTTCAAAGCTGCTGCTAATGAAGTTAAACTGGTTTGCATTATACTGAGAGGGATTTCTGATATTCTGCATTTATCTATATTAATATAAATAATATATATGAAATATTTTAGCAGGATTTATTACAGGGCAGATGTACCGGACCTCCTTATTTTGTCAGCTGTATCTAATAAAATGGTAACTCGTATACAGCTCCTTCATGGAGCTACTTCATTCACACTGACCAAAAATATAATGCAACACTCCTGTTTTTGCTCCCATTTATCATGAGTTGAAATGAAAGATCGAAGACCTTTTTCTATAAACACAACAGGCTTCCGGCTTTTCCTCACAACTGTGTTTAAATCCGTGTTAATGAGCATTTCTCCTTTGTCAAGATAATCCATCCACGTCACAGGTGTGGCAAATCAAGATGCTGATTACACAGCATGATTACTGCACAGGTGTGGCTTGAGCTGGTCACAATGAAAGGCAACTTTTAAAATGTGCAGTTTTATTATGAAAAAAAAGAGACTTTTATTAGGCAGTGGACAGTGGATTTCACATGACTTGGGCTTGGGGTCGTGGATCAGAAAACAAGTCAGTATTTGGATTGACCACCATTTGCCTCGAACAGTACAACACACACGACACATCTCCTTTGTACAGAGTTCATCAGGTTGTTGATTGTGGCAAGTGGAATTTTGGACCGCTCCTCTTTAATGGCAGTGCGGTAAACTTCCAGGAATTGTGTACACATCATGCCGCAACATGGTGATGGCGGTTGATGAATGGCACGACAATGGGCCTCAGGATCTCGTCATGGTATATCTGTGTGTGTCTGTGTGTATCTTTTGTTTTTATAGAAGTCTTATATCTTTGATTTCAACTCATGAAAAATGAGGGTAAAAACAAAAGCGTTTATATTTTTGCTCAGCACAGTTCAACAGGAACACTCGGATTAGAGTTTCTCAGGGAGTGTTTGTCAATTAAGTTACCAGCCAAACGTTTGATCAAATAACTATGATGTTACAAACCATCCTGGCTGACTACTACCAGTCTTAGCATATGGATATTCTCTCTCAAAGGAAGCAGTGTGTTTAGGAATTTTCAAATTCTTTCCTTGTATTTCCATTTTTGCCGTACCTCTAATTTCTGACAAGGGATTGCACTGCAAAACCTCCTCCTCTCTTCACACAAGCAAAGCAACAAAAAGCCTCGAACACATGCGTTTTCTTCTAACACCTTACAGGACGAACACGCAGCCTTCCTGCATGTGCTCAGTAAGTGTAATATCAGACGTGTGTGGCAAAGATTGCAACAAGGCCACCATAACTTCCTATTCAGTGGGGGGTTTAAATAACACCTCTAATTGTGGTGCCCTTGCCCCCTGCTTAGTGAGTAATGTATGAGTGTGTGTGTGTGTGTGTGTGTGTGTACACGTGAAAGAGAGATGTAAGCATGTGGATGTCAGGTTAGCCCTCGTTGCTGTGATTAATGAACTAGCTCTCTGTGTTTGTGTGTGCAGTTGTGACTCAAGCCCTCCGGGCATTAAAACCCATTGAGCATGCATGGAAATGTCCTTCTTCCAGTGTGTGTGTGTGTGTGTGTGTGTTTATGTGTGTGTATACATGTTCTTCAAGTCTTAACACCTCCACCCACCACTCTCTCCTCCTCCTCCTTCCCCCAGGCCTTCCAGCGCTGGGAAATGGACATTGGAGTGTATTTTCTGCCCTCCTGCTTCATTCCTGGAAAACTCAGGAAGGCATTTGTCACTAAAAATAGCTCCTGTATCATCAAATCTAATAGCCTTTTTGGATGTAGCTATTGTGTTAAAGCAAGGAGTAAGAGAGCATCTCTCTCCACTGAAGGGAGTAATGGTTGCAAAAGAGGCTCCATTCATATTGCATTAAACATAATGACATTGAGCAAGAAGCTCAAGATGGCTTTATTGGATTGGCACTGTTATGTCAGGAAAAGGAAAAGACGAGCAAACCTAAAAGCATGCACAGGAAATCCTTAACATCACTCAGGACAACATGTTTGGTTTCCCATATTTGCGGCTTTGTTATGTTGAACTCTGGATGGAAAAATTGCAAGCTATTTTAAATCATCAAGCTTCTGGGAGTCTGAATTACCAGTGGGAGACGGAGAACATCAATAACAACAACGGCAGTGCCTCAGCATTGATAAAAAAAAATAAAAAAAATCACTTACTGCTCACATAATGTGTCTGTTTGATATTTCTCAGGAGGCTGACAACATCATTGCATTTCTGTGTCCTTCACTTCATGTCACATGACTCAAAACAACAAACAGGAAAACCTCCTCCTCCTCTCCAAAACTAAAAGAATAACAGAAACCAAGTGTTTGGTGAATTAGCACTTATAAAGCTGTGACCAATGTGGAAGTGAAAGTGTCTATGCAAATTAAATAGTTTGCATCGGCAGAATTAAATGTTAAGGCAGGACACTGCTGCTTTTTTTTTTTTTTAGTCTGATGATAAATGTACTACCTCGCAAATGTGGAAAAGCTGAGAATGAATGTGTTAAAGCAAAGTCTGAGGAAACATCATGGAGTGTGATGGTTTTAAATGAGCTTGAATGCATGAATATCTCAATGAAGTTCTTTGATACAGAGACTAATGGCTCTAATTCTGATATTCTTGCTCTTCATGTGGCCTGGTTACTCTAGCATTTAAAACAACAAAGTTTCGCAGAAAAATACACTTTATTCAAGCTTAGGACATCTGAGGAGCCTCCCCTTTAAACGCCAAAGACTAGGGTATTTCCCCACAGTTGTAAATTCAGAGCCTTTTACTCTAGACAAAAAAAAAAACAGCTAACATCAGGCTTTTTTCTTCAACACGAAAGTTTACCATCTACATTCACTCCTGGGTCAAATGACTCTGCAATAGTCACGGGTATTTATTGGCTCCAGCTCTGATCGGCAGTGATGTAAACATGACAACCGGGTGAACACGCTAATTTCCGCCCCTTTTCCGTCGTGTGACATCTAGTTAAACCAGAAACACCACGGCTCCACCTCCTTCTAAGAGTGTGCTGGGCTCAGGGATGAAAGAGTGAGAACAGCCCTGAAATACGTTTTAAAAACACACAATCACCGACCGAAGCGTCTCACATGGGGAACTTGGCACTTACACGAGCACCAACCCGGGGAAGTGACGCGAAGTGACAGATCTATTTTACCAGTCTGCGCGGCAGTCTGCAACTCAATTAACATTATTGGTTAACAAACCTCAGCAGCATTGTTTTGAACACATCAGTTTGTAGTGATGGAAATGTAAAAACAAATGTAATAAATAATGATTTACTACAAGACTTTTTCTTTGACAGTATGTGAAGGATAACTTTTCTATTTTCTTCATTTCTCCCGTACCGAGAGCAGAACCAATAACTTTGGAGGGTTTCGATACAACAGTCTTTAAAATTTAGCCCATATGATACCGGCTTTTGGTTCCCAACCCTACCTGAGACACTACAAGATATCTGACGTGGTGTAAAAACCTGTTTATATGTGTTAATTTTGTTGTAAAAAGAGTACAAGAAGAAAGGCCAATTGCAGCTCAGACCCCACAAATATAGAAAAAACGAGGCACCACACACACACATAAATGGGCACATCTGTCTCTGTCTGTAGACAAATACCACTGTTGATCCAAGCAAAGCTTCCCATCACTTGTACCAATTAAGATCAGATAGAACGTTGACTTGCATAACACAGTTTAATATTTTATCACCTAAGAAGATTATTTGACTGCCAGGGTTATATTTTGTGTTTTATGTTTGTTTTTGTTTTTTTGTTTTTTTTTTTTTCTTTGTTTTGTGTGTGTATTTCTAGTGAAAACAATGTTAGGACCGAAAAAAATGCAGGTGAAAATAAAGGAAGAGAGAGTTGAAAAAGATAAGAGCTGAGTACAAGGTGAAGAGGAAGATGAAGGGGAGGGACTGGAAGAGAATAATCATCGTCCTCTGCTTCAAACATCCTGAAAGAGACAGCTGATAGTCTGCGAGGATGAGGTGATGCATTTAAGCGATAGGAGAGGAGAGGAGGAGGGAGATAGAGAAGATATTAGATAACAAAAAGCTCATTAGACAGCAATCCTGTTATCCTGCTACTATTCTCCAACTGTCATTTACTTAATCAAACACATTTTAAAGACAGAAAAATACAGATTTTTAGGGCAAATAACCTTCAGAGCACAAACATATCCTGCCCTGTCCTTATATACCATGAGAGCGAGCCAATAGGATAATGACATCAGAGGTTGGAGGGCGAACATTGAAAAGTGATCCGCTTTCAAGTAGAGTGAGTATCATGTATCCAATAATATACCAAGTGACAGCATCAACAGCACGCTTCCTCCATTCTCACATCTACACCACAAATCATTCACAACTGACTCTTTAGTTTCTGAATGAAATCCACCGTCAAACAAGCCCAGGGCTGGTGAATCACTGAACGTTGCGTGCACAGTCTCCAGGTTATTATGATGATATTGCTTGAGCATTTGAAGGTCATATCCTGGTTAATAAGCTGAATGAGTCCTTATATGGACTTGAGAAACCTGAAGGCTGGAGACAGGTGGAAACACGTTATCCCGGTCAACATCTTCCTCGTTCGCAGGTGCACCGTTAACTCCAGAGACGTAGTAGTGAGTCAGAAAAACACAAAATATGATGTCAAACAATGTAATAAAAGTGGACAGTATGAAACAGTGCTGTACTTTCATCTTCAATTATTGGTGATCTGACAGAGTAACAACAAATCTGTCAGAGAGGTAATAATACAGTACGTCCATCCACAAGACGTGGGGAGATCTGCATGTCCTTGCGAAATGGGTGGTGCTAGAAGCTTGGTGACGTGGGGACTACACACACAGTTAGTTGGCACACTACTGTAGCTGGCAAGCAACCTGGTAACATGTAACATGCAAGCCAGCCAGAAATGAACTGGCAGTAGTCAGTCACAATAGCCCTCCAAAGCTAGCTGCCAGCTAACTGGTAGTTAGCATGTCAGGTAACTTGCAATCCAGTTAAAGCTGGAATGACGCTTCCCTGAAGATACATATAAACATATCTGTGAACGTATGTAGGGAAGGTTTGTTATGGGTAACCATAGGTCATGGACACTTCACTGTGCGGACCCGCGTGTCGAGCACATTGATTGGTTGATTCAGCTCCTGTTGTGAGGTGGGTTCAAAATAAAAGAGTGAAACAGAAACATATGCAGGTATAAACAAAACAGCCATGTGAACATATCTAAGTCGTCCCCATTCAAGTTTTCCAACATGCAGCCGGAGAAGCATAATTCCAGCTAAATGGGTGAAAACTGTCTACGTTTAAGACTCTCTGGCTTTCTATTACCTACAAGGTCAGAAGTGTGAAAACAATTTTAATTCACTGTGTGTAATTCAATTTGAAAATTCACCAAAGTTGATGTGAAATATTTATACAGATTTACTTTAATTCACTCCTGCAAGTGACTCTTCAAATCTTGGGAGATTCCATTGAAATGAACTGGTTCCATACCATAATGTCAGGTGTAACAGGGCAATAATACTCAAAACCAGAATATAAACCTTCCTGTAAACATACTGTACTGGGAGTAATGTGGGGCATCTACAGAGAATAACCACGACCTTTTGTTTCAATATTCTCTTTACCCAAAGGGGGAAAGTCATCTTTTCCCTGCAGGGAGGTCTGAACAAAGGGTCACCACAGTGCATCTCCTTGAGCCGATGAGAAATTAAGTGTCTCGCCAAGCTCCATTATCCGCAGTGAGGACGATGAATCCCTGCCAGCTCATGAGACACTATTGTGTACCTGACCCTGACCTCTGACCTCCCTGTGAAAATAGAATTTCTCCATGTGGATCAATACGGTGTCATTTGACACCAAGGATGCTCGGGGTCACAGAACATGGCTTACAGGACACTCTCTCTAATATCTTTCTAACATCTTTCCACTGTGACAAGGCTGCCGCCTTTATATTTTGTATGGATGTGAGCATTCAAACATCACAAATGAAGCGTACATGTTGGAGGTTTGCAGCTGCTGCTTTTATTCGGAACAATTCACAGTGAATACCCTGGGTGAGAGCAGGTGAAAGTTTTTCTTGAAACCTAAGTTTCCACCAAAGGTAAGGGTCTTTTTCTGCTCCTCTGACTGAAGTGACAAGGTCATCCCACCTTGGACAGAGGAGGGAAAGGAAAACAAGACCCTGTGTCAGACTTCAGCCTAATTAGGGCGTTCACCCAGTCGCTAAATGCTCCAGATCAATCTCTTAACATGTGGCCGGTGTGTTCCTAATGGTGAGGCTGCTTAATATAGAGATAAGCTTCTCTTGTGTTGACAGCTAGAGCCACTATCTGTCTTCATTAAGCTGGCTGAGCTTGTGGATTGGCTGTGATGAATGGCTTCCTCTGTACTCTTTTCCTATCTCTTTTTCCCGTGCACGCCTCCTCTTTTTTCTGTTCACTTTCATTTGTGCAATCCCACGACCAATTCCATGACCATCCCACTGAGGTATGTGTGTGTGTGTGTGTGTGTGTGTGTGTTTGTGTGTGGTGACAACTCAGAGCCTATTATCAGGGGTCTTTTGGTCACCTTGCTGACAGATGGAGTGAGAGTGAGTCAGTCATCTTAATGCTCAGCCAAGTACCATATTTCAAGCTGTATATTACATTAAATCCACAAAATGTTTGCAGGGTCATTCAGTTGATGAATGTGAGTGAAGATATATTTGTACAACCTGGACAGACACTGGGCATATTCTACTTCTTAAAAAAAAAAAAAAAATGTAAATGTCCCCAGACACATTTTATACTAAACCCAGTGTGGTTCTAAGTCCTGTCTCCCTCACGATTTTTTATCTGACACCACGTCCAAAACCCTAAGTCCCCTACATCTTGACAGCAGAGCAGCTGGCACACTGGAGGAGGAGCTCGATCACAGGGTAGCACATTACAATCATGTGTAATTTGTTTCAAGTTTGATGACACTACACAGAAATTAAAACTGTATTTGGGTCTAACGTCTTTGGGTTTTTATTGTATTCAAGTACGGTATAGAGAAAACTGTTGAAAACTTTCCTAGAGTGACAGTCATGAGGCATCTTGCAAATGTCAAATTTTTTTGATGAATGACACTTGCACAAGTCATGGTCAGGTGGTTTGGGATGAGCTGGGGCTCTACTTCTCACAGAAGTGCAGCAAAGAAACAAAGAGTATTCTGACAGTTTGACTTGAGCCCTTGTCATATCTGACGACAGTGAGTGCTGTCTGTAAACGGACATCTGTCCCAAACGCATGGCAAAGGTGGTCGGACTCCCGTATCACCGGGGGCCGGTTTCACTAAGAGATTTCAGACTGGTCTGTAGTGCTCGCCCGAGTAAGACCGTTTCACAAAAATAAAGACTGTCTCATTTTAAGCCAAAAAATAAGACACCTTACTCCCAGGGTAACTCCGGCGTAAAATCAATGTTACCATGGTAACAATCAATGACACCTGCACTGACCAGTAGCACCCAACAACAAAATACAGGAAAACGTGGCTTGTGGTTTGCTAACATTGTTATGGAGAGAGCGATGAGGAGGGAAAGAGTTTTTAGAGACAGCATTTTTTTTCCTAATCAGACTTTTCTTTTTATTGTTTCACTCTTCCCTGATTTTCTCAAGTAAAATATTCTTGTAACTGTTACATTCTTCCAAAAGACGAACATTTTCTGCTGGGGTAAATGAAGCTGAGCAGTTGGATGCGGGTGGACAAGGGTGGATAAACTCCTGGTGCCCGTCGTATACTCCATGCCAATTAATCAGAAAAATTCAACAATATGATCAATAATAAAATTGTGCTGTTTTCAACACGTTGTTGTTCTGGATTACTCATCTACAGTATTGGATTCATTCATTCTGATCCACTTTGCTTTGTCGTCCGACTGTTGTCGCACAGGGTAGGCCTGCAAATGTTTTTTAAAAAAGAAAAGCGCTGGTAAGAAATGGAGGAACAGTGTAACGCAGCAACTCTAAAAAGACAAATGGGAGTAGAGTAAAATGAGACTTTTTACCAAAATATGAGCACGTATACATATCAATCAGAGGGAAATAGAATTAAAGGCCTGTCTCTAATAAAGATCTGTCATCTTCTGCAGTTGAGGTAAATAAAGGCCCCAGTCACTGAACAGTCTTTTTTTTTTTTAAACAGTACTTAGACCACTTTGGGATGACCGCTGAGAGCCACTACCAGGCCCTTTTTGTAAATTAAGTCCCTATAATTTTTCAACATTAATAATTAATGAACAATTTAATCATTTAAATTAACAATTTAATGAAAATGGCTCTAATTATTACAATACTTATCTATTAATTACCGCAGTAACATAAACGCATAATATAAAGAGTCATAATAAAAGCCAACCCCTCCTAAAATTGGAATACTTTGAAAAGAAATTATGTAGTGAAACAGTTTCCAGGTCACAAGATTTCTGAAGTGGTGCACAAACACATTCACAACACTGTCATACATACTGTATGCTGGGTAATCAGTGAGGTGACTCGTGTCTGTCCTGGATACACTTCAAGATGTCATGTCTGGTTCCACAACTGAAACCAAGGGCATCAAGCGTATTGATAATATAGATGATAGATATATATTATCATTATCATATTATATGAATACTCATTGCTCGGGTTCATGGGTCAGATCATTAACATACCGACAGTAAAGTGTGATCGCATCGGAAGATTCTCTACTTTAATCATCTGCAGCTTAAAATCAATTCACTTTTAAATTCTTGGTCAGTTTTAGATTCATTCAGCAAGTACAGCTCTATGTTTTGTTCTCTGTTCTGTGAAGGGCCTCCTCTCCATGGCAACAGCAGCTGAAGTTCATGGGTATAATAGTATTTTGAGCCATCTGTCAGAATGAGAGGCACCTCAGGATTTTTCAGAAACAAAGTAGACATCATTAAAACTGGTGCCGATGACATAACTCTATGGGACTATTACATTATCCGGCAGAGTCCCACATTTCTATGTTGAGTGGCGTAGTGGGCCTAGTTCAAAGAGAAAGCTGAAATGGAAATAGAGAAAGGGGGAAAACACTTCCAGAACCAACAGCCCCTCACATTTTGCAACCCTACAGGATATCTAGAAGTCTCAGGCAACCCGTCTTAAAGCAAAGTGAAAATCCAGGCATCAGTGATTTCTCTCCAAACAGGCTGTTGTATGGGGCTCTACATTCAAAGCAAGTAATGATGTCAGGAGTGAAAAGTGAGCAAGTGTGTGATTTTGACTGAAACAGTCCAGAGGGTTGAGTTTCTTGTTGTTGAAAATATGCTCTTACAGATTTTAGCCCACAATTCCGACGTGTTCGTCTTTCTCTAATTTTGTGTTGGGGAAAGATGAGCCAGGCTTCTGAATCAATAAGAACCTCACAATCCCATTGAGACCACAAGCATCATGACACCTGCCACTGAGGTCGCGGTAGTCTGAACAAAAACAGCTGAGTAGTGATGAAACTGAAAGGACAGATGAAAGATGTGAAAGCTGGGTGCCAAATCCAAACTGATTCAGTGCTTCATTAAATTTGAGACAAAAGCAAACTCAATCACACTCTTCACTATTTCCATTTTATCTTGATGTGATAAACTAATCTGGTCCTTAATTAGATTTTGTGATCAAACCAATGTCTGAAAATGTCAGAAATCTCTATTCCGTCTCATTTCTGAGACTTTGGAGCTTTATGTGTTTCTTTACGAGCAGGTTCATTTAAAGCTCTTCTCTGCAGAGAGAGAGAGAGAGAGAGAGAGAGAGAGAGAGAGAGAGAGAGGGCAACCTGGTACAGTAACTGAAAATGGAGGCGGGGGTGAACTAAAATGAGATGAGAAGACAAAGGGAGAAGAGGGAATCGGTAAGGAGAGGACGGAGAGGAGGATGAGAGAGAGAGATGAGAGTTTTATTGTGAACATGGCCTTAAAGAAAAGCACAGCATGTCACGTAGAGAAGGGAGGTGAGAGTGGAGTAGTGGAGTGCAGAGATGTGTAATGATCAATTGTCCACAGCCTGTGGCAGTCTACAAACCCCTCTAATCCTGAAAAGACTCTGCCTTCCTTTTAATGATGCTGAGGGACAGGGAAGAAGAAAAGACACCCCGTCAAACTCTGCACTGATGGGCTTTATGGTTTTTGGAGGATTTCCCTGACTCTCTGTAGTACAGTTCATAGACGTATGTGTTTGGGCTCTTCAGCGGAGCCTGTTTCTTTACATAGCTACAAATTATGTCAGTACAGTAGGTGAACATATTTAATTCTGCATATAATCAGCATAATGTCCATGGAAAGTATAACTTGCGCACTATCATGGAGAGACTGCAGAGGCGGAGGCTTACATCTGCTTCTGTGGGGCGGCTGGAGAATCAAGGCCATGCATGACAGTATTACAAAAAGAACAAAGAATGAAGTCGAGCCTTTCACTGCTGCGCTTCATTCAGTCAAAAAAACCAGTGAGTCAGAGCCTATTCAACATTTCAGCAGTTCATCTTTTTTCTTTTCTATCCTCTTTACTTAAAATGTGGGATGTATTATACACTTCCCTTGTTACAATGCCAAAACTTTATAATGGATTCAACTGTAGAATACAAGGACACCCATATGACCTGACTGAATCAGTAACAATTCAAAGCATCTAATCAAAATATGTCTCATATTTTATATGCAAAATAGGCAAGGCTAAGGCTATAAAGAGATATAATCTGAATAAAAAGATCACATGCACAACATAAACAAACTGGGGACTCACTGATAAAACATTACTCTATACCTCCACTGTTAAATGTTCTACTTTTGTACTTTCATGTAACTTTGGGACTAAATTTCCGCACTGCTGTGACGCCTCGGTGGCTCATCTGGTAGAGCGTGTGCCATGAAGGCATAGTCCTAACTGTCATCCCTTTTCTCTCTCTCTCCCTGCCTTTCCTGTTTCTCTCTCACTGTGGCTGTCAGAATAAAGGCAAGAAAAAAAAAAACTAAAGAAGAAATAATAATCAGCATCAGAAGGTGATACCAAACCAAAGCTTCAGGTACAGGTTTCTTTTTCTACAGTAACATCACTGCTGTCATCTTTTCTTTTGCATGTCAATGTGCTGACCAAAACTTTTTTATGTTAAGAGTTTCTAAAAGAAAATGTTGTATGTATGTTGTTTTGTTATTAATCAATGTTGTGTTCCCAAGAGTTTGAAACCTCTGTCCCTCAACAAAAAACTTCATAAAACAAGGATTACACAACGTCAGAAGATGCTTCACTGTAGTACATGACCATGAACCACATCTTGATCATTTACGACACTACCTGTTTCACCCAGGACAAGTGCGCAGATGAGGAGAACCGAAATAAAAGGCACCAGATTTCTTTTAAATCCACATCAGTCACATGAAGATAAAAAAGAACCAGCATCAAAAATGTTGATTTATTCCGCTGAGTTGCTGTTGAAGTAAAACTGGAAAAACACACACAGAGACTTAAGTGTATCAGCACTACACAAGCAGACCTGTCATTTAATTCAACATTTCCCAGATGGGTGTTTGATTACCCTCATGGAAAAGGTAATGAAATCTGCCCCATATTAACTTCGGATCCTGCTAACAAGCAGTGGCCATCTGCCATTGACAGTCTTGTTTTATTTCGGGTTTAAGTGTGATTACATTTAAAGATGGACAGGCAGGCAGAAATCATGTTATAAAATAAGCCCATTAAAAGGCCACCGCTGGTGAGAAGTTGATATAGATATCCCACAATGCCTTGAGACAGACAGAAACCATGAGAGGAGAGCAGGCCATTACAGAGAGAGAGAGAAGGGGGGATGGGGGAGCCATTAGTTGAAGACTGACTGGGTATAAGGGGACACTAATGTTCTTTACAGACAGCTGTCCCACTAATTAGTGCAAAGTGAGAGGTGCAGGTCCTAGCATTCAGAAGCAATCAAGGCCAAACTGAAGGTCAGTGCAGTTGACTGACAGTGGGAGAGAATTTGGAGTGAAGGATGCTGGGTAACAGCTGACTGAGCAGCTACATCTCATTCTTGTGACATAAAGACTTTCTATTTTGCACTAATGAGAAGGGGGCGTGAGGACAGATATCACAATCTGCTGAGTGCATGACTGGAAGAACTCACTCTTTAATTGAAGCCACTTTAGGAAACAAGACAAGGTAAAAACCTATGACCATGTATGAGTGTGTGCAGAGTGCGATTCATGAAAAAAACATTTAAGTCTTAGGCAGAATTTCAAAACAAAAAAGTTAAATGCTAATTTAACATGCCAGGATTGAATCCACTTTCAGTACCATGGATAGCGCCAGGCACGCCGAAGCAATTGTTGAATAGAAAATAATCTCAAAACAGAATAGCACAACATGCTGCCAATATAAAAATAAATAGCTTTTGTCGCAGGAGTGTGAGGGCTAACAGAGAAAGTCTATTTCTGATCTTATTGTTTTTTTGCACTACAGACTGTTCCATAGTCAGACTGGCCATCAGGAGTGCCAGGAGAATTCCCGTTGGGCCACCACATCGGTGTCAAAAAATCAGAAACACTATACCAACTAGAAATAAGACAACACGCTCACTGCAGCTGATCAGCACAGCAATAAAAATCTTGTTAAGAAATAAGTGTTTCTATCCAGTGAGGGCTTTGAATTTGTTACAGTTATAGGAAGTGTTGAGTTTGTATTAACACATAATGCAGTAACTTAAACAGGGAAAACAGGACGGGACCAAAATGAGGCATCGTACTAAAATACTGATATGACCAATCATACATGGGCATTCTCATTAGTGTAAAATAAATTTCCCCCTTTACAATATTTTGCAGGAGCACTGTCACTTCATCCTGGGCTCTGCACCACCCAATATGATTGTACCAGAGTGTTTTTTTCCCCCAATAGCAGAATGATAATGGTCACAGTGAGACCATTCTCCAGCTCTGATACAGTTGTAGCGTACATACCTGGCCTGGCATCAGTCACAAGCCATTAAGGAAGTTCATTGTAAGGACATGCAGAGTTACGGACCCACAATTGACACTTTGCGACTCTTCTCACCATCAAACTAGCAAATTGATAGGAAACAGAGACAAAGGACCCCTCTTCCACAAACAGACCATGCTGTTAGCATGTCCGAACGACACAGAACCAGACCAAAGGTCAAAGGGTCGGCTCCAGAGGATCAACCAATGGACACCAGACAACTGGAGAATATAGGCAAAATCTCCAGTTTGTAACAATAAGACTTTGTCCAATGATATTTGATTGTTTCTTGTATAGGACGAGTAACAACAAAATGACTGATTAACACTAAGGTGTGAATCCTGGCCTGTCTGTGCCATGCATGAACACACACACACACACACACGCGCACACGCGCACACACACACACACACACACACACACACACACACACACACACACACACACGCGCACACACAGACACCAACCTCCCTTCCTCTGTCCCTCTCTAGATAAGAGTCATAAACTACATCCCACGTTCCAATCCTGGGTAGTGACCAGCAGAACTCTCTTCACAGACACAGATCTGAGGAAGAATGTAAAATTAAATATCTAGCTGTTCTGTAACTCATGTTCCTATGCAATAGTTTAACCCCAAACTTCTATCCCATAGAATGTTTGAAATGTAACATGTAGATTTTAAGACAAGGTCCTTCATGTGACCATACTGTCAGCATCCTTCACACAACGTAACACACTACATGACATCCAGAATGTGCATATTATTATTATTACAGTCGAAGAACTGCTGTGTAATCCATATGTATAGATTATTAGCTTTGGGAAATGTTTATATTATTGTTTGATCAATTAACCACTTGTATCATAATTAATTCCAGGTTTGAAGGATGTAATATGAAATCAACACTCCTATTACTCCTCTCTGCTATTATTAGTGCAAGTAGTTTTATGTTTTTCCATTTAATGTTTTGTGGTCATGGTGGAAGACGGATGTGCGAGTTTATAAGTAAACTCTAGATTTAAATTATTCTAAAGTTCAATGGAAAATTACTCTCTTCTCCAAGTGGAAACACAGGAGAAGATGGGTGACGCCCATGAAACATGCGCCAGCCCCCAGGGGATAAAACAGTCGTGATCAATTCACACATGGTCACAAAAGTCAGAGAAGTGCAGAAAAGCCTGAAAGGCGAGAAGAGGTCAGATCTCTGTTCGAGAAAAGGTCAGAGAAACCCAGATGACAAGAAACGCGAGAAACGAAGCTAAAACCTAGAGGCTGAAAAGCTGAAGCTAGAAAACGATGCAGAAACTAGAAGCTGAGATCTTTGCTCAAAGCTCTGTAGCCATGTAAACTCTTAGCTCTAAGCTGCTCGCTACAAACTCATGGCTCTTAGTCATTTTTGACACGTTATTCGTTGTCCTTATTTTTTTCTTGTGCCACTAAGCTCGCAAAGCTAACATGATTTTTGTCTACATGCGCGATCTTTTATTTTTATAAGCCAAGTCAAGACCAACTGAACCAAAACAACAGAAGTGCCTCAGAGTAATTTTGTAACTTTTAATCATCATGAAGTTTTCCTTTTTGAAGATTTTGACAACTTTAGAGTCATCTGGTCAACGCCAGTGTCCTCTAAAGTTATCCAGCCAAAGTGAAGAGCATTAGAGTTTATTTCGCATCAACCCGCAAGAGACGTTGGCAGACAACACCTGCACGACCGCCTGCAGAGAAGCTGAGCACAAATCAAGAGTGCCCGAGACAGAAAGTCTCCTGGCAAACTCCACCAGAGCTGAACCGCTGAGACACCGGCAGAATCCGTCATCGTGGACATAACGGGACACGGCCTCCAGGAGAATCCACCTAGATCCCGCGTCTCCGGGGTTACCAGGGCAACCACAGCCACCTGGCTTCCAGCCGAGGGTCTTCAGATACAGCGCAACTCACAGTAGGCCGGTCTTAACACTCTGCTCATGACTGGGTTGATGTCGATATATAGCAATATTTAATCATCAAACCTAATTTGTAGATGTAGCATCATTAGCTGTATAGTCATAGTGTATAGCCATAACATATTCTCTCCCACCATTGCCAACTCATCACACTGTTATGATTATTACACCTTACATTTATTCTGTAGATAGTAGTTTAGTTAATAAACTCTTTTATTTACACCCAGTTGTTGTCCTGTTGTATTCTTTTGACGTAGAGACTGGAGATCAATTGAATCGAGAAGTCATGGCTTCCGATATGAGATTGATAAATTTGGCAATGAAGTAATTCATTGTTGTCCTCCTAGAGGACTGGTGCCCCATTTCAACGAGAGTAAATTCTAAAATATGGCGTTAACGCTACACAGTGCTGTTGAGATAGCTCTGGCTATGTGAGACTAGTTCCTGAGTTAGAGTGCACAAAAAGGGCCCCATGTACAGACATATTGTCACACTCGACAGTAGACACATGACGGTTACTGGAGCAGACAGACCTGACTGCCACGTGTCCTTGAACATTGGCCAAGCAGTTCAGCATAAATATTGTATCATAAAGATGTCCCTGTTGCAGCTGCATCGTTGTAGCATAAATGGTTTTAAAAATGACACAGTGAAATGTAGTAGTCATTATGGTTATTAGTCATGATGATCAGAGGAAATATTTCCTTCATGCACTTTTTCTTAGTTCTACCTTGATGTTGAAAGTTTGATATACCCCGACATGACTTAGATGCTTTTCATAATCCTTCTCAAATAAAAACTTGCTCTGTCTAACACAAAGTACATTGGTCATTCCCCTGGGAACTAGACAAATTTGAGAGACACTTGAACTCAAAGCACAGAAGAAAAGAGCTTTTGAATTTAATATTACAGATATGGCTGGCTGGGTAGAGCTGTGTTAATAATAAAGGACAGTAACATGTAGACCATAGACTCTGGATGATCAGTGTGCAGAGGAAAAAGCTTGGTGGCAGGCAACGAAGTGACTCAGATGACTTGCAAAGACACAAAAATGTCTTCACGGATGGGCGTTTTTTTTTTTGTCATCACTGTGCTCCCACACAGTTTAAATTTGGAAAGTCCAATGCTGATTAGTTTCACCCCGAATTTGCACTGTCAGCCTTCAACACACCCATGCACCGGTTCCCACACTCTGCTCAACTGGAAGCTTGGTGGATTGGCATCCACATGCAGCCACATCAACATTTTTACAATCACTAAAATAAAAAAAAATAACTGAATGAAAGGTGGGTGGTGTGCCTTTAATCTCTGTCCGCTGAGTCACATCCTGGCCTCCTGTGTTGTCCCCTCCTGCTCTGTATCCTCTCCAGAAGATTCATGCCAACACATGCACACACATTTAATATGGTCTTGAAAGCGCGCACACACACACACACACACACACACACACACACACACACACACACACACACAGAGCCAGGATGTAATAAGAATAGTCACACACTCGCCATTTGTCCCCGAGCACAGCTCGATGAGTCCAGACACAAATAGGTGAGTCACAGTGGAGACAGCAGTATGGCAAAAGAAATTCATTACACTGCTGCATGAGACACATACAACAGCAGCACTCACTTTCACTAAATTGAGTAATAAAAAATTCCTTAATATAAAAAATTATTTTATGTTCAACAATAAGGCTCAGTTCCATCAAGCATCCCAGCATGCCATACCACAGAGATACACAATAACCACCGTTATTAATGTCATCAATTACACCTGAGCGCCTCGGGCTCTTTACAATGTTCTGAATTCTTACAAGATTTTTTGTTTTTCTCACCAGTGTTTGTTTTGCCAAAAGCCTGTGAATCTTTCATCCCAGCTAATGGGAACACACTTAGTCACTTTCAACCATTTTTCTGTTTTTGTTTTCCTTAAAGCTGCACCAGTTAACATTTTTATGCTAACAGTGGATGAAATCACAATGGATGTCAAAGCTCTCACTCATTGTGCCAAACTCACATAAAATCTCCACCAGACTGCAGCTAACCTCAGTCTACAGAGAAGATTTACCGTTTTGGTTTAGTTTCACTGCTTTCATCAACCTAATTTCCAGATGCAGAAAGGAAAAAGAAGTTATTATAAACCCATTGAACACCATCCGCACAGCACCAAACAGCAGACCGTCAAAGTCAGTGACTAGCTGGTGAACATACTAAAGTATTTAGCAGCTAAACAGTCAGATATTCCCCTCAGGAGTTGGTCAAAACCAAATCAAAGTTAGAAGGGGAGTGAATATTGGACTAACATTCAGCAAGTGTACAGAAACACACCTCAAAATGAATGCTAATGATGTAGCCCCCAAATAAGACCAATCATCAAGCTCTGGTGCCTCCCTCCCATTCTGACAGATTACCAACCAAGATGACTAACGCGGAAGTGGAGAGATCTGCTGAATCCACTACCAGGACAGTTTGAAATGAACTAGACGGTATATTTTCTCTAAAACAAGCACAGCCCAACAACTGCACTCGCAGCTAGAGCCTGACCGATATTGGATTTCTGGGGCCGATGCCAATGAATATTAGAGAGTAAAAAAATTCCGACATCGATATATCTGCCGATATAGATAGATATATATAAACACTTGTGAAAAAGATATGTAATGAGAACAGGATATTTTACAGTTTAATAATAAACTTTATCGTCCAAAATGACATCAGTGAACTGAAACGGTAAACTTCCCTGGGAATTGAATAAAAAAACTATAAAAAATAAATAACCATAAATAAAGAACATATATATATATATCTTTTTTTTTTTTACTTGAATGAAAACAAAGGATCAAATATACATAAAATGCTGCCTATATAACTTGACTTGACCTGAGCATTTCCACTGCATTATTGCTTCTTCATAAAAGTATTCATATCAGCGCATATCGGAGAATATATGAGCCGATACTGATATATCTGTGATAGGCTAATATCAGCCGATAAATCGGTCTGGCTCTAATCACAGCCTTAGTTGATAAGAAAGATGTGTTTGCCAGACTACACACAGGATTTGGCAACAGTTTAATTTATAAACTGTCCCCACTGGTCACCAAAAAGATGGGGCACAGTGAAGGCAACCAAACTGGGAATCTCTGCCTTGCAGCTCGGAGTCCACGATGAGGCAGCAATACGCAGCGGACGTGGCCAACTTTGGTAACCCAGAGTCCCAGTTGCTGAACAGCAAGTGGCGAGATGTTGACGTCCACCGTTTCCAAGAAAATCTTAAGTGAAAGTCACCTTACATAGAAATAGTAAGTGTTGGCTACTAAATCATAACGCTCACATTACGTAGACTAGTAGGTACCAAGTTTTACTTTGAAATTCTTACGGCAAAAATAACAACACTCATTTACAGACAAATCAATGCTACACAATCACAGTTTGTCTGTGAATGCTATTAATGATGGTCACTGTTTGCTGGATATGTTAACAGGAATTTGTTGGATAACGCATTTGTGATAATAAATGTATGTCAGCTTTAAAGTGAGACTATGTAAGGAGAATAATGTGTATATTTGTCATATTAATATGAATGAAAAGTTGCATTCATAAGAAAGAAAATACAACCTCGCTCACGTGAGTGCGCTCACCTCACCTGGTCTGGTATGACCAGTAGATTATTGTGGCTAATACTAATGAGCTAGATATTTCTCTACAACTGTCATTCCACTGCCTTTATGACTCTACCTATGCTACTGTTACTGTGATTTGATATAATGCTGGTGTATCAGTGTTTAACAGTCTTCCTCCACTCACTTTGTTATGCATTTATTATACTGGACACCACTTATAACAGCGGACACGCAGCACTGGAGCCCACTCCTCCCTCTCCTGTCCTCCTGTCCCATGGTACACTTCTCATACATTTCGGAACATACATTATTCATTTGCAATTATTTTCCTGTGTCTGTGTGACACAAATGCAAATATAATGTGTCCGGTGTTGCTGTCTCATCTCTCATGACTAGTTGCACAACATTTAGTCACACAGCCGGTAGGAACAGGTGGTCTTGGTGACACAATTTAGGCCACAAAACACCAAATACTGACACCATCAGAATGGCAATTATATTACACTGAATACTGTCAAAATCATCCAAAACTACAGCTCTGTGTATTTACCTCGGCTATTAATGAAAAGAATTTGTCCAGAAAAAGAAAATCCCTGCAGCTTTACATCATCTTTCTTCTTCCCCTCATCAGAGGAGAAAAGTCAAACAAAGACACACGCCATTTAAAAAGAATGAGAGATTGACTCTCTTGTCCTGGGAGCAACGATCAGTGAAACATTACCGCTTCACTCGATGACGATCTACTTGCACAGATCCCAAGCCCATTTTGGGTCCAAGCCCCTAGATTAACAAAAGCACTATGACAATTGTTAACTAGAAAATGCAATTTCTGAGGAAACTGCTGCTTCTTCACCAGCTGAAGCTAAACTACATCGCTGTCTTGATTTTGTATGAAGAAACAGTTAACCACCATAATCTGGCCTTAATCTCCATCTGACCCTCAACACAAGATGTCTAGAGGTCTCCAAACTGTCGTTTAGTGGGATGTTTATGAGGTGATCGGCATCAGTGAAAGGACTGATCAATAATTTCCTTCCCTCTCTATGTCCCACAAGAAAATGGCAGCAGTAAACTGTAGCCTTCCTCATAAGCACATTGTTTATGGATGTATTGGTGGGATGTCTATAAAGCTTCCAGTGGGCTAATGGTTTTCCTCTGTGGCTCCTATCGGACTGAGTGTGTGAGGAGAGGCGAGCGGAGATCATTAAGACGCTTTCCGCATCGCGTTATTCATTCTGCAGCTTCCTGCACACGCTGGTTGTCAACTGAACTCAAATGGGATTGAACTGACTCTGCAGCAGCGAGGGGTCCCTCAAAGAGAATAATGCAGTGGCTGGAGTGGTGTTGGTTATTGATTTGGAAGTGACAACAGGACGTACTAATGCTCTACAACCACCAAAGACAGGAAAATAACAACTTATTTTTACAGAATCAGCCAGGATATTTTCTTCGTGTAGGAAAAATCAGAATGTGTGAAAATGATCTTTTCTTGTATTTGAAGTTGGTGTAATTCCATGACAGTGTGTGCAACTCACTCCTACACTGAGCTCGAAAGCTTTGTCAGCACACACTAGATGTGACCAAACCACATTTCCCTCCTGCTGCCAAAAAGCAGCGGCACAAGACCCCACACTGTTATCATCATATGATTTGGATGGTTGTTATTATCATTGCTATCATTGCTGATTTTTCCAGCTGATATACTATCTTAAACCAACAACTATTATTCTTTCATCAAGTACAGGCATGGAAAATTCCTCTGCTGCTGATACCAGATAGAAGATAACAGTGCTTTAAAATTAAACACCAAACATGTGAGCTGGACTGCACTCTTCCAACAATCATAATCTCATCAATGCCACAGTATCAGCTAAAAAAACACAGATTTTTTTTTAACAATCATTAGAGAGGGGTGTTTTCCTCCTGTACTGCACTTTGCTTGTTGTCAGTGACTCTTGAGAGCAGCCTCACAAACTCTACTAGACAGGGGTTACCTCAAGTCAAATGGGTGTGTCACTGCTGGAAATTCCCCTGCCATTTCAACATGTTTGCGTCTCGGTTTCTGTCAGCAGAGAATGTGAAAAAGGAAATTTCTTGCAAATAAAAAAAAAAAATCATGCTGCTGCTAACTGATGTGTCATCATCACAAGTTTCATGCTGTCATTTCCCCACTGTCTCTACTGTATTACATACTTAGGCTAAAAAAAGGGCCCTGCTGGCAGTCAATGCTGCTAAAACTGTCATATCCATATCCTCCAGACGTAAAGGAATATGTTTGTTGGGTACAAGACCCAACAAAAAACACATCATCATTTTTATTTCATATTTCAGTGAAAATGAAAATGCAAAAACAGCCTTTCCAACTGAAATGGCAATTGCAATATCTGCCAAAATAATCGCAATATGATTTTTTTTTTTTGCATATCGGAGCAGCCCCATTCAGTATCGACCTTCTGTACTGCAGACATGTTGACTTGTGATAGCAGGAAAAGCACTGGTGTAACTTGTCCTGATAACAATGGCTCAGTTTCATGAAGTTTATCATGTCATGCTTTTCCTGCTGTGATTATATCAAATGTGTGTGGTGAACAAGATCTATGTCGTCAGCACTAAAGAAGCTCTGATTTTACTGCGGGCAGAGATCTATGGAATCATCACATATAAATATATCAATAAGTCAACACACACTCTAAATGCATATATCTCTACAGCATGTATAATGGGCCTTTTCTCTCAATCAAATTGTGTGGAGATGATTCAGGTGATCCAGTTGAAAACACATCTGATTTGTTTGATATTACACAGAAAAAACCTTATCTATCTCTCCATAGCGCTGCAATCAGTATTTGAACCTCATTCGTGGATTAATTTCACATTGGGCCCTCTCATTTTGCCTACTGTTAGACGAACCTTAGCCATTCATTAATTGATTATTCGTTCATTAGCATCATGCTAGTATGTTGTGGTTCTGATTACACTGTGTGGACAGCTTCAAATGTTCTTAAGAGTGGGCTGACTGTAGCAAAACAAAAGAATTCATGAAGTGGCTCAGAAGGAAGGAATAATGTGATGAGTCCACATCAAGATAAGATAATACTAATCATCGGATAGACAAACTAAATACTTATTCACCAGCATCAGGTTAAAGCGCTATACTGGCAATTAAAATGTCATTTCCATAAAGCCGATGGTCAAAATCAAGGCAGCAGAGAACTCCAAAGTCCAGAAACATTCGAGCCTGTATTTCCCATGATGCAACTCAACTGCAGCTTTCTTTCAAGTCTCCCTATCTGCTAAAGGCAGGCAAGTCACAAATCCAATCTGAGAAAACTTTGATGACATCATCAGGGTTATTTTCTTAGAAGAAGATAACACAGACCGAGCAGTGCTAAACTCAACTTCATGTGTAAAAAACAGTAGTGTTCCTTTTTCTGTTGTTACAGAAATGATGGATGAGTGGCATCTGTAAATGTTGACACATTTGGCAGAAATAACATTGACTGACTCATGTCCATCATGTCATCACCGAGGAATAGTGAAAAGTATCATGGTAATGCAACATTAATCGAGCCTTGAAAGTGTGTTGCACCATTACCATCTACACACAGACATCCTTCACTTGTGTGCATCCTCTGCTGTGTAGTTCTGTGTTTCCAGGGTGATGAGAGCAAACCTCAAAGCTAATCAGTAACACAGAGTATGAGCTGCAGCTCACTGATACATAATGCAGAGACAGTTATCCGAGTGGGTTCACTGGCTGCAGCCAGGCAGGAGTGGAAGATACAGGGAGAGATGGAGAGATGACCGACAGCACACAGACTAGGGAGGTGTGTGATTTGCAGGGCTGGGTATCATCTGGCAAAAATCTAAAATCCTTTTTTCAATATCAGTTTTATCAAATCCATTTTAACAAAAAGAAAATTACAATATACATTATGGTACAAACTTCAGTTTTACTTCAGTCTCTTTACACACTCCAACATGTTTGTCTAAATAGGCAGGGTCCAATAAGCTTGGTCCAAGCATGCTGCGTGCTTATTGGCTCATTGACGCTGATGGGATTTACTCATTTACTCTTTAGGTTTCAAAATTTGGTATTGAATGACAAGGCATTTTTCAATCCTCTATAATATCAAACCAATTTGGTCAATCTATAAAAGTATCAAAGTTTAATACCCAGACCTAGTGATTAGTCGACTAAACAATTAAACATTGCTATTCCGCTAGTTGGTATCAGAAATAGCAATCGGTTAAGGTGAAAGGAGAAAAGTGGGACGGATGATATTTAGTAAAACCAGCGCGGTTTGACAGGATGTTGTTGATCTAGACAATGAAAATACAGTTTTACCTGTAGGCTGTACCAGAATAAACTAGCATCTATGCGTCACCACATAAAGCACAGGCATGTGGATGTTAACCTGCAAGGCAAGAAGGCTGCTGGTGCTAGCACTGCTAACGTTAGCCACACTCAGCAAACCAACATGACGAGTCTAGTCGAGTCAAATTTTAATTTCCATTTAATCGACAGGGGAATCAGTCGTGAGGAACAGCCATAACGCAGATGAAAACAAGAACAAGAGAAAACAACAGACCAAAGGACACATGACAATCATACTGGCCATTGAAATGGTGTAAACCTGTCTGGGAGCTGCAACATGGTCAGCAAGTTAGGCCATGCTTGAAAAAGCCATTTGACAAGACATGAAGGCTGCTTTTCGTCTCAGTAACTACCAAACATGTAGCAAGGCAAGAGGGGAGAATTTCAAACTAGACTCCCAAACATAACAGAGGACCTGGAGAGAAAGAGAAAGAAGCGTAACATGCAGAAAGAGAATGAAAGACAAGTGAGGCTTAAAAGAGAATAGGAGAGCAGAGGAGGCATGTTGATCTGGAAAACTCAAAGAGAAATTGAAAGCGAAGGAAGGTATCTCAATAACTTGTAACCTCTTGATGCCTCTGCATGAAACAAAGGCAGTCCTCAGTTGAATTCACTCTGGGCTCTAATATAACACAAAACAGACAAATTCAATAAAAGCACAGTCTTTAGATGAAGCCTAAAAACAAAGATGGCTGACAAATAAAAGGATGATGGTGAGGGATATACGTACTGAGGCTCCTGCACAACAGAATAAGAAAGTGAGTGAGTTTTTTATGCTCTCACAGGGTCACATGTTGCCATTATACCCATCACAAGTGTCTAGTTCTCTGCTGACCAGTGCATACCACATGATGTTCTGCAAACCTCCATTAGTAGCCACAATACACAAATGGGGAAAAAAGGAGCGTGACGCCCATTACCAGTTTATAAATGTAACACTGGATACTTTTAACTGCCATTATGAGGCTAAATGTCACCCATACTGGAAAACACATCCAGACCCACTCCAGCTAAAACTGTCAATGAGGTAAAAAGGACCATGAATAAAGACTGCAGAGTCAGAAATAAGAAAAAAAATATCTGGGTTTATGTTTCAGGAGAAAAACATGCCTATATATATATATATATATATATATCCTAACGCTTGAGCATCACAAGTGGCACAAGGCTATCATGAAGCAGTGTCATAAACAGGTGACAGAGTATGAGAACAGATGTGGAGACAGAGGAGCTGTCTGTGTGCCCACAGCCGACAGCACACACGCATCAGCTCATGTGTCACCTTCAATCGTGCTCTTTGTTAGTGACTGCCTGCTAGCGCGCTATGCTAACGCTACAGGTGAGGAACCCACACACGACAGAAAACAGAATCCGTGGTGAGGTGAGGATTTAAAAACTAGTGCTGAGGAACACTAACTGTTTACAGCTTATAAGCGTCATGTCATTTTAAACTGACTGTGGGTTTTGAACTGTTGGTGGCAAAGTTTTGATTTAATGATTTGGATATGGGAAAAAGAAAAACAAAGAGAGATCTACAGATGAATCCTTAATGATGACAGTAACTATTTACAGCCCTAATCTGAACTGTGAAGCTCCAAAACCACAGTTACAAACACAACTCGAAATGAGCTCCTTTAAATTTAGTATCCTTAAGATTTCAGTCTTGGTTGATTTGGCAACAGTTAATAACAGCATGGAGCCCATGAGCAGCTACACTGTCAGAAATACAGCAGAATCCATTCAAAGGAAGGCCGTCTGCTCTCCATCTCTTACGCAGTGGATCAAGGACATCATGCTGTCTTCAAACTGAGAAACTGAGGTCCATTTTAAATGGATCACTTCAAACATTTCAATAATGTCATTCATAAGTATACTCTCTGACCCTGTCTTTAGTTTGAGTGCTGATAATGTGCATGTTTTTCTTGTATTATATTGTTGTTATTGTTTTGTTTTATTTTATTAATTCCGTTTGATTGTGGATACCTGTTTATTTTAGCGACATTAATATTGCCCTTGATGATCTTTGCGGTACATGCTCACACCTACGTATCTGTGACACAAAAGATCCACGGTGATAAGACAGGCTTGTTCTGTCATTAAAATATATGAATAGACTCTGTCACTCTCAACATGGGGAGCTTTATATCGTCTGTTTCTTTTCTTTTCTTTGTCGTTGTTGTAGTTTGTAGATTAATTTAATACAAAGGACAGTTGAAAGTGTTGCTCAACACATTAATACTGAACAACTACTCGTGATAAAATATTATCCCCTGTATTTACCATCAATCTTCTCCATCACGTCCACTACAAGCGTTGCTACCAGTGGGCATCCAACATGACGTGGTGGACCAACAAAAGCTGCTGTGCAGAGAGGCAGTTACAGAATGTTCATATATTGAATGGCTATTGCTGAGAAAAATAAAATGGTATCAATAGTATTGGAAATAGTTGCATTATTATAATGCAGCGGTTCCCAGCCTTTTCTACCTCATGGCCCACGTGAGAATCAAAAATAATAAAATCATAAAAATCTCTACTTTCAAGTTGTTAATTGTTAAACTTGTTGCTAACTAGCTTTCCATTTTGATACTCCATGTCATGGATGTAATCTTTTAACGTGTAATCAGACTGAGATAGCAAACAAGTAGAGCCTCTGGTCTACTCTCATTGGCTTATCACAGTGATAGAAACTTAATACGAGAAGAAAAAAAACAATGAAAGGAGTTCTTAAGCATTTTAAATGTTTTTAAAGATCATTTCTTTTGTTAACATTTAAAACAATGTATATATATTTTATAATACCATTTTCTATAATTGTTGTTTTGGGGCCATCCACCTGCTAACTCTACCAAAGCATAGAGGAAAGTAGAAAAGCTTCGGCTGTCATGTTGTAGAAGCCATTGATGTAGACTGACTCTGATGCTCGAGCTGATTCAAGCATCGGGATGGTACTGTACTGTAATGTTGTGTAATCTGCACGTTCTATATTAGCTCTCAGCTCCAAGTCAAAAAGAGGCAGAAAGGGATCACAACAACGTTTCTTCACTCGAGCGCAAAAAAAAACACACACACACAAAACTAACCCACAGGCAGAGAAGGCTGGTACAAACATGGAGACGTCAATGATGTGGAGTGGAAAACGATGATGAAGAAGGTCAGAGAGAGAGAGAGAGAGAGAGAGAGAGAGAGAGTTAGTTAAAAATGAGTGCTGGTAGAGAAAGCGAGTGGGCAGCAGCCAAGACGATGTTTGCCTTTCTGGCCATGAGGGTTAAAGTAAGAGTAAGGAGGTAAACACAGAAGTGAATTCGTGACGGCATGCTGGCACAGCTAAGCTCTCCGGGCGGCTCGACTCTAAGGAACGCCACTCTTGCATACAAACACCACGGGCAACACGCAGGAAAGGTGACAGAAATTTTTTAGATTTGCTCTTCGGTCCAAATATTTCCCAACTCTCCTCATCTGAAATGAACTTATTACAAGATTTCTCGTGGTGGTGCCAAAGCAGGTAAATAGCTGCGGTGTAATTGATTGCTTTGTCAGCTGTTTATGTAAGGTGTGTTGGCGAACGCTGCTCTGTGGTGGTGCTGCAGAGCTGAGGATCCTAAGGCTGGAAAAAAAAAAAAAAAAAAAAGAAAACGGAACAGCTTTCTCACCCTCCCACTCCTCCTCCTGCACTCATACCGCCATTTGCTGCTGACCTCCCAGGTCAGCCAAGCCCGAGCCTACATTCCCTCAGCAGCTCTCTCTCGGGACGTCTCTTCCTCCACCTCCTCGTACCTCACGCATTACTTCACTACCGTCTTATCAAACAGCCACACATTGTTTTTTTTTGCTTTTTTTTTACCTCATGATAGATGTTTTCTGATGGCGGTGTAGGATCCCGCAGCTCCCAGTAACAAGGCAACAAGATGATGTCCATTTTGATGCTGAGGCAGCTCACCAGCTACTAAAGTTACCTTGCGTATGCTGTCTCTTTTTTTTTTACCTTATGCCTTTCCACCTGACCCAAAAAAAAAAGCCTCCATCCTCCTCTCCCTCTCCCTCAGGGGCCGTGTTCAGACAGACAGCTGAAATCAGATTGCCACATATCTTACGCCAAACACACATTTTGTTACCGAGTCTCAACAGGAAAAGGGCACGATCAAATCCAGTCCTTTAAAACATATTCGCAGGTGGTTTGAAATGATGCTAAAATCCAATATCTGCTCTGCTCAACCGTTCGGATCAGATTTCAAGTGTTTGCTTATTTTTTCCCATCACTCCCCACAGGACACATATTTGACATAGCAAGAAGCGCAGAGAAAAAAAAAAAACTATGGAGGAGAGTTAAAACCAGCACCAACTAACATGTTATATTCACCACCATCTGTGCCACAGTGTATTCAACAGTCTGACTTTAGGATGTTTACATAAAACCAGTTGAAATAAGACTTCTTAGTTAATTATTAGTTACCATCACCATGGTAGTCAGATGATATACTCTTAGCACCAATACACAGCAGCGCATTAATGGTATGGTATCATTCATTAATTCAACTTTCACAGACTCCAGTCTCAGTTCCAGGTGTCGGTGCGTAGAATCCACACAGTGTTTCATAGGAGAGGTTGTCCCCCTCCACTGATTTCATAAAACATTTATAAAATCTTCTCGAATGAAACATTAACCTTTCGGGGGAAAGAGTGGGGCCACCATTTCCCAAAGAAAACGCCACAAATGAGTGTGACTGTTTGTTATTGAGACTAGAGCCATCTACTCGCAAAACTAATCGTGAGATGAGAAGCTCATGTCAAAGAAAAGCAGCAAATCTATTATCAACGCATTGGATTGCTTATAAACTCTGTACATGCATTGTTTGTTATGTTGAGAGTTTTGACCTTTAATTATGTCATTTCTGTTTAGACCGACAGGGTGTCAGTCGATGTTTGTGTGTCTGTCTGTGTGTGTGTGTGTGTATGATTTCATGTGGAGCCCAGGAAGATTAGCTACCGCTGTAGCAGAGGCTAATGGGGATCTGAATAAAGAATAAAGAATAAGTAGAAGCATATCTGGGCAATGTGGACTGACTTTTAGTCAGCACGGACCATTACAATGGACATTTAATGGTGGACTGACAGCAAATGATAGACTGCTGTCTAAACACTGGCCTTTTACATTGTGTGCAGTCAATCACAAAGATCAGATTTCCTGTTGCCTGAGCACAGTTATGATCCGTCTGTGTGAGCAGCTTCTGTTGTCTCCTCCTATCAATCTCTTATCATTTACTCTCCATCTCTGCCTCATTTCACAGCCTAAACTTGGACCCTCGGTTGTCTCGCTTCATCAGGGTCCTGTCTTAATGTAGAAGGAATGTTTTCAGGAGTGATGGAGGAGCTGCCCCTGCCATCTGCTCGGACTCCGGGGCTCCAATGCTCGGAGGCCGAGGGGCTGCTCGAGGAGGACAACCGACCGAGGAGCCTCTGGGAAAACACTGAGCTCGCTCACAGCTAGGAGCCAAGGAGAAGTGCCGCTGCTGGCAATGATACTGATTCATGCACACACACGTGAACTTATAACAGCTGAATTTACAAGAACACATGATGCATCTGTTTTAAAAAAAAAAAAAAAACTATGAATCACTGTCAAGAGCATGTGGGTGTTTTGTTGGCACGGTGCGTACAGGAAGAGTGTTACAGCTGACACAATGAGATATCTAAAATAAATCCATTCTACTTCTCTCACATTCGAATGATGACTAAATGTAAACACTGTGAATTAGGAGCCACCATCAAATACAGGACACCAAAACATTTTTGCTAATTCGCAGACTGAACAAGCCAGTATGTGCAAGTTGTCCCTGCTTCACTCAGGTTTCATCTGGACAAGAATTGTACACACGAGAGAGTAGAAACTGATGAAGTGACAACCACAGAAAACACTGTTGGAATGAGCTGCCGGTTCTGATACATTACTACAACCAACATCATTCAGGCTCACAGATTTGGCAAAAAACTGAAAGACACCCTGAACAGTCAGGACAGTTGCCAAAATCTATAAACCAACTTCTAAGACACCTTTGAAAAAAGCTAAGTATGGCTTAATGTATGGCAAATCAATCAGTGATAACATGATGTGACCAAGGTCAAGTCTTTTGAGAGTCTGTGATTTATTTTATTTCCATTTCTATCTGTTCTATTGGAAGCATTTCATCCAAGTGTGTATGTGCAGCGATGTGCAGAGCTGTGAGCGTGTGTTTGTGGCCACAGAATCGTATAAAGGAAAGAAGGAGGCTCATCCATGTGAACCCACTCACCCTGGGTTGCCAGTTTTCATATTGCTTCTGCAGGTTGGCCCCGATGGTCTCCAGGGCTTTCTGAGGGCTCATCGATAGAGGATCTGGCAACCAAACACAGATTGTAAACACACACAGCATACAACAGTCATAGCAACGCGAAACCATACACACTCAACCTGGTGGTGACAAACCAGCTATAAGTATATTATTCACCACACACATTTACATCAGTGCGTTATATTTTCAGGTGGCAGTGTTATCCACAACAATGTAACAAAGCTGACGTTATTTAATATTCAAGCAAAGGAAACAACAATACCATGATTACAAGGGCAAGTTAAAGTTTATCCTTTCAGCATCAAAGGACGCTTTCTTAATAAATCAAAAGCAGGGTTTGGGAAAATAGAAGCCGCCCCTCAGGTTGAAATATTGATGAGACTAAATCAATACGGCATGAAGAATAGCAGAATATAGATTGAGGACAGATCAGATTGCGCTCAGCAGGCAGAGAAGAATGTTATTGGCAGGTTTGCAGGAGATACTGATATGCCTCATGCAGAGAATTAAACCACTGCTCTTTTGATGAATGAGGTCTTCTTACAGATCATTATCACAACAAAATGATGGGTTTGATGAGTCACATAATAACTTCTGTTTCTTGGTATGATAAGCAATTTCATTTTACATAATAGTTGAGGAATTATCTAGAATCTCTGCACATGGAGAAATATTATATTATAAAATGTTTCTCCATTTTACAATTTCCTTTCATAGTGCTACTTTATAAAATAAATTTACATTTTCAAACAACCACACACACAATGGCTACTGAAAAGCAGATGCAACTCCTTCTGTTAGCCTTCAGAAGAAGCACATGTCATGAAATTAAACACTGTGGTGCATTTTAGGACATCGCCTCTGCCTTTACTTCCCCAAACAGTGTCTGAAAAACCAAGTGTCACTTCTGCAGAGTGTCAGCGTCCTCAGAAGATGGTCAGAAAGTTAAGAAACTTTAAGAACTCTTTAAATGTGCTTCCCTCACTCTTAAGAGTCAAGGAGTCTCAGGGGAGCTAAACAGTGGTTTTGAGGTTCCCATTCAATGGAGATGGTTCCTTTTGTTTTTGTTCTGAGTTACGTGGTGTGGCTCTGGAGTGGGCAGACTGCTTCATCCTCAGTTGACAGAGGCCTTATGAGGAGAGCTCCCACGGGAAAGACTTGAGAATATCCCCAAAATGCTGCATAGTAAAAGCTAAACTTTTGCTGTCAAGGTCTGACATATATTGTTATATTCAGGATCAGCTTCACTCACCTATCCAGCACTCCAGTCTGGCACAGGGGGAGGTCTTGACCACATCAGGAGGGTCCACTCCCACGTTGAGACACAACACCAGCGCTACACTCACGGTCTTCATCTGAGGGAGAGGACACAGGACACAAAATTTATCCTCACATCACTCATTTCATCAGTGCTCAAATCATAACATGGTGAATTCATTGTTAATGCTTTTCAAAAGCACATTAAATCTTTATTCATCTCAGAAACTGCATCCTGCTGCTCTTGGCCAATGAAGATCCAGAGAAGCAGTGAAAGTTAAGTGTCTCGCCAGCGGGGAATCTCAACAGTTGTTACTGAGAAAGGAGATTTATTCACTTCCACATTTTCCCATCTGATCCAGGGATTCCAACCATAGAAATACAACACACTACGTCAGGGGTTGGCATACTTGGCAAGTAAGTTTGGCCTCGGGCCAATGTTTTTCTAATCCATTAGATGGTGCGCCAGAACATAATCAAAGGCTAATTTAAGAAATTGATTGATAAAAATGTAACTGGAATTTGCTTTGTAACTGTTCACATGTGTGGCGCTGTGTGGTGCAAATCAAGCAAAGGCCCAAGTAAATGGGATGTTGAAATCACGATAGGAAAGCAACATAGCAACAACACACTGGTGTTACACCAGGTAACACAAAAGACCACTGTGGCAGGGAGTGAAAAAGACACCGGCCATAGAAATAGGACAAACATTGATCCGTGGGTTATGTGACAAATCCTGACACACACGCGCACACACAGTCTTGATCAGGCACCACCGGTCCCCTACTGTGCAAATTACACATTGCAGTAGCAGTGAGCCATCACTCCATCTTCACTGTCAGCACCTCAGAAACACTTTTCTTTGTGCAGCACAGCAGACGTCAGCCATTGCAACACCCTGTCACCCCAACGTGTAGCTCCACTTAATGAGGACACTGACACGGTGAGCTGACCTCAAAGAACATGTGCAGACAAAGGCTGCCTGATCGGCCTGATCAGCCACCTTAAAGTCTTCTGCCAAAACTTGCACTTGAACACAACACAAACCCTCACAGCTGGATGACTGTCAAATATACAGTATGTTGTGCAGCTCTGCAAGAGGAAAGAAGTAGTCAGTACTCTGTATTTATAATATAAGAAAAGTGAACAAGCTCTTGTGTCATTTTCACACCATTGTGAATTTGAAATTGTTAGATGATCTGAATACAATGTGGAAATGACAGTTTTAAATTCTTGTGAAAGAAGAAAAGATGTACTTAAGCTCTGTGTGAAAAAAACCAACTGGCAACCTCTGAAGCTGAAAAATGAAGCCAACAGAGAAGTGCAAAAAACTGCAGTTCTTTGAATGACCACTAGAGTCTGGCTCCAAAAGCGAGTCAATCCCCATGGTCTCCCATGTTAAAATGTCCAACTTTACAGCAGAAATAAACATGTTTACAGCCTGGTACAAGAAACAGTTTTGGTCTCGATAGCTAATTTTCTCCTTCATGACAACTCGATTGACGAGGCTGTACACTTGGCGCTGCTCCGCTCGTCTGTGCTACAGATTAGTTGTCGTTGAAGAGTAAGGCAGCTGTCTTTTACAACGTCGACAAACAGCCTTATCTTTATTCGTGACTTTGCCATCCAAAAAAGTCAAAGCAAATATAATCACAATCAAAACACGAATACAATAAAATGTGATTTTCAAATCAGTGTTTTTATGTCATCCAAGGCTTTCCGAACATTTAAAGTGTACATTATGTACATCTATGTGCATTAGTGACAATATATCTTGTGTTAGTATAGTGTGTCCATATCAATGCTGTGTTCAAAAGTAAGAAATGTGTTACTGTTAATGGTGGAGTGTGGACTTTGACTCCATGGACTCAGCAGGACAGCTGTTTGTTAATGGCTAGCTGACCCCAGCCGACAACTCACTGTTTCATCATCATGTCACTTTATGAATCAAAGCCTGACAACATTTACTTTGGGACAGATGGCGCTCAAACTTCATGAGGCCTTCTGTGTGCTCAATTAACAATAGGTCAGCTACCTACTGTGTCACACAGGAGTCAACTTCTTCTTGAAGCTTGTTGGGTGAAATCCCTGAAATCAGGGCAAATCAACACAGGCAACACAAATATTTAGGGTCCCGGTTATTATTCTAAAAAAATTACACATGCAGACTAACGTGGAGATAACTAAAGCATTAGATGTACTGGAGGCCTAACAAAGGACTGAAACTGAGCTTTATGATGAATCATTTTAAACATAGTCTACTAATTCACTTTAGGCTTTAGTAAATAGGTTTGGGGTTTGATAACTTTTATCTGTTATTTCATATTCAGTATAAAATTAGTCTCAGAATTAATTTTAATTATCACTACAAAAAGGATAAATTCAGAAGAATCTATTTATAGTTTTAATTTGATAAAATAATATTCCTTGAGCAGCAACAATAATATCTACAAATGCAGTCTATAAAGTCTATCTAAATAGCTTAAATGTATATTATTATTATTACATAATTATATAATCACTATGGTACATATCTCCCTGGAAACACATCTAAAATCAAAATAAAATATATAAATAATATTCATGACATTAAGCACTGGGTGAAGTTTGAAAAATCATGAAGAACATGTAAATTAGTCACTATCCCTTGTTCTCTGTCCTCCTCTGTCTTACTGCTGATGGGGATTCACTGCTGAGCAGGTAACAGGTACCGTTAGCGGAGGGCTGGTTTGGAAATAAAAGCTGTCACCTCAGCCACAATGAACTCGCTCAGATTTAAGATGTAAGGATGAACTGTTGGGCTGTATACAATCACTTTTATTTTAGCTTGTTCATAGCAATTAGATATTAGCCTAACAGGTCTGCTATGACTAACATACAATATACCACTGGTGGATGGGAGATGGTGGGAAAAACTGAAAATATCACATTTCAGGAAGTTTATACATGTTTAATGATGTTTTGATCAATTACTCTTATTGGCTTTTCACTCACTGAGGTTTTATTGCATGTACATTAATGAGCATAGCCGTTGTCAAATCAATAATTTTATGTGTCACTTAACTTGATGTCATGTTCTCTGGCCTGCTGTCCACTGTGTGTGTGTGTGTGTGTGTGTGTGTGTGTGGTCAAACACAGAAACAGCTGTATAAAAATCATCTATTGAGAGCTATAGTTATTTGGTAGTTTACACACGTACAAAATTTGCAAGTAGCTCAATGCAATAGTGACAAGTGACCTTTTGCAAATAGTGCAAGACACAGTTTTCATGTGTAGTGTAGACCTATAGACCATGTATTGTGTGTGTACAGTGGGTAATGTGACGTCCTGTGGCTGAGCAGCATCAGGAAGGCTGTTGTTGTGAGGGTAATTAAGGCGCCTTCTGCTTTCCCACCGACAGAGTAAAAGGTCAGTGTGCTAGTGGGACGCAGCAGGACAACACTCAACATGTACATGCATCCGCACACACACGTGCACACTGCAGCGTATCACCTCATACATTTCCACCTGACCTCCTCACCCCTCACCCTTTTCCCACCTGCACGGTTGGTAAAATTTCTATTTTGCTCCTGCTGAATGGGAACTGATGCACAGGTTTTGTGCTTGGGTACACAATTGTTTGCACACAACGCCCCAGGAAACTGTGAAGAATGAAACTAAGGTGACAGCTCCATCTGAGGATTTATACAGCTTACTGTAGTATAATATTCTCGAACTGAACTAAGAATGTACAGCCATGTCAACAGCTTTGTGGAGCTGTACTTATTTACAGCGGTGTTTTGAAGTAAATGCTAATGTTAGCCTGCTAACGCACTCACAGTGACAATGCTAAAACGCTGATGTTTAGCAAGTACTGAGTTCACCATCTTAGTTAATTGTGTTTACATGCTAAAATTAGCACTAAACATGAAGTACAACAGTAGTGTAATTAAAATTTTGAGCAGACAATGAGCGGGATTAAGGGTTATTACTCTTCACCCTGAGAGGGACATGAAGGCGTGCAACAAATTTCATGACAATCCATCCAACATTTATTAAGTTATTTCAGTCTGGACCAAAGTGTTGGACCGACAGACCAACCAACTGACTGTCAGACCGACTTTGCCATCTTTAAACCAACACCACTAGCTTTTCTGTAATGTTTAGACAAAAGAACACAGCTGATGAAAAAGGACACTAATTTTCACTCTGGTTTCATCCTCTGGGAATTCATGACAATCCATCCAGTAGCTGCTCAACCAAAAAAAGGATAAAAAAAAAGAAAAAGGTATTTAATGAGGAAACAGTCTCCAACATGTGATAAACAGACAATCAAAATATACAGTGGCAGGAAAAAGTAAGCTAACCCTTTGCAAAAACTGCATTTGTGTATAAATTTGAAAATATCTTCAACTAAGCTACAATTCTGAAAAAAAAAAAAACAATCTTTTTTTTAATCTGAGGAAAGCCAGAGTTTGTCTTGAATATACATTTGTCTATTCCAAACCTTTGGATCTGTAATGATATCATTAAAGCAAATGATAGCTTAAGCGTCATTTCATGAACACTGGAAAGAGGCTAAAAGTCTGTCACGGTCTCCCCAGCCACCAGATCTAAAACTCAGTGAGGTTTAATGGGACATAAAGATTTCCACTTCTTTCAAAGAACTGGAGGCTTTCTGTCAAGAATGATCCCCCTGATACACAGCTCCAACCGGAATGACAGAAAAGTCAATGAAGACTCAAGCTGTTTGGAAGCTAAAGGGTGGCCTTACTGCTTATTAAGCACTTGATAGTTACTGATATTCTTTTAGTTTGTACTCTGACGTGTCTCACATTATCTTGTCCAAACTTCTGCATTTTCCCTTCACACTTGTTAAAGAAAGGTGTGATACAGATCCTCTGCTGACAGAAAGAACACCTTATTGCCAGTAATTTTAGTCTGTGTTAGCTCAGATCAGAGGTGTTCTTTCCTATGCTGTAAGTGCTATAATCATCAAGGTACTTTTCACCACCGTATGTGGGAAATGTGAGGAGATTAAAAACATTCTGGGGTTCAGGGATGCGCTATTGTGGTGGGAATTCTTTTGAGCTGAAGAAAAGACGTTCACCAGGAGTTCAGCTTCAGATGTCTCAGGCAGAGGTATGTATTGAAAGCTTGATACACCAAGGAGGAAATGATGAACAGAACAATGTAAGCCAGTGAATCATAGTAATATCACTCCAATTCCTGAGGATGTCTGGTCCTAGAGGGGGTATATATTCCTAGACATCACATGGTTACAACACATTTACGTACCATACCCAAATAAGGCCAATCTACAGTTTTAACCTACATGTGTGAAGATACATCGTCTTACCTACCTACTGCTACGTGTGTCACGCCCTTTGCCTCCCTTCACTTGTCCTTTTCTAGAACTGGGTTTGGGCAGTTTTCTCTAACTTATGCTTTTCCCTGCATCATTATCTATAAGACCTTGGTTTCCATGGCTACAGATAGAGGATAGTAGCAGCTTCACCTGGACACTACCTGCCATAAGAGAAGCTGAACAGTGAACCACTGTCTAACACTATGAGGTCTTCATGACCTGCACTTGATGACGTGTTAGTGTGGGCCTACAAAATAAGAAAAGAGGACTAAAAGGAAGAAAATTCCTTCACAGGTTTATCTCTCAAATGACTTCTTCCTTAATACCTCTAAATCCCAAACTGTGTATACTAAACACTTATACATTCATTCATTTGGCAGATGCTTTTATCCAAAGCGACTTACAAGTTAGGGACAACACTAGCTTCAGTGCAGTGGGGGACCTTGGTGTAAACACTAAGTACTCAATCTATTCATAAGGCAAAGTGCAAGAAGATCAGGTAAAGAAGTGCAGTGAAAGTGCATAGTAAGTGCTAGTTAGGCATGTTAGGGGGTTAGAGGTGTTAGGAGAAGAGGTGCTCTTGGAAGAGAAGAGTCTTCAAGAGATTCTTGCCCCAAACACTTGTTCTCTTTCTAATGGAGAAAGTAAAATGATTGAGCTATGTCCGCTAAAAGCTAGGCACTCGTTCGCCCTGTGTTGGAAGAGTGTTGAGGATGAGAGAGGGGTCTCAGACTTTTGGACCTCACTGTCTCTTTGTCCATTAACCTGATTATTGGCTGTTCGTTTATTTTCGAGTGAGGTTTTTTTGTAAGGATGGAACGGATCCATGAAAAAAATCCGTCCCGTTCGGTTCGCTTGTCTCGGTCCGGGGCATGTGTGTATTGTTCGGTTCAGGGCATGCGCAAAAAAGCTGTTGGTTCACCTACGGAGACATCACCCCAGTGTGCCAATTGACAGCGCAAGGAGTTATTGTACCTAATATCAAACTGCCTCATTCTTTCAGTTTTTGCATGGCTACATGACATGTCCTTGACAATAACTGTATATATGTATGGTATTTCTATAGTGTTCAAAAAATAGAAAAAAAAAAAACAACGTATACCGTAAACCATGATCCCAAAACCATGATATGAATTGAACCATGGATTTTGTGAACCGTTCCTCTCTTCATTTTTTTGCTAAATGTTAAATTTGGGAAAGTTCAGTTATATATACACAATGCATTAAATGTATAAAACTAGAAGTGTGACGCAGCACACAAGTGTATCTTGCACAATGTGCACTTTTAAACTGAAGATTGCCTCAGTTAGCCCTCAGCTAGCTGCTAACGTGCATGTAATTGTACCTGTTCTCTGTCAGCTCTGCAGGGGCTGCAAAATATCTACACCAGTATCCTGGGAAAAGACATTTAGATCTAAAACATATTACAAAGAAACAGACTCAACTGGGACGAACCGGGGCAGGCTTGCCCTTTAGAATACAACAGCAGAAATGACAGCACACTTTAGAGACACATTAATGCAAAGTCCAGAGAGAGAGAGAGAAAAGATGTTACTGTCATGGCAGGTGAAATGTCAAAGAAAACTGTTGACTCTCTGGGGGAGGAGGTAACCAATCATTTCATGTTTTCAAACTCAACATCCACCAGCAGAAGAAATAGGCAAAAGATACTGAAATGCAAAAATCAGTAAATAGTAGCATACCCGAGGTACAGCGAGGACCGGAGACTACATTAATGGCACCACAATGGGATCACATTGGTGTTAATCATCATTATAACTAACTGGCTCAAGTTGGCGAGATAATTAACATCCTAATACGAACAGCCCTGACGAAATTATTCGTTTCTGTCCAGCGTCCAGTTCAGGCTATTTATAAAACGTTTGATATTCATTTGCATGAGACTAATACAGATGAATGAGGGATGGTGTTTTTCTGCTCCAGCTCTTGATCGCGATGCAACATGGCATGTGAGTGTGACGGCACACAGATGTGCTCCACATTATTCTAAGTGATTTATCTGCTTGTTTATTCCACATATCTGCTCAAACACAGAGTGAAAACACAAACAGGTAGTTCATTTATCAACCAAGTTTGGAAATTGCTAATTAGATAAAAATGCAGCATGGTTTATACCAATGAATTAGTTCCTGCCCTATGGGAAACTGTGAGACCTCACACCTTGTTAATGGTGTTTAGTTGTGTTTAGTTCCCTTTACGATAAAATGGACATTAATGAAGTAGACAGAGCAGGACTGGTCTACATAAACTCTTTTACAACTGTGAGATAAGCAGGTCAATGTGGAAACCAAATCAAACACTCTGAGACACACACACACACACACACACACACACACACACACACATTTTGTGTAAGTCTAAGTTCACAGTTTGGTTTCTACATTGACCTGTTTATTTCACTTTATGTATTTATTTCACTCACTCAAGGACACTAGCAATTTTGCTATCGATTCATTTGACAGTTATTTTCTTAATTAAATGATCAATGGTTTGGTCTTTAAAATCTCAGATAACAGTGAAAATGTCCATCAAATTTTCCCAAAGCACAAAGTTCCTGAAGTTGTTCCAATTCTGATACTAGTATTGGAAATGCCTCTGATGCCGCCTAAAATACTGGATCAGGAACTGTCGAGACCGTGAGTCTATCCACCGATTTGATACCACGTAATGTATCGACATAGATACATAGTATCATAGAACAGCGAAAGGGAATTGATTTCTGGTTAAAAGCTTAACGATAGCTGCTGCCTGAGCTCACTAGAAGCTGAACACCCAGATACTGTCCTTTTAACCAGTGCAGCTTTTCTGGCCTTTACAGCACTGGTCACACGATGCTACTCAGCCGATCACTGCAACTCAAGTGATACACACACATAAACACACACACACTATTGGATCGGTACTCGGTAACACCAATACACAAATTCAGGTATCTGTGAGGAAAAAAACAGGATCAGAACATCTGTAAGAGTGACATCTTCAAATGTCTTGTTTTATTATCACAAAACGCAAAGGAAACCAGGAAACATGCTCATTTGAGAAGCAGGAAGAGGTGAATTTGAACATTTTTGACTCAAAATGATCAATCGTTCATCAAAGTAGCTGCCAATTCATTTTCTGCTAAACAGCAGCTCTTTCAGAAAACAATGCAACAAAGCTAATCAGTGGACCTTTGTTTATGTCATTTCCCAAACCACCATCTCTCACTCAGAGTTAAACTTTCATTCTGGCTCTACTTCAGCTCAATCTTTTTCCTAAAGCACATTAGTGTGCAGCACATACACATCCCAGTGTTCACGTTATAATATGCAGTTAACGTGTTTAATGTTTTTCTGCCAACGTCTGAACCCTTTCAATTTTTTGACTTGCTGCAGATCATGTCTTGAATTAATCACATATCTCAATTACTTGCTTTTTGAAATCTTGGAAACAACAACATTATACGAGGTCTGTTGTCATATCAATGAATTTAACTGAACTGAAATAAGTCTTTTAAGTAAGTGTAAGTGTTTTATATTCTTCACACTTGTATTCAAGACAATTAAAAGCAAACAAAAGAAACAAATTGTGCTAAAACTGATGAGCCAATGATGAACCCACAATAACTGATAATCTATTAATGATAGCTGCTTTGTAAATTGAATACTTGAGTTTTGGACTGTTGGTTGGACAAAATAATTTGATGACATTATCTTTGGCTCCGAGTACTTGTGTTGGGTATTTCTCACTGAAAAAACTATTTGAATAACGGATAATGAAATTAATAATTAGTTCCAGGCCTACAATAACACAGAGAGACAGCAGGACTGTAGTCAAAATTTCATCAAAGGAAAGCGAAGCAGGAGTGTTAAAAATAGTGATAAGAAAAAAAAAGTGAAGGCTGAGCAGGGCAGGAGGAGAGCAGGGATAAACCAGGATTCCCACTGTGAACAAAGCACCTACTGACCCATAACAAGTAGCTCTTTATCAAATGGGCGGTCCCAGTCTTTAATGTGACTATTAGCATTAATCTGAGAGGAAAGTCTACACAATAAACAAAATTAGAGTTTAATAAAGGCATGATCCTGATCCTCATGGATTTCCAATAATCTCATAAAGTCTCTTTCTGTGTGAGGAGAAAGGAGGAGGAGGAGGAGGAGGATGAGGAGGAAGAGGAGAGGAAGTGGAAGACACAAATAAAGAGTGAAAAAGTCTCTTTGATGTGATAAAAAAAATCTGATGGAACAAGACAGAATTAGAAAAATAGAGGGGAGGGAGGAAGAAAAGAGAGATAAATTGTGTGTGTGAGTGTGTGTGAGTGTGTGTGTGTGTGTGTGTGTGCGCACGTCTTCCAGTTTAGGCCTGTCCACATAATTGGTTGCCGTCCTCCTCTCATTAATAACTGCACGGGACTCCAGGGGACTTCCCAGCCTTTTCCCTCTGCGCCCTTTAAGACTCCCATACAAACCCCCCCCCGTCAATCAATGGCCCCTGTTTATTCCATTTGTTAAGGCTCACAATAAATGAAGGTTATGGTGGAGAGTATCGATCTCCTCCGGGCGTGTCGTAGCTCGCTTGCAGCAACAGTTCAGGTATTGGACACTTCATCTATGAATCTTGAGAAGAGGAGTTGCCTATTTGACTTCTTCCTGAAATACAAACAGTGTTGGATGTGGACAATACTTTTTTTTTTTACCAAAAAGGCCGAATGCAGGTTTTTATTCAATATATTTAAAACAAACGACCGCACTCAAAAGTTTGGGCTAAAAGCCAAACGTCACAGCTCCCTCCTGGCTGCATGACACTCAGTGGTGTAGTGGTGCCTGGAGAAACTGCTATACTCTTTATTCATGCCCCAATTTTTTTTTTTTTTTTTTTTCAAACAGCAAAGGATAAATGCCCTGTGTTATAAACAGTGACATAAAACTACTCTTGCATATTTAGTTCACCCAAAAAATGGGACAGTAGGATTTGCGCAGTCACTTAACTTCTGCTGCTCGACTTCAGAGAGTAAGGACCATTATGAAATTTACATTTGCCACAGTAGAGATACAGATTCTGCAATCAATACTGTCCCAACTACGTAACTATGCATCTTGAGAGAACTATTACTTAGTCCACCCATACACGAAAACATTTGTTCTCTCACCTTCCACGTATGGGCCAGTAGTTTCTTTTGTAAACTGTCTCTTGAAACAGCTGATTTGCAACATAAAGTGTAGCCAGGGTATCCCACCATTATAAAATTAACATTTTTTTTCAACAAGCAGTTTGCAGATATTACTGGTCCTACTAAGGCCTAATGCATGAATATTCACAGCGTAAAGCGCTGAAGTGTGGGCTCATTATGACTTCCACAGTAAAGAAGGCACTAAGGAGAACACAACAAACCTGAGAGAACACTTGGTAAAATATTCTGATGTACAGCTAACAGAGCAGCTAACAGAGCAGCTAACAGAGCAGCTAACAGAGCAGCTAACAGAGCAGCTAACTCAACCCACTTTGGACAAGTTCACACACCAAAGTTAACAACGACCTCAACTCATACAACCAAAATAACTCAGTCAATACCTGATTTATTTGCAAAGAGGCTCAAGCTTTTCCAAAACATAGGCCTCTCGACCTCTGCGGCCTGGACAGGGAGATAAAAGCTTTCAGTTTAAGCTGAGATAAGTAAAACATCAGAACGCCTTATTTCACTTTTTTTAAACTAACTAGCCTAGCTAGCGTCTACCAACAGTCTGCATGTAAGGTGTTCAGGGGACATGTGCACATTGTAGCTCATTGTAGCAACAGTTTATACTCTCCCATTCTAAACTGCATGAGTCTCTGCATGCATACTGGTCACAAGCCGCCACACCACCCACCAAGTAAATTCTCAAACTGTGGGAAACACTGAAAAATATACACGCTCTCAGCATTGTGGGGAATGGAGGCTTCTGTAATATATCCCATTGGAAACTTTTTTTACTCATATTTTACTCATATGGTGTTGTGTTCTTTATATTATGTAAATGTTCCTTAAAATTAGATCGCTATGCATCACCGTGCTGACAGCGTCACAATATATTGCAATGTACTGACTCGTAACCGCCTGCATCATGATGCGTGTTCTATCGCCAGATTCTTGCCAATGCTCAGCCCTAATATTTGCTCTCTGTCTGCTCAAGTAACCTTTATTTATCCAGGGTGGGGGGGATTGTTTTCCCAGCAACACCTTACTCATTTATCATATAGTTACATATTAAAATACATGGAATGACTTCAGTAATCTTCAAAACTTTAGCAGATTATTTAGGTTTCATTGTTTGCGTTCTTAAAGATGTTTAAAATGTTCTTAAACATCTTCCTTGTGCTTTACTCATTGGATCTTAATACTAACAAACATAGGAGTTATGAGGCAGTTCTGGTCCTTTAGTCATGAAAAATATAAAACTGGGTTTGAAAAGCAAAATAATGCCTCAGTTAAGACAAGGTACACAGTCTATACTTAAAACATACAAAAAAGTATAAGATTGTGATACAGGTGATGCGTGCAGAAAAGCTCAGACAACTTTCTACATGATACTGTTCACTTCCCGCAGCCTCTACATCCATCTCTACCAGAAGACAAGCAGGGTTATTGCACATTAATCTTCATTCCCAATGAAAACCATCAGCATTATCCTTCCACTAATTACAATAATGCAAAGAGGAAATGAAAGATGACGTAAACTGAGACCAAGTCATATCCTTGCAATTAATGGGCTGGATAAAAGCCCGTTTGTGAAGATACAAGAAATTTCTTGGAAATCCAGAAATCCCACAGGTGTATAAGAATCTATGTCAAAAGCATACGAAGAAGAGATAAACAGCAGCTTGTGACAGCCTCAGAGTTCAGAACGAGGCCAGAGTTACAAGGGTGGAAGCTTTGAATGTCCAGTTTCCCCACATACTCACTATGGTTAACTCAACAAAGATATAAAATCACTAGCATATAATTATTTTTAGTACTTTGCAAACATGTTTTGTTTTCATGCTTCCATGGCTGAAAGTCTATATGCTGCCTAATGGACTGTATACATTGATTGAATTCAACTAATGATGCAGAAGATAAAGCAGCACCGGCCACCTGCCTCATTTCCACATTACATTACATGAGCTTGGGTATTGATTATTGATTACTTATTGATTTCATTACTCCTAAGGCGAAAAACACAGAAAGGCGGTGCATGTGTGAAAACAAACAGGGGAAAATATCGGTGTAATTTAAATTTAAAGTCTTGTGGATGTGTGTGACCAGCAGCTGTCGAGAAATGTGCATGTTACAGGTCATCTGGCAGCTAATGGAAGCCACAGTGGCTCACACTGACTCAAATAATCATGTATGATGTCGACCTGATAATAAATTATCAAAAGAAAATTCAGATATAGTTAAAATTCTGTTTGAAAAAAAAAATAAAGACTGCCTTCAGCTGTTTGTGAGTCCAACTCTGTGGTCACAATGAAAAACACACACAGCTACAAACTGTTTTGACAATTCAACATTCTGCTGTAACAAAGTGTTTCAACAACAATGTGCTGTCACTGTGTTAATTACAACAGTGCTGTCGGCATCAGGGAAAATGAAAGCACTAACTAGGCCACTAACGGGACATACTTAAAATGTTTTGATAGAATATCATGTAGGACACAGTGACGCATTGTCAAAGTAAAGCCTTGTTGAGCTAGTGTGTCTGATAATGAGAAAAAGTCAGTGTGTTTAAAGACAAGTCCAAAAGTCCCTGTTTTGGGGACTTTGCTTTATTCTGGGTTTATCATACGACCACTACATGGAACATATAAACCCAGTTTTTCATTTCCCTGTACAAACGATTCCAACAGTATCAAGGTTTCTGATAGTATGAGCTCATGTGTTTTTGGCATTTTTATGTCATGATGTATGTTACCTAAAGTCTGACATTTCTGAATAGAATTTGTGATCAGTGGGATTTGTTTTCGGTGTTATGGTGTCCAGATTTCACAGTGCATTGTGTACATTTGCTTTTGTCATTTGATCACCACTAATGGAAGAGAATAATAAAATGTATTATCTGCATCCCCGCTGTCAGACTTTCACTTTCATTTCAGTGTGTAATCAGCTTTACATTCTCATCTTACTTTACGTTTTACTAACTCTAACACAGATACACACACACACACACACACAGAGATCAGAAACCTGGATAAGGTGTTTACATGCCATGATTTCTGTGAGGGTTCTCCTGGAAGAATATGAGGTTTGTCAAAACCAGAATGAGGGCTTATTCATGTTTCTGAAACCAGGATATAATGCATCTGGTTGCGCTCGAAACAGCCTCAGTTCTTCGTGGCATTGACTCCTCAAGAAACTTTACTTTCAGATTCTGCCCCATGTCGATATGATTGCTTCACATCATTTCTGCAGATTTATCAGCTGCACATTCAAGCTGCTAATCTCCCCGTTCTACCACATCACAAAGGTCTTCTATTGAATTCAGATCTGGTGACTGTGGCCACTGAAGTTCACTGAACTCATTATGATGCTCATGAAACCAGTTTGAGACGACTTTCACTTTGTGACATGGTGCGTCATCCTATAGCGGAAGTGGCCATTAGAAGATGGTAAACTGTGGCCAGAAAAGGATGCACAAGGAAAATAAAAATAAATAAATAAAAATTCCCCACACCATTACACCACCACCATCAACCTGGACTGTTCAACAAGATCTTTCTATTCGCAGAACTGCTGCACACTGGATGTTTCTTTTCTGTTTTCCACATCATTCTGAGTAAAAACTGGAGAGACTGTTGCGTGTGAAAATCCCAGGAGATCAGAGGTTTCAGAAATACTCAACCCATCCCGTCTGGCACCAACAATCACGCCACGGTGACTGAGATCACTTTTTTTCCCCCTCATTCTGATGTTTGATAACTGAAGCTTCTGACCCGTTGGCAGGACGAATGGCAGCATGAATAAGCAGGTGTGCAGTGCTTGGTGAGTGTAGTGTTCACATGCACATGTTCTGGATAATCTAAAACCCCTATTATAAACAGGTTATTAAAATCCATGAAAACATACTAGCGACATGGCTACATAGCTCTAGGGACGGCAGTATCAGTGTGCTTATTTATCCGTCTCAACAAATACTTGATTGTCGATGAAAATTGGTAAAGACAGTCATGGACCCCACAGGGTCAATCCTACTAACTTTGATGATCCTCTGACTTTTCTTCAAGCGCCACCAGCCAGTCACAATTTAACTTGGTCCAGCACTTTGATTTATGACCATGAACTAATAACATTCCCATCAGCATTGGAAAAGACTTTTATCCTGTTGGAAATGACCTTTGATCTTCTCCACACTCATTAGACCGTGTAGCAGACAACAGTGTGTGTCTTATTGTGTCATTTGACGTGAACACTATCTAAATGTTTTTAACATACGGTAGGTCAACCATAATGTTTTTATCTCTGGTGAGTACATATGTTATATGGTGTAAAGATTACATTTCAGACTTTTAATTGATTTTTTTTCCTGGAATTTCTTTGTGACTCAAGCTGTCATTCTTCATAATAATAATGAGTGGTCTTTTCTGCACATTCTTTGTTGAGAGCTGGCATTTGCCTCCCATAATGACTGTGATGCTGTGAATCTTTTTATTCTAGGAACTATTAGTCGGCGTGCTCACAGAGCCTCATGGGACTCTTAATTAAAGTCAGGAGCACTGGAGAGGTCAGTAACTCTACAGTATGTGTGTTAGTATGTTGTCTGCTACAGGTGCCTCATTAGAGTGATCAAAATAAAGTTCAAGATAATTTCCAAAAAAATGAAGTCACAAACATTTCTATCTTATACTGAATATAAATATTATTTGTTCTAGACTTTGATTTTCTCATTTTATGGTGCTTACATTTGACCTTGACTCCTATTACATTCTATTACATTTTGTATTGTGGTGGGCTGAAGTACATTTCAGACTGATGTTTCTTCTATACGCCATCGTCAGTTTACCTACCAATGTAACCTGATGAAGATGCGCATGTTTCTGACTGAAGTTATCTTTCTGGGGCCTGGAGGATCCTTTTATAACAACCTACTAGCAGACATGATACGACAGAGATACATTTGCTTAGTGACTACAGTATTCTTGCCCACTTGAACACTTGAACCAGAGATCTTATTTATTTATTAGGCTTACTAATTTATTGATGCTGTTTTTCATAACATGTATAAATCCTTACAGTTTAATCTACATATGTAACATATAACATTTGGAAATGGATTTGTATGTAGTTTATGCACCTGAAACATTCATTTCATAGTCATTTACCTATTCAAGGTGAAAAATTTAAGGGTACACTTATTTGTCACTGCATGGGACTTTCTAATCTTTATCCCTTCATATGATATTAAAAACTGGTATATAGTGAGTTAGTTGTTACTTTCTATTGCATGTGGTTTGATGTGATTGGTTACCGGTTTACAGCCACTCCTATTTCAGATGGCTCCTCATTGTCAAAAACCATTTGCCTGATGAAGATCTAGCACCGAAACCTTGCAAACAAATTGTTTATTGCAAGTTAAACAGTAAGTGGTATTTTGTAATTGATACTTTGGATCCATTCATCCTGCTCTTACACACCTGCCTTACTTAGATGTGTTAAATGCTCTTCTGCTTACATTTGATTTAAATGCTAAAAACATGGTGTTTAAAAAGTCCAGCCCAGAGTACCCTGTCCTTCCTTAGTGCACGTTGGTCCAGTGCAGCACAAATCATATTGTATGTCTTGCCGCCGACCTTTTGTCTATTATACATACACCACACTGTCCCTTTGTCTCCACACAATTCCTGTCCATTTATTATTGGCAGGCAAATCAGTCTGATCCACCTTCACGCTCAACAAACTCAGCTCCGGTACACACAGACTCCTAAAAATAAGCCTCAACGACGCCATTTCTGTGTCTAACAGGATATGGTGCCGGGACAAATGGGCATCAGAGGGAGACAGGACGCTGGCAGGGTTTTTAAAGAGGCTACAATGTTAGACTAGGAAGGGCTGCACATAAAGTTTGCATCATGTTTGCATCAAGCCGCTCTGACGTCATGCAGCTTACAGCTCCACAGGGGATGGTGAAGTATAATAGTAACTGGGGAGACAAAAAAAAGTTTCTGTGCATGCGAGGTAGGTCAACTCACACCCGGCTCTGACACAGGTTATCTGTTATTCAGAATAATGTTTAAAGCCGTTTTGCTGTTTGTTGCTTTACGATAAAACGGCACATTTATTAAGCCCAAAGCTAACAAGCATTATTTAAATACATAACTACAAACAGGATTTTTCCACTGAAGATGGCACAGTGTAAAAGGTAAAGGTGTAAATAATAAAATGACTGACGGCTGAATTCTGTTTAGCTGCTTCAGTTTCAAGGTCATGGTATTGTGCACGATGGCTTTCTGTCACACTGTCATGGCTTATTGTTTATTACTAACACCTGCGCTTGTGTTACTTTGACAAGTTGAAATGTCTGTTGTGAAAAAGGCCTGATCTTGCCCACTCTGGCGAATCGCTAATTAAAGATAGCAGGTGTTAATCTGTTCATTTCATCTGTAATTACAAAAAACATGCACCACTGCAGTAAACATAAAGAAAACGGAAACAACATCTGAACCACGACCAAATTTTTTATCTACAGAATATACAAAACTGAAGTAATAAGCTTTGACAGTCTTGTGTTACAGCATCTGACTGAGGAAGTTGATTTAACGTGTTCCATGATTCTTATTTCTACTGTTTTGTGTTTTTTCTAATGTGCATAATGCATCTTTAGAGCTGCTGTAAGCCCTCATAATAAATGGCACAATAACAGTCAAAAAGCACCATGAAACTGTACGACGTCAAGCATGCTGGAAGAGACTTTCAGCCCCACAACACAGGGATGAAGCCAGTGTGGAAGTGCCTTCACTACAACTCCATTAAAGCTCATAACACACCGGTTCCAAAAACTTGCAGACTCCCTAAAGACCCCAACCTCTCTGTCATAACACAAAAATCAATGACGCAGTCCTACAGTGTATGTTTATAATGCATTATGCAGGTATCGGCGGTATAATACATTATCATTATTGATACAGGCTACATAGACAAGGTTACTGTTATTTTTGTTCCAGCTTTTGACTTTGTTACAAACTGTGATTATTCCAGGTGGTGTTTGTGAGCTTTCAGGCTAAGAACAAGTGAACCACCTGTGGATCAATGATGGTCTAAGCCTGCGCTGCAATCACTTATCTCCTCAGGTCGAGGTTCAAGTTTGTTCATTACCAACACAGGTGTCATGACCTACGTTCTCCCTGAGTGTGAGAGTGAAAATAAACCAGAAAACAGGTATCTGTTCATTAAATGAATTTGAATCTGTTTCATGTGAAATCAATAAAATCCTAATCCCACTCATTCAATATTTCCACCTGGTCCAACCGCATCGTTTGATCTTACCTTCTTTTACCGATTTTAACATTAGCGTCAGAAATTAGTCCAAGACCATTAAAGTTCCTCTCCTGTTTTGAACTAAGAAAAAAATACTCCACTCTGATTAATATTTTGTTTAACATGGTTTTCACACATCAAAAGTGTAAAAACATGGAAAACTGGGGCTAGAGGCATCTACTCTTACTTCCTTATTGAGAAATTCTGGATCAGGCCTCACCCACTACTGCTGCTTGCTCCATGTTGTGAGGTGAAAGAGCAGAGAGTATCAAGATGGTTAGAGGAGGAAACATATGAGAGACTCAGCCACATGTTTGAGCCTCAGTCAAACTCAGACTCAGATGAGGAGTCTGTTGAGAGAATCGGCGGCTAGCAGACATATCAGAACTGTCAGCATAGTTAGCATCTTTTATTTGTTTATGTTGTTTTTTAGCTTGTAATTGGCAGTAACTGACACACTGTTAGGGGTTGTGCTAATGCTAACGCTCTCTCTCTGTACTGACAAGGATTCAGGTTTGACAGGATTGGTTCCGCAGGTTTGTGACGTATGAATCCCTGGCTGTTTGAATCGGTTTTTATGAGACTGTCATTAGTTCACTGCAGTTCCAAGGTGAAAATATTCAGTCATGGTGTTGACTGTTTATTTTGCTCATGATATGTCTTATGTATTATATAAAAAACATCATATTGACATGACAACAAGGTTAAAAATTAGGCAACTTTTCACAAACTTAACATTAACTCATCTATTTGCTCCAGACCTTGGACTTAACTGTACTGAAAGGCTTTCACACAGTATGTCTGAGCACTGTTATCATGATTCCACGTGGCAGGTGCAGCTAGCGTACACACAATCATGCTGCACACAGAGTGAGACACACACACAACTCGATATCTGTCATTGGCCCAACAGGGGGATAAACACACCATTTTGACCAATGGGCCTTGTAATTGTACAGCCTCCCCCTCTCCTCCTGTCTTCATACTGAGAGAGAGAGTGTGTGTGTGTGTGTGTGTGTGTGTGTGTGTGTGTGTGTGTGTGTGTGTGTGTCTCTCTCCAAGAGCAAGACCTCTGATTTCCCACAGTGCAGAACATCATTTACAGCCCACTCTGAGCCTCACGCTGCACGCTTCTCTCACCAGGCTTAACTCTTCTCATACCGACTCGCTCGATATCAGAACTGCTACAGATCCTGTCTGCCAGCTTAAATCAGCCAAAACAATTACAAGGCAAGTGATCACCCACGAACAATTGGAAAAAAAAAAATGCATGAAGCTACAGAAAAACACAACTTAAATCCATCCTTTTTCAGCTACTGCAATCTTAAAAGATAGATTTGACACCAAACCATTCAAAACACAGTGAGCTCTCTTTAGCTGCAGCTCTCTGAACCACAAATGTGAAAGGACACATTCTTCATACAAGTGTACAAATGAGGGTCTACGGCCTAAAAATGCTTAAGTGATGAAAAATGAAATGTTACACAGCCAATTTAGCATGACTTTCTGACAGCAACACCCATTCCAGCCAGCCCCTCTCACCTCTTTTAAATCAATAGCAGCCTCACACTTAATGACGCCTTCTTATTCAACGTTTCCCTGAAGCCTGACACAGTCGCTGTGGTGTAATTCCACTGATGTCCTAACAGCAGCGAGGTGTTGAATTTTCATTTGGTGCAGAGTTTGTGAGGGTTATGTATGACTACATGGCATTTGCCATCATTATAGCCGTACTACTCTGTAGCCACGAGGCAATGAAGTAACCAGGTTGGCAACACTGCAGTGGATCAAACGACAGCTTTACGAGAGCTGACACACACTGTGGCCGTTCATGAGGGAAAGCTTTGGGGTTCTCCTGTCAAAGCATAGCATGGGTAGCCTCCAGCAGCATGAAATGAATTGGCACTATAATAAAGACGAGGGTGGCCAGTGATTTGCTGCTGTGTCCTGGCTGTTTAAAGACTGATGTCCTCTCAAAGCACAGTGTGTAGCATTGGTGCATTGGATTTGTCTCTTTAATGAACTGAAATTTTAAGAACCGGTTAATGGCTAAATGACCAATCCCAAACACCGCCTTTTCCTTTAATGCACCAATGACAGCCAAGTACAACAACGGACGACCTCTGTCATCTTGCCATTCTGGTGCCACAGCTACTGAGCACCTACGTTCAAATTCATAGGAAATGATTCAGATCTGCCCCAAAATTCTGTGGATTCTTCCCTCGCCAATGTTCAATTCTCCAGCAGGTTTGGTGTAAATCAGCTCAGTACTTTTTGCATAAACAAGCCGACAAACAAACCAACAACCCAACAAACAGGTAAAAACATAACCTCCTAGGTCTTCTTGGAGGTAACAATACAAACCACAATGACACATTTTGGTAGGAGATTAAAGTTAAAGTTGTACTTTAGGAAATGATGACAAAATAGATGATAAGATTGATATCACTCTCATGTCTACACTGCAAATATGAAGCTATAGACAGCAGCCAGCAGCTAGCTAGCTTAGCTTAGCTTAACATAAAGACAGAAAACAGAGGGAAACAGCAATGACCTCGTAAAGTATCATGGTGACTGTTAGAATACCATTTTACTGTATGATGCCGGCCTGAATAAAATCCTTGGCAGCGGACAAGACAAGAGGAGCCGCCCAAATGACCTCAAAGCACAGCTCAGCACAGGGAGCGATCCTAACCTCCTGAATTACATGAGCAGTAAACTTACCCTGTCCTTCATCCTCCAGCTCTGTGCCAAGGCCTTGGAGCCCTCAATCTTTTCCGAGTGCCGCTTCTTCATGAAGGCCAGGGGGAGCTTCCAGTCATTCATGTCGGCCTCCTCTTCCTCAGCCAGGCCCATGGCCGGTGAATGAAGCAAGTCTGAGTCCATTTTCATCAGGGCCCTGCGGGGGAAGGCTGGTGTTAGTAACAAAGATGTGATGGAGTTCTGTGACTGAAACTAACACCACACATCATGTAGATTTTAATAGTGTTACAGTTACAGTAAACAAAAGAATCATCAGATGGGTGGAGACCTTGTTGACTGATTGATCACAGTGTGTCAGAGTTAATGCTGCAATGTCTTCCCCCTCTTATTACCAACACTGGGCCCCCACAAAGGAATGTCATTTCTCCAGTGCTATTTACTCTTTACACAGATGAATGTAGGGCTAACTCATCCTGTTTTCAGTGTTGAAGTTACAGATGATACAGTGATTGTTGGTTTCACTGAGGATGGAACAAAGCATTGTGGATGCATTTGTTAATTGGTGTCACGCTAGTTTCCTTCAGCTTAATACCAAGAAAACTAAGGAAACGATTCTTGATTTCAGAGCAAGCAGAAGAACACACCAGCACATAACTATTAATTGCGACTGGATTAAAGGTGTAGATGAATATAAATATGGAGGGACAGTAAATGATGAAAAACTGGCATGGGATTCAATTTACAGGAAAGGATCACAACGACTGTCCTTCATACAGAAGCTTCCACAGTTTGGAGTGGACAGACATATATTGGTTCTCTTTTATTCTAACTTTCTGCTTTATCGCTTGGTATTTCTCACTGCCTGCAGTTCATATAAACAAACTCAATAAGATTGTTAATATGTCTAGCAACACTGCAGCTGAAGGATGACAAGTAAGTGCAGGCAATTCTCAGTGATGTATCACACCCTCTCTATGGTGAATACAAGTTGTTACCATCTGGTCAGAGGTGGAGGGTACCACATTTGCAGACTTTCCTGTGCCCAGAGGTCCTTTATCTTTTCCAGCATTGCTCTGTTAAACAAACGCTCAAGATATGAGGATTGTGTCACTTGCATTTGTTTTACCTAATTCCTGATTGTTGGTGATGCTACTGTGAAGCACTTTGTTGTTGAATGTCTGTCTTTATAATGCCTGTTTTTCTGTTGTAGTTGTATTTATCTAGGAGAATTTTCAAAAGGATAAGAAACCATACTAATTAACAACAACAGGTTCAAATTAGCCACTTGAGTTACTACTTAACTACTGCATGTTTAAGGGAAATCTTAAAATGACAGTTGAGTTCAGTTGCACTGATTCTTTTAAACATCACTTGGAGGAAACAAGCTGAAGTAATTTTCTCCTCATAAGGCAGGAGTTCCATCCATCAGGCAAGAGGAAGATATTTCGTAATATATGCAACCTGTCTGTACAGCCACGCTATCATAAAGTTGCGTAAATGTGGTGGTGGGCCAAAAATCATAAATTAGACAGTAAAAACAGAACATCTACACAATAGGGCTGAGTATCACAAGTCAGTGTTTTTAAGGTACCAACAAATATCTCTGTAACATAATCAAAAAATATCAAGTAGTGACAAGACACTGTCAGACTGCTGTATTTACTATGGTAATCTTGTTTGTTCTTGCATCACTTAGTTTTAAAATTTTTGATCTTCACAGGAAGGTATCAAAAAAGTAGGTCTAGTATCCTATTGTGATTATTATCAAAAAATGTCAAACAAGTCATGACCTAACTTCCACCTGAAGGGCTTTCCATGCAGCTGTGATGTTTCACACAAGCAACTCTTTCTCTTGGAACTGAGCACTGTTGCCGTGGAAACCATTCTTAACACCGTTTCTACTAATGTCAAGGTGGTGATGCATTCACTGCAACTGGCTGTCGAAAAATGACAGTTTATGACCTTCATCAAAAAAGTTACTTCATGGGATGATGATGTTTATGAGTCATGTTTAAACCTCTCCTGTTTGAATGAAAGCCTGAGCAACAACTGGCACCAAACACACACTCAGCTTTACTGTTAGCTGTCTAGCTGCCTAACTTTCCTTACTGTGGTATTAAGGTTGTTTTTACACTCAGACAGAAAGCAACACCTGGATGGTGTCATGATGGTGCTCTAGCTGGCCACAGGTGAGGAACTATGGGTTATGTGCATCTGTAGTCACGTTAACCCGGCCTGGCTGTGTCAGTCCTGACTTCACATGGAGCACCTGGCACGACAGTTAACAAACACACCGGTCAGCTAGCTAACTGTTAGCCAAGCTAACGCGGCTAATTTGACAGCTCTCCCTAAAGCCAGCTGTCTACATGGCTGGCTACATGAGAAGCGAGTGCTATTTAAAGACTTTCTCTGGGTATCTTGCGAAACAACCTGAGCACAGAGATAATTGAGACAGAGCAGATGTGCACAAATGGCGCTGGTAGTGGCGGTGGAGCGTGTAGTTGCAGACCTCGGTGCTGTGGGATTATCTACCCGGGCTGGGGAACCTCTCCGCCTCCGGACGATGACAGACACGGTCGCACAAACAATCCTGGTCAGAAAATTGTAGGGCAGCGTCCACAGCCTGTACAGTATGTCAAACCCGTCAAATCCGAGTTGGACGGGTGCGTGTTTGCAGGGGAATCTGCGGCTCCTCTCCCCACGGCTCTTCGCTATGGGAAGGGGCTGGAGACGAGGCCCATCTTCACACGGACAGTCTGCCACAGCCACACGAAGCACCGGCCACACTTATCGATGACTGGGTCCTCAGGTCTTCTTCTACAAACCAGCGACCCGAGGAGCTGATCTGGTGGGATAGTTTTGGCGGAAATCACATAAAATCCCGAGAATTTCTCCGGAGAAGCACTTCTTCAGCACTTCTGCAAGGGCGCAGCCATCTTGGGTTGGACCCAGAATGCACTATTGGGGCGGCGAGACTGTCGTGAAACGTCACCGTCGTTGTTCGTGGCTGTCACAGTGTGTGTGTGTAACACACACGCACACACACACGCTCACACACACACGCACACACACATGCGCACGCACACACTCCATGGAAAACTAAAAATATTTATGTTTTTATATCTCTCTTTGCTTATGTCGATGTCAACGGACCAGAGTTACTCACTTATCTCTTCAATAGTTGTAATTTTAAATTTAAAGTTTTTGGCGAAAGATGTGAAATATAAGGACTCCAAATTTCGTTTTTATTATGAATGTAGCTAATGATATTAATGAGTATTTTTATTCACACTGAAAATTTGCATGTCTATTTACATTTTGACCATATTATTTTGTCGAAAATAAGTGAAAATCATGCACATCTGAGCAGTGGTTTCATAATCACAATAGGCAGTTAAGCCACACTTACTTCACTTTTCAACCTAGAAGAAGAAGAGTTTGATTCTAGTTTAGTCTCACTCAAGCCAGGCTTTCCACGATGAGCCATGCTTTTCTGAGCCTACAACACTCCTCTGAACTACACCAAGCTAATATTACCATATACTGTGTGTGACTTCCAGTGTAGTAAAAGTGATTTTTATATTCTCTTGTACCATTGACGTACCTCCCAGAAGGGCTGGACACAATAATGTGCACACCCCTTACACTAATGCTATGCAACAGTGCAGCTTTGTGAGGCTGTAATGTGCAATTTTTGTTGATACTATGTATGTGTGGATTCAACTTCATGGTCATTTCTGAGGCTATTTGTGGTGGTATTGTGTTATTGTGTCACTTCTCTGACAGCCACAAAAACAATGTTACAAGCTTATTTTATGTGTGTTCATGGAATTGTGACTTTGTTTTGATGTTGTTTTGTTTTGATTCTTAATGTTCCCACTAAAGAAACAATGAAAAACTTTGAGGACACACAAACAGCAGTAGAACTTGAGAGAAGAAGAAGAGCATCATAGAACAAAAAACTTGAATATATTTTTACTTTTATTTTGCTGTCATAGTCAGACACTTCAAATAAGAAGTTACATCTGTAATATCTGAGGAAGGTATCAGACTGTTTTGTTCGCTCATTACCATTACCAATGAAAATAAATAGTGCCGTATTTAACAAGATATTTGTTTTGATCTGTTATTTCTCTTTTTGTTCATTCAAACAAACACTGATATTCACATTTCCTCATATTCAGAGTTTAAAACAAGTATCCTGGATTTACCTACCTTTTAAATAATTGATAGCTTAAACAACTGAGCCACTGAGACACAATAGAATTAATATAATGTAGTCTAGGAACATATTAACTTGAGCATAAGAGGTCAATATTTATATGCCTTTTTAGCCTGTTATTGGCTGTTATCTGGGTTTAATTGAATTATTAAATATTCATTTTGCTAATCCCAGGATCTCATGATATATCCTCATGGAGGCCTAAATCTGAATCTTAAACTCAAATCAATATTTACATTGCAGGAGGGAGTGAAGGTGGCATAAATATAAAAATTCAAAATGAACTCAAGTCTGTTTATCTATGTACAACAAATGTTGACCTAAGTGACACAATGAACAGCAATAAAGCTAAAACTTTTTTGTTTTAAAAAATGTCAAATGTATCTTTCTGTTATTTTATGTGAAATGATTCTGAAAAGATCGAGGTCCAGACTGTGCACATGAAACAAAGGTATTATTACAGTCTCCTTCATTAAAGGGAAATTTCAATGAAAAGTAGTCAACTGCATCCGAGTTTTTTATTAAATGTGACTAGAAGAACAAATCAAGGAAACATCATTCAAAATCAAGCATCTATGTAATCTTGCACTGTATAGAATATGTATTCCATGTTTATTTCATTATTTCCACAGGTAATGGGATAGCAGTATCAAGTCTATGGACCATGGCTATTTTAATAGCCAAGTGAAGACGTGTGCAGCATCTCCTGTCTGTGTGATGTGTTGTACCCTGAGCCAGTTCACCTGAAAGCTGCATCCATCAAAAATAGCAGGGGAGCAGCTGCTCTAAAACCCTCACTGTATGTGGGAGCGTTGTAAAAGTAGCCTGTGCTGTGTTTAAGTCATAGACCTGCTCTCAGACTTGTGACTCAGTTGCTACAAAGATGAGATGTTGTCAGAGGATAAAATAATATCAGCATTTTGATTGTTGCCATGCCACTTCATATTCGGCTCAATTATTCAAGTAGTCAGGGGGCACCAGGATACACAAACTAGGCAAATGCTTGGGGCCCCCAAAGGAGAAAAGAGGCCCCTGATGGCCCTTCATATTGGCACATTTTGCGACGACAACTATACACCCCCGTAAATCTCCCTTTAAGACACTATATTGTGCACTGTCGCTGCCCCTAAACCCAGCTAAATGAGCCCCTGATGATGTGTGCTGTAGCCAGCCCCTTCCACAGAATGCATAGGGGGTGTTCAGGGATCATCAGTAAATTGTACCGTCTAACATAATATGAATATGAGGTGTTTAGGGGACATCTAGGCCACACCCACACTGCTACACCTGAAAATGGATATATTCATGACCATTCAAGTGCACTGAGCGTGTGCAAGCCGGTGTAAACAGGAAGCAGATTGTCTACTCTGAAGTTGGTTAGTTGCACAAAATACTACACATGAGGAACAGCAAAGCGTTAAAATGGAGAATTTAACTGCACAACAGTTGCTAGCAAAGACAACACGGTCAGTAACACTTCATCAAATCATTTTCCATGTTACATCCACCACTGGTAGTCGAGGCTGATAAGACCCAATCAGGGAGCGACCATGGATGTCTACATCATTGTTTCCAAAGGCCTCTGTTTTTGCTTTTCCAAACTACAACGCAACCCTGGAGTTTTCAAACTAAAACGGGTCCAGCACATAGACTGTATGTAAAGGGTCCAGCAGCATTTCCAAAAGTCTCGGTTTTTCACTACTCCAGAGCAGTGTGGACGCCAGGAGTAAACATGGCAGAAGAGAAGAGATGAGTTTTAAAAATAAAACGTAGTAGTGTGGACGTAGCTGGACAGCAAAGTCTCATATTCACTCTCATTCACACTAAAGATTGAACACATTTTTTCTCACATTGTCAAAAAAAATATTGTGTTTAAAACAAAACAAAAATGAATAACTGAAGATGGGTAGTTTGAATAACACAATTCCACTTGTTGTGTTTGTTCTTTTTCCACAACATGGTGGTGTTTGCTGTGCAACAGCCTTGTTTTCTCAGCACCTGCATGAGTCAAGTGAACAAAGTGTATTTACACGTAATTTGTCCCCAACATCCTTTGCTGTCAGGCTTCACACTCATTTCTCAAACAGCAGGAGCTAAAGGTTTGTTTTTGAAAGAGAGAGAAAGCTGTCCCATCTGTCCCCGAGTCAAAATCTAACACCAGTCTGCGTAGACCCACTCAGGCAGTTGGTCGTGACATTACTGAGAGCCCTTTAATTGAGAGACTACAATCAACATGTTTACCAGTTTGTTCGTGGTCAACAAAGAGATTTGCTCTAAGGCCTTCAATGACTTTAATCAAGCACAACACAGTCTGTCTTGGGCACAAAGGACAATGCTGCGCTGAGATGACTAACAGCTTTCTTTGGGCTGTCAGCTCATCAGAAAACATGAAAATGCTACACCAGATGGATGGAGCAGGAAAATATCCCACTCAGTGCATTCGCCAGTGCGGCAATCATCTCCTCAGCCTCTTGGCTTGCCGCACTAACAGCGCAGGAGCAATCTGGTGTGTAAGAAACTCAGGTACATCCGACTGAATTTGTTCATCTCGCCTCCCGGTCCCAGTGTCCACTGCAGGGGGGAAACAAATCCAATCTCTTAGGTGTGATAGAGGTGGGGACCCTGGGATAGCTGATAGCTAACACAGGGGAGAGGAAAGAGAAGATTAGTCTACTTTTTTCTCCTCATCCGCCCTTCTGTCAGGCAGGGAACAAGGTGACATGATCAACTGGGCTGGATCCTGGAAGCTGGAGCCAAATAAGACAGGGGCAGGAAAAGGCTAAAAGTCCTTTTCCCAAGGATTGATTGCAACAAGGCAAGAGAAAGAGCGAGAGAGAACAGACACTGATGGATGGATGGATGGATTTGAGGAAGCGACTGTTTCACGAGAGGAAGCTATGCTATCATGTGAACCTCCACCAGCACCAACAGCACCAACCAGTGACTCCTCTCAAGAAGGGAAACTGGAGACCCAAGAGCTGTAATGGAGAATTAATCCTCTGCTCTTGTGCTCTCATGTCTCATAAGGATACATATTATACAGGAACTTTCTCACTTACCACTGTCATAAATCAAGTGCAACAAGATTTGAAATGTTTTAGAGATAGATACTAGAAGCTGAAACCCCCTAAAACTAAAGTTTCAAGGAAGATAAAAGGCTATTCTGAGTTTTCTTGTCCACAATAAAGACCGGATTCTCTGTACACCTTAATCATGTTCCCCATTGGTGTTTTCAAGCCAAGGTTCACAGTATATCAATGAAAACACTGCTGCAGTGATGAATGCTTTGTACTCTGTTGCATGCTGGTGATTAGTATTTACTCTTTGAGCAGGTCCAGTGAAAGCCTCAGCCTTCATAACTCAAAGGCTGACTGAGGATATGAAATGTAAATCCATCAAGTCCCAAAATGAAATTTAAAAGGTGATGATTGCTGCAGTGTGTGCTTTAAATGATATTCACTGGAGATTGATGTTTAGATAGGCTAAATATTATTTGATTGGCTGCTGGGGGATGCAGGTAGACACTGGGGCTGCTCCTGATGGACAAGAATTGCAGGTTTGAGGCTGAGGCTGCAGAATTGAAGCGTGTATGTGACTGCACACTGAAGCTGGGGCCGAGAGCTCGGGGCTGTAGGTGAAGGCTGATGGAAATGATTATCAAACACTGTGGCTGGTCGCAGCTGTGGGGGCTGAAGTAGTAGTCAAGAGTAGATATATGTTTATTGTCTAGTATTTTTTAATTCACAGATTAATCATTTAGTCTGTAAAACATCTGAAAACTGAAAACGTCCATCAATAATATCCTAGACCACAAGGTGATGTCAACAGATGTCTTTTTGTCTTACAAACAGTCCAAAACACAAAAATATTAATACTACTGTAGTGCAAGAAAAGCTGTGAAGTCTGAGATTTGAAAACCTGGAGCCATCAAATGTGTTTGCTTGAAAAAGTGATTTAAAATAATTCAAACTAGTTTCTTTTGACTAATTAATTTACTAAATGTTGCAGCTCTGTTCAGGAGCTGGGGCTGAAGCTGGCCTCTTAAAAAAAAAAGGCCGCAGGTGGAGGCAGACTGAGAATGGTTTGCAGGCAGAAACTGCTGCAGACATGTGCTGCTGGAGCTTTTATTGTGAAGGCTGTGGCTGGATGTTGAAGCTGCGGTTGACACCGGCTGCCAAGTGAATGGGATTTTATTTGTGCTTGTGCTTGTGCTTGTGCTTGTCATGGCATTGAAATCTTTCCAAAGCCAAAGACCTCAGTGTGAATGGTTATAAAGGAGTCAATTCTTCTTTAGTGAAGACATGGCAGAATTTTATTTGAAAATAAATTTTGAAGATCATTTCAAAATTTACATCCTGTTTTTAATGTCTGGCCAGAGATAAACCATGACTGAAACAGTTGCTGTGCAGCACATGTATATGAATATGTTGTTTATTCTGTAGTTGAACAGATTGTCCTTGATTCCTGATCAGCGTTAACAATTCATGTTACAGAACCTTTAGGAAAAAAGTAAAACCTTTAAATTATTTAATCTTAATGAAATGAAATTCTTAATAAGTCATTAACGTAAGGGGTTAAACAGTGAAAGATACATTTTTATTTTCATTCCCAGTTAGCTGCTGCATAGTGACGCTGGTCCTGAAGCTGCACATGGAGGCTGTGGCTGAGGCTGTAGCCCTAAAAGATCAGACAAAGGATTAGGCTACTGTCTTTAGCTTCACTGTAGCTGTGCTGTAACTTTTATTCTGCTATTTCATCTTTTATCCTACATTAACTTGTTTATTTTATTTGACTTTTTTCATGTTGCCTTGCATGTCTGTTATCCTTTGTCTTACACAAATGAACTTCACTCTTCTCCTTAAAGGGAAGGCCTTAGGCTGCAACTTACAGGCAGTAGCTGCAGGTGGAGGCTGGGGATTGCTGCTGTGGCTGAGGAGGCAGGTAGCTGTCAGACAGGTGGAGGCTGTGGCTGTAGCTGGTAGGAAGAGGTGGAGGCGGAGGCTGCAGTTGGTGAACGGGACTTGCATACAGAGGGCTCAGCTGCTGTGGGCAGAAACAATATGTAGGTGTATTTTGTGGCTGCACTGAAACCAAGTGAAAAAATACAATTACATACATTCAAGGTATTCATCCTCCATGTATATTTTTACTATATTTTAAAGTTGTTGTTGTCACTGAATGTTAGTTTACATGCAGTAGCTGCAGGTGGAGGCTTAGGGTGACTGCCACAGGCTGTAGGCAGGTGGAAGGAGCAGGTGGGGTTTGGTAAGCAGAGGCTTCAGGCTGTGAGTGGAGCTGCTGGTACTGAGGCACTGTGAAAGGTCCAAAGGTCAAAACACAGTTCAATTGTACGATAAATGTTGTTAAAAGTCAAATCATCATGTGAGACATTTTCATTCAGAGGCTGTAGCTGCAAATGGCCCTCTGTAGTTGGAAGGTGGAGCTGTTGCTGGCTTTCTTATGTACGAGGCTGCAGGTGGAGGCTGGCTGATAAAGACTGTAGTTGGAGGCTGGTACTGTGACAAAAGCAAAGACAAACATCACCACATTAGTACAACAAGTAAAACATCACATACAAGGTGTCCTGTTGAAGTGTGTTACAAGGTACAGTTGTTATTAAATTGTGGTTGAATGTCATCTTACAGGCAGCAGCTGCAGGTGGAAGCGGAGTGGAGGCTGGCTGTCAGAGGCTGTAGGCACAGACTGGTGCTGCAATCGACCTCTGGAGGTTTTGGGTGGAAGGTGCTGCTGTTGCTGGCTTTCTCTGTTCAGGGAGGGGCTGAGGTGGAGGCTGATGCTAAACATTGTTGTCAGTAGCTGGAGGTGCAGCTACAGACTGGCTAGAGAGACTTTAGGTGGAGACTGGAGCTCAAACTGGACGGAGCAGGTCAAGAGTAGACACTGGGCTGCTGGAGCGATCATGCACATACTGGGTGGTGCTTGTTAAGTACATCTTAATGTGTAGACTGTGGCTGCAGGTGGCTGGCAGACGCAGAAGGTGAGGATGGAGCAGCTGGTTGTCAGATGCTGGAGGCTGCAGGTGGAGTTGGCTGTCAGATGGTAAATGAGGCTGAGGGTGGCCCCTGAAAATGGTGATGGTAAAACTGGGGCCATTGCTGGAGGATGGGGGGGGGGGGGGGGGGGGGGGGGTGTTGTAATTAGAGGTGTTGGTGTTTTTGAAGGCAGTGTGTGGAGGCAGAAAAGCCTGCAGGTGGAGGATGGTACTTCCTGAAGGCAGAGGCTGATGATGTTAGCTGCTGAAGGTGGAGGCTGAGGTCGTAGGTGTTTGTAAGATGAAGGTGGAGGCTCAGGCTGCTTTCCAGGGTGTTTGTGAAATTGAGTTTGATTTATCTGAGAATGATCTGAAGGAACTTTGATCTAATTTAATATCTATTTACAGTTTTGTGTAATTTAAGGTATTTGATCAATATGATTTCATATTCTTCACAGTTATAAACAACCATCACTATGTTTAGGTTCATCTTGCTTTTCTCCTACAGGGCTCGGTGGGGCCGGTTCACCTGAGATGTCCACATGTATAAGAGTTGGATAGATTCCTTCTCCAGTTGATTCATTTACTTTCAGGAGTCCGTCCCTTCTCTCTTGAATGGTGACTCGTCGATGGTTCAGTTTCTCCCACAGGTGCTGTTTTATCCTTTGTCCAAGCCGGAGTCTGTACAGCCGAGGACGGCCACTTTTGTACCTATGAAGAGTGAGAGACACAATAATTAAATCATAAAGGTGAATGTGATTAAAGTTGTAATTATTTGACAAAATAAAGCAGAATTCAATCATTATTTATAATGATAATGGAGAAAATTTCCATATCAAACAGTTTCATAAATGTTGTGCGACACAAACATACCACAGATTTTCATCCACCACAGAGTGATAGATTTTCTGATACTCTTCTACAGAGTAACCACAGATCAGCAGAGGTGTCTCAGTCTGTGGGACAACATGCTCCTGGACACCAGTGGGGCTCAGCTCAGGAGTGGAGGCCTGGGGAGTGGAGGACACATCCTGGACCTCAGGGAGGTCTGGAGAAGCGGTTGATGATTCAGGCTTGGGGAGGACGACTTGGACCTGCACAAGTTCAGGAGAAGCGGTGGAAGGCTGAGGAGTCGGAGTCAAGCCCAGGACCTGGGGGAGGCCAGGAGTAGGGCTTGAAGGTTGGGGCCTGGGAATGAAATCCTGGACCTGGAGGGGTCGAGGAGCACATGGTTCATGTTTGAGAGATGTCAGTCTCTGGCAGACTTTTACCAATAAACTAGATTTAACAGTAAATTTATACCCGATACATTGCAGAACACTGACTGTGTCAAATTAACAGACTCTGTCCATTTGTCCATTTGTCCAGTTTACAGATACAATCATTTATATACAATGATAATTGTATGGACAATATGAGTATATTTATTTATATTTAATTTTAGATTCATTTCTATTCATTGAGATCTTCATTATCAATGTGCAATGTGTTCAAAACACTAAATGTGAGTATTGACCTTGTTACAGCAGCCTGCAGGTTTGTCCTGAAGCTGGCTGATCCTCCTCCTCTTCCTGCAGCGGGTGTTTTCTTCCAAGGGAACAGGCTCACAACACTGCAACAACACACGTCAGAAAAAGGTTCAATTAAGATGAAAGGAAAAAGGCATATAGAATTAATTAAATTTATGTCATAATTGCATGCAAAAAAAATAAATACATAAGAAAAATAAGAAAAAAATAACAGTATGTACTGCATGAAAATCTGCTGAAAATAACCAAGTGCAACTACTTCAGCAATGTACTTAAACTTTCACAACATGACGATATGTCATTCCACACACAGGACTGGAAGAGAAAATAGTTTTGATATATTTGTGATAATCATTTTGATCATATGAAAGTGAGGTTCTGTTAAGATAAGAGCAATAAGTGATGTAGAATAAATTGAATTTTATACACAGTTTTTTGCAAAAGGTGTTTTGCCTGAAAATGTCTCATAATCTGAATCTGCTGCAAATAAATAAGTGCAAATATTTTCATTAGCATCACAGTGTGCCGAGGTAAAAGTACAACTGCTCATTATGCAGAATGACCCCATTCAGAACAATATCATATTACTGGATTATAATTATTGATGTATTAAGCATCACTTTAATGTTGCAGCTGGTAAAGGTGGGGCTCATTTGAACTACTTTACATACAGCTGGGCTGAATTTATGATAACACATCCTAACTGATTTTTCTATTATACTAAAGTAGCTTAAAATGGAAAATCTTACATAAAGTGCACGTACCTCAGATATGTACTTATTAACAGTACTTGATTACATGTACTTAGTTACTTTCTACCACTTAACACATTGATGCATAAGTGTGAGGAAGCTGATACAGTCTAAAGCAAAGTGATAAGAGAAGGCTGGATTACCCACTGACAAAGCAGGAAGCTGTGCTTTAGGCCCCAGAAACTAAAACCAATTACTAATTATTGACTAATAACACATGCACAATACACAGAGAGTGGGGTTAAATAGGGGCCCTAATCATTGTTGCCCTGGGCCCGGGCCTCATCAACACCAGCATTACACCAAGGAAGGTTAGCCTTGCAGGAAATGGACCAGCATTATTAACCTTAAATACATTTGTTAAAATGTTCAGATTTTTTTTGGATTCAAATAATTTTAATGTATTTTTACTTGTTAAAGACTTAATGTTTCATTTATACAAAGCCTATGGTGTTCATTATATGCTGATTGTTCTGAGTAATTATATATTTATATGGCCTAACTTAAAATATGGCCTATGAGAATATTTTTTTCCATATGTTCCAGTCCTATAGAAATATTCTCATAAAACCGTGTTTTTTTTTCAGTGTTTACTCTCATATTCAATTATTATCACTCCACAAAGCACCTTCATCACACACTGGCTGCATATTTCAAGGCCTCTGGCAGTCTCAATGGCAAAACACTGTGTATTTCTAGCGTCTTAAAATTTCACATTTTCCATGGTGGAAGTTGTTTTGTCGGAGTCAGAAGGTCTTTGGTAGAAGTCATATTGAAAGAAATCAACACTGGAGATGTTTGTTTGAGAGAAATCGTCTAGTGAAACTGTGAAAACTTGTTTTTCTTCACTGGTTGAGACTCTGGTTTGTTGATGTTTAAATATGGAACATGTTGAATGATGCATGTGGAGACGGCACATAGCAACATGGAACGTTTCATGTCCACGTCCACGTAACGCTTCATCCAGTCAGTCACGCAGCTCAGTGACTGATATTTGTTCAACAGCTGTCATGAATTTCTCTCATTCAGCAGAGAAATGTGAAATCATTCATCTCAAGGTCTGCACAAACTGAGGTAGAGAAATAAAAAAATCAATGAATCCAAATCAATATTCTATATTCACCGCTGATGAGATGCTGTTTTTAAAGGACCATACCAGCGTTTTAGCTCCTATAAGGTTTGTTTCATCCAAATGAACCTTAATTTCTCACTTTAATTCCTAAACCTTTAACTTCTTCATTTCCAATTAAAGATAGCCTACATCGCTAAGACCTGTGTTTCCACAAAACAAAATGCAATTATACCAATTTAAATTTAAAAAATTACTGCTTAAATATGTAAAATATGAATTTAATTGACTTTTTATTTCAAAATGTTTTTACTTTCATCATGTTAGATTTTTCTTCACTGTTGAGAAAAGTAAAATGAGTTTAGAAAAACCTTTTACCTGATGTTTGACACTGGAGGATCAAGTCAATCAAAAATTTAATTTTTTTGAACATTTTGAACATTTTTTTTAAAAATGTGAATAAATAAATGAGGAGGAGGCTGTTTAATCCAGTTTCAGTAATGGGTGGGGGGGGGGGGGGGCGTACCAACACCTGTTGGTAATTTACTGGTTTGTGGTAACTTGATTAAACATAACTATTGTGGACTATTTATAAACACGATATAGATGATCAATTTAAATTCAAATGATTTTCCACACTAAAGTTCAAAAATAGATGTTTGGGAGAACAACTGTGTCCATGAAAAAAAAGAGAGCTTTGTGAAATCTGATAAATTGTCACTTGGGTCAGCATCAGTTGGGGTTGAGGCCTCCATGTTTGAAAATGAAAAGAGTCTGGGGGCATGGAGGCAGAATGGAGGTCACCAGCTCAATTTTTATCTTTTCTTATTTATTTATTTATTTTATTTTTAAAAACTGTTCATCATGAATCCAGCAATGTTAAGAGAACTTCATATTTCATTATTTTCCGATGCATTATTTGAAGTGTACCCATAAGAAGATATATTTGTGGTTTTAAGTACCAAAATCTATCTCATCTCAATGAAATATTACACCTCAGGCTTCTCTGTGGAGCTCCAGCAGGTCCTGCAGCAGGTCAGTGTCTGTTTTCTGTGGGATCACATAAAAATAAAACACTCAGAGAAACCAAACCCTACAAGGTTGGATGGTCAGTCCGGGTGGGCTGAGGGCATGCCTAAGGGTGCTTTGATACATTCACAGTATTAATATCGAACCTAGACCAGCTGTATAATCAAAAAAGACATGATCCTTACACAACCAGACAAAACTGAAAGTACTATAAACTGAACTTTAAGTTTTTAGGCCCCTGAAGATCTGGGGCCCTAGGAAGTCACAAGGCTTGCCTGGTTGGTGATCCAGCCTTGGTTTCTGTGATAAGAGGGATTTTTTTGGGCATTTTTGCCTTTATTCATTTATTCATGTAGTGAAGGTAGAGACAGACAGGACGGGCAGGGAGAGAGCGAGGGGATGACATGCAGCAAAGGGCCACGAGTCTGATTCAAACCCATGACCACCGCGGTTGGGACTAAGTCCATGTGGTACGCGCTCTACCACATGAGCCACCGAGGCGCCCCAATAAGAAAGATTTTAAAAGATGACCACAAGTAATACATCAGTACATAAACCACAGTCGTTTTTATAAAAGACTATAATATGAACACATGTGTTGTTACATGCTGTGCTTGCTGTTGCATTGTGAAATATTTTGGCAACCAGCAGAGGTGTGGTGGAGCAACAGAAATGCTTAATTGCAGCTTTTCAATCATAATTGTATCTGACAACAGCGGGCTTATTAAAACCTACCAAACCGCTTTGTCAATAATTAGCTTTGAGAGATATGTAAATTGCCTCTGTGTTCATGCGATTCTTCCCTAATCGCTGGCAGCATCTCGTGACAGGTAAATCGATAGCCACTTACACAGGTACCTATTCATTCATGACCGTAACAGGCATCATGGCGCACACATCCTCCAGACATGTCTCCATTTACCCTTGATCAATGAGTTCATATGAGACTAGACGACACGCGGTCAATTGAATGAATGTGGGTGTCAACAATGTGTGTCCTCCTCTCAGGAAAATGAATGCGCACCTGCCACAGTGTCAGCATTTTAGAAAAGGGATTTTCAGCTTTGGGAAAATATGGTTTTTAATTCATGAGCTGAATGTATTTCATGAGAAGTTTACTTACTGTAATGTTTCTAACCTTACTTCACCCCTCCGGCTTCACCCGTTTCTGTGCAGTTACTGGATAAAAAAGCTCGCTCTTTGTACTCAGTGGAAGACTTGATAACACACACACATGTGAAAAGGGAGAGAGACGGATCAACAGTGACAGGGAGATGGGGATGAAGGAGATGAGCGCTGATTGACCTTGACCTTGACTGCTGAAGTGATGTCGTCAATAATGTTGATGTCACTTTGTGTTTGACGAGGCAGACGCTGGAAGGATTTGTGACACTTGTGGCTCAGCTCTTGTCACAGACACAGAAAAGGCCATTTTGACACACACACACACACACACACACACACACACACACACACACACACACACACACACACACACACACACACACACACACACAGTGAGAGAGAGAAAGGGGTTTGTTCCTTGGAGAAAACTGGAGTCACATTCATTAACTGAACGAGCAGGAGGAACATGCACCACACCTACAGCCCACCTTTCCAAACACACCAAGGTGTGGGCGGAGTGGAGTGACTGGGTCTTAGAGCAAACCAGTACAGACCACTTCAGCTGACTGAGATGGTTTTTCTTTTATGAAAGGGCAGCACTGAATCATCATCTGAGCAGAATGGATGTGATAGATATTATAGATAGTTATAGATAGATAGATAGACAGACAGACAGACAGACGGACAGAAAGATACATAGATAGATAGATAGATAGATAGATAGATAGATAGATAGACAGACAGACAGACAGACAGACTACTGACTGACTGACTGACTGACTGACTGACTGACAGATAGATAGATAGATAGATAGACAGACACCAGTGTAAGTGATTGAAATTAAATTGCAGTGGAGTAATCACTGCTTGATGACAGTAAAGATTAATGAGACATGTGCGTAACAAAGCATTCAGGGTGTGTAGCTGCAGCTCTGTAATGGGCTTCAGAGTGAGCTCCTTCTAAAGAAATTGGGAGAGTACCAAGTGGCCTTGTGCGTAATATCAAAGGCACATGATAAAGGCAACGTCTCAGGCTGATTTAAAGGGGCTGCTTCTGAAATTCAGATTGCACCGGCCTCACTTGTCGTCGCTCAAGGTCTCAAATGCTCACACATGCAGGAAATGTAGCTGAACACAGAGAGATCCAGCAGGACGTGCCGCGCTCCAGTGTATAATGTGAGAAATTCAAAGCAGTGCTGCTGGCACATGCTGGCTAAAGGAGATTGTTGTAATATGCAGCCCCTAAAGGTGTGATTCCGATGAAAAACAACGGCATCAGGAGATCTCACTTTATTAGTGCTGAGAATTAAACGACATTCTGGTTAATAAGCAGAGGGTTAGTGAGCCCAAACATGCTTATTACTCACGAAAACACCCATCAAGAAACCCTGAGCCTTTATATTATTCATGTGCAGTTCGGTGCTGCTCCTGTTGTGTATAAATAAAGTGTGTGGTATAACTCTGAGATCTCTAAGCTTTGCTCCAACATCATGAATTATGTAGAAAAAAGCACAGAAGCAAATGTGAAGTATGACGACACCGTGTTTAAGAGGAGCTATTTGTAAGTTTTGATATTGCTACATAGCCAGCGTTAGCATTAACATCTGTTTACTTACCAGACACGTTGAGTTCAGCATTAAACTTCATTCCTTTGCTCACCAAGTGCCGTCTCCAATGGAAAGCGATAGCAATGTTAACTTCAGTCTCTATCATGTCTTTTTTTCTATTGAAGCTAGCACGCTAACCAGCTAGCCCCAGCCTGTCTTGTCACTTTCCGATAGCGACTCACTGCAGCCTCCAATCTACCCTGAAGATGTAGCCCTCCGGAGGGCGTATTATAACCTCTTCTACTATAAAGACAACAATGGCTGAAACTCTTGTCAGCCTCTTTCACCACCACATGATGCCAGCAAGAAATGGCGTTCAGTGGTAGAGAAAACTAACATATAGCCCCTTTAATTAACTGTGTAGTAGATAATGTGACATCTCTCATAGACATCGACATGCAGATGACGAAAATATCCCACAAAACGCACCTGAAAAACAGATTTCAGATCTCTTACGAGTGCTGAGGGACATGGAGCTTCTTTTAATTTGAAAACTATTTAACAAACAATGAAAGAGCCACCAGTGTAACATGTTTCATTTACTTGCGAATAGAGCAACCTGAAGTGTTGATGAAGTACACTACACTCTTTTTCCCTCTCTGTAAACTAGGTTCACCTCAGCCTCAGTCAAAATTTAATCTCCTTTTGGGAGAAATAACCCAGCACAAAGGAGGACTGCGGCAGGAAAGTTGTATTTTACAAGGAGATGCTTTGGTCACTTGATGTAATTGAGAGGGGATGTGCAGAGAGCTCACTCTCCCTATTACTCACTTCCACTTCAGACCCTTCTGCTTTACAGGGTTTCATCTTCACTACGTTATTGAGTCCTAAAACACACCTGCTCCCACAGCGTGACGGCCTCGCTCTGCCACTAAACGCTAAGTGCTTTGGCTTGTCTTTAAGACCGCGAGCTCTGTGGGAACTGTTGCTCCATTATAGCACTGTGTAAAATTTTAGAAAGGCGTAATGTTTATTTCTGTCACAAGACGATGCTGTGCCGTACCAGTATGTGTGTCTCTGAGCCGCATGTAGTCAGCACAAACGGTGACATTTTCACAAGCGGAGAAAAAGTGACCTTTCACAAGCAAAATACAATGTTTTGTAACAACGTTTACGAGCCTGCCTCACACATGCGCCAGGGCTGTGAGACCTCCTCATGCTGCTGCTTTAAAGTCCTGATTAATTCTTTAAATGAAAAAATCCATCTATGCAAAAAGTGAATTATTGAACAGGGTTCTATACACCCGGTTCAGCCAAGTGAGGATCTAACCAGAACATTAAAAAAGACCAAAACCACTGGGAGTTTATCCCACTGATAAAAGTGAACGGTCTGTCAACAACCAGACTAAAGCCTCACTGTGCTTCATGTGAAGTGCCTGTTGGATCATCTCACAGCGTCTGAAACCTCATTTCCGATGGTGAAACGTGGGAATGTTGCGTTTCCAAACAGATGATCCAACAACCATGACCACTTTATGCAGCAGTTGGCCAGATGTGAAAGTACGCAAAGTCTGTCAAGCTCTCTTTTTTCATTCTCCATACTACAGCCGTCACACCCATGTACAGTATATGATTCATCCTGTCAAGACAGACTACGAAGACACGTAAAAGACACTGAATCCTGTTAAACTCTTTTGCTTGTACATGCACACAAGAAAAGAGAAATCAGGTTATGCGGGTAATCAGAAAGGCTTGGTTACATGCTCTGTAGTAACCTTGTTTTATTGTACATACATAAAACAGTTCAGTAATCAGATTTCTCCTCTATCCCCGCCCTTTTTCAGGAAGCATTTCTTACTCATTTTATCTTGTAGTGACACAAGACGCTGCTTCCTGACAGCGAGATGGACAGCTCTGTGGTGAAAGCATACAACTTTTCCTTACTGTGCAAATGTGTCTGAATTTTGCAAGCACTGGAAACTGACTTGTTTAGAGTTCTTCAGGCCACCTTACTTTTAGTTTTAGTTGGATTTACCCGCAAGGAAGAATCACTACACGTAATGATCTACCTGCCTCTCTGCTGTCACTTTCCCTGCCTTTACCCTGCATGTGCCTATATATAAGAAGCTGTTGGGTCTAAGCTCTACCTCATGAGCTGGACACCAAATATGTTGGATTTCGGTTGTCTATCAATTTATTGGCTATCATAAATTAAGAAAAATATTAATATGAAAAATATTAATATTAAATAATAACTTTAAAATTAATTAAAGTCCTCGGGGCACCAGCCTAAACTAATAGGCAAAATAGCCAATATGGTTTTAGTCTCAATTTATTACCATTAATCTGGAACTCTGATTAACCATTAGCTTACTAACTATAACCAAATTACCAAATCAACAGTAAGTTAAAGTTGAAGGATTGGAATTCTACCAAGTAGAGGTTTGCAACATTCACGCTTGTGCAACATTAAACACACCCGTAGTTATACTTAAAGGCATTTATTTACAATGGACAAGAGATCTGGTTTTGTTTGGTGACACCCTTGGGGGTCACATGTCACACGCTGACCCACACTGGCTGGCCAGTAAGGTCCGTGGGGGGAAGGGTCGTCCCCAGGTGTGAACGGTGAGGAACTGTGGAGTGTGAGTTCCTTTGTCCAGTGGAGCAAAGAAACATCTGGTCTCTTGAATGATGAGTCCCAACAAAGCAGATTAGAAACCTGGTTAAGTGTCACTCCAACCTTCCTCTACCTGGTCTGACTGTATCATGTGTCTTATCCTTCAGTAGTTTGGACTTTGTAAAAGATATTTAAGTTTCCACTGTTTTATACTTTAATAAGAAATTAATTTCTATCTTAAATGGCTTTATGATTTGTTAGTTGCTGTGCAAATGACATTTCAGTCATGGTTAATTTAGTGTTTTCATTAGTAGGTCCGGACTATAATTGTGTTTGAAGTTAAGCTATCTTTGTTGTAATATCATTGATAAGTAATTATTGTGTCTTCATTAATAACTTATATTTATTATTTTCTTCTTTTGCCAGACAAACCAATTCAAACCATTCCTTATGAAAAGAATGGACTGGAAACCCTTTAGCCTTTGCTCCATCTGAACAGACAAACCACTGGGCTGATTTATATTCCTGGAGCCAGACTCTCCGTTGGATCACATTATTCAACCTGAATAACCCAAAGAAGCCAAACACATCGGCTCTGCAGGAGAAATCAGGTTTCTCTAATCCTCTACCCCAATTTATGAAACTGGTTTTCCCTGGCTGAAGACATTTATGATATCAGTTTACAGCAGAGAGCCGATAACCTGTTCCCCAGTGTTGGGAATTAGTACTTCACGGTTACAGTATTGAAATTATATATTTTTTAGTAACGAGTAAAGTAAGGGATTACAGATTGAAATTCAGTAAAAACAGAATGTTACTAATCACAGTCCATTACTTCAGTACATTGGGGTTTGGCTCATTTGCTTCTCTCTCCAGGAGTTTGATGGAGGATTGAAATCATTTTGCTCTTAGTGGACAGAAGTCTGGTACATGATAGCCTGGCACAGGGGCTGGAGGTGTGCGGAGGCAGCTAGCGTGCACCGAAAGAGGAGAAATGACGGTGGCCCTGAGAGCTCAATGCGCAGCAACTTCAGAAAACACATGCAAACAGACAAAACTCAAACAAATTCAGAAAACATCCTCATCAATTTGACAACACATGAGCTGCAAATACAAAACACACAAACAGGCACAAACATGGAAGTAGCACCAGCAACAACGGAAGTGTTTCCAGGGGGACACTAAAAAGTGATGAACCCGGCTGGAGCACACTTGTTGTTCAGAGCTTTGTGACATTTGAAGTTAAAGGCATTGAACAACAAGTGCGCATGGACGTATTATAACACATCCATCCAGGTGTGTCCCAGTGTTGTGAAATTGATTCAGTTTTCTGAATTTGCTTTCGTTTTGTCTATTTGCATGTGTCTTCTTAAGTTGCGGTGCGTTGAGCTCTCAGGGCTCCCGGTTACTCCGAAGTCATATACATGTTGTGCAGTTAGCTCGCCTGTTAACATTAGCGCTGTGGAGCCGACATCCAATTCAGGAATCACCAGCTTTTGTTCAGAGTCGGAGGCTTATTACTTGTTAAACCTCGATGTCTATTTCTGCTCGTTAAATACAGAGGATGTGACGTGTGCGTGTGGAGGATTTGGAGTTTGATGAGCTGAGTAAAGAAAGTACAGTAACTAGAAACCTAATTACTTTTTCATATATTTGTAATGTAATCACTTTTTCAGTGAGTAATGATAACATTCTTCAAGTAATTTTCTCCCAACATTGCTGATTACAAACGGTCGAACAGCAGCGCACTGAGACCTTTAATATAATCAGACCTGTCTGTGGAAGTCTGTCTGTTTTAAATGACATCCTAAATCTAAGCACATTCCTCTCCTCAAAAACAAGCGATTCCAGCAACTAAAACCTCTGTTTTTCCCCCCACATATCTTCCACACAAGCCGCTGAAAAACAGAACCATCATTTCACTCACACAGACTAAACCCACTTCCTCTTTTGGACACATTTTGGCCACGAGCTTGTCGAGGTGAAGGCCTAATGGGGAAAATGTTGTTTCTGGAGGGAGTCCAACAAGGCCAACACAAGCGGCTTGATGAACAGTGCTGTCGCAGCAAAAGCGTTAATGTGTGGGCTTTGGAGAATTATGATGAGGTTAGCTTAGCACCTAGTGGAATACATAATGCCACCAATATTTGTTTATGTCACTTTGGGTTTTAATGAGAGGGGAATCAGTTAGTGAATGAGTCTCTGGTGTGGCTGGACATCAATAAAACAATGTTCCTGTCTGAGGAGGTATGAGAGATTGGTTATGGAGCTTAAAGTCAAGGCCAAATCCTTCAGTCCTGTGACTTACTGTATCTATATACATGTAGAGGGAAATAACAGGCCTGTAGATTAAGCTATTTACAATGTCCAGTGTTTGTGTGTGTTTGCGTGTGTGTGTGCTTGTGCATGACTATTGCTCATAAGCCTGGATGACTGTCTGTGTGCATTTTTTCTCTCCTACTCTATTCCTCCACTCTTCCACGCTGTCCCCGGTGGGAGTGCATGCATGGCAGCAGACTGCCTCCACAGTGCAGGCGTCCCATTGGACAACTCCCTCCTGACTCCCCCTTCATCTCCCTCTCTGTGGGATGAAATGGAGACGTCAGTGCAGCAGAGAAAGTGGAGCTGCTGTGCCGAGGCTTCAGTTACCTGGCAGCACATCTTAATTCTCAGCAGTCAGAAGTGAAGTGGTGAAGTGTGCACAGAGGGAGAGCAGAGCTTACTTTGTGGAACCTGGACAGAACAAACAAAGAGAGTAAGTTAACAATTACACTTGCAGTTCCTTTGAGCTGTGACAAGATAATAAACCTGGATTCGGATCAGAGAAAAGCAGGACGGTGTTTTGAAATGCGTCACAGAATTATATAGATATAGATATCTCTCTCTATATATGGATATATATACTTATATAAAACATTTTTTTTTTTTTTTTTTAAATGTGCTTATCTCATGACAAACTATATCAAGCAGCCTATAACATGCTGCCCTCACTACAGCCCCTCTTCCTTTCTTGTTTTGTTTGTGTAGCATTGTCAGTTGTACAGTCACCCCTCCTCTCTCCCTCTGTCCTCTGCATCCTCTCTCTCTCTCTGCTATTGCAGATGCTGGATAAATAAGCATGCAGTTTGCTGCCAGTGTGTGAAATGGTTCTTATCTGTCTCTGCCATTAGAGAGTGGGTTCTATTATAAAGCTTTACATTATTCAGTGAGCCTGAGAGACTGATCATTATGGATTTCAGCCCTTTTCCACACAGCCCCTGGAGTCCAGCTTGGCCTGCTGGCTGATGCGTGTGTGCAGACCTGACCTAGTGCTCTGAACACTCAGAGTTGGAGGGTCAGCTCGAGACCGTGCGTATTCCCAGGCAAACATGAAAGAAGAACACATCAAAATTTGGCTGCAAAATATCAAGTCCGACCAGCATACTTTGCTTTCAGAAGGACAGAAAGGGTTTGTAAAAAATAAAGTCGACCTCAACGACATGCATGCAAAACTGCCAGTTTCCAAAGTTGCTGGCAAAAAAATTTGATTAGTTCAACTCTGGAAAGTAAGAGCTGATTGACATCCAATGCAATTTTTCTCAGTCTTACAGCAGAATAAGTGGCAGGAAATGGTGGGAATGAGAGAAAACATGGCTGAACATATGGTGCTGCAGCACTTTTTATGCATGGGACAGGAGATGCATATTGAATAGAGATGTGTGGCAGGCAGCACATTCCTTCCTGTAACCTGACTGTATCAGAGGTGGGCTGTCTCCCAGTGGGAGCTCAACGCTCGCCTTGATCATTAACATTAAATTCTGCACATCAAAAGCATTGAAAACTACTCTATTTGTTACCATTTGGGTGAACAAATAATGCGCTGCTGCTGGTCTGTTGAAAATGAATAAGGCATTACTTGTTGATCAGTTCAGATGAGCGCTCATGGCAAGTATTGCTTGATGTTTAATATGCATGTGCTGAGATAAGGAGAATCTGTCCCATGCCTGTCCTGGGCCGCAGCAATTCGACTCTGCCATTAACCATTTGTTACATCCGCTGTTTCTCGCCTTCAGCTTGGCACCTTACTGATTACACCACGCTGGATCGATAGCCTAATTAAACAAATTAAAGCGGACTGCTGGGTCAATTTTCATCGCTTCCTAGCCAGCGGCTGCCTCCATGTCATGAGCACGTCAAAAAAAAAAAAAAAAAAAAAACGCTGGAAATGCAATAGAACAAAACTAAAAGCTGGGTAAAAAATGTTTGAAGTGCACATTTGTTTCCTGTTTGATGGCACAGTTTTACACAGCTCTACCGCGCTGATGCGTCAGTGAGGGAGAAGTCATTTGTCTCGGAGCGGGCGGTAATTCTTCACTTTTATAGAAAGACTCCATCCTGGGACATAGCATGCAGAGCCTGATGACTGCGAATATAACCTACTCTTACTGGCAGAGGTGGAAAGAGACAATGTACTGGACAGATTTCAAATGAAGGACTTCCTAATTTTAACACTGACATACATACAGTGTAACCCATTTACTATTTGTAAAAAGAAAAATGACTGCAAGACAGTTTTCAATGGAGAATTTCTATATGGTTTTATGTAATTGGGTAAAGAATTTGGATACTTTAACATTTTCAATGTAGACTTCTGCTGTTATATAGCCCATAGCCTTGTCGGAAATTTCTCACCTGTACCAAGTTTGACTCCATGTCTTTTTTTTATTCTAAAGCAGGTCCAGGTTCTATACTGTGAAAGTATCAACGTGCTCAGTCCACAGAGAAATACACAGTCTGTATTAAACTGAGCCTTAAAAATGAACTGTCAGGACCTCCCTAACTTTGTGATGTCACAACTATACAGTCACTGCCCTCACCTATGTCCTCAGCATGGTCCATCTGGACCCACCATCCAACCTTGCAGGATTTGGTTTCTCTGAGTGTTTACATAAAATCTGCTATATTTTTATCTGATCTCTCAGAAAACAATCAGCCAATCAGTTTTGGCCGACAAACCTGTTTTTACTAGAGCTCCAGAGAGAAGCCTGTGAAACTACATTGAGATGGTTTTTGGTTCTTTAAAACAAACAAATATATCTTCCTATGGATATCAATACTTACTTTAAAAGTCATCAATTTCTATTCAGGACTTCTGGAAGGTTAGATGACTATTGAGAAAAGGGTGATGACTCACATCGTTTCATTTTAACAGTTCAGAGGTTTGAGGAAGCAAAACAACCAAGTATTTCACAAAAAGAACAAAGATTAATGAAAAACTGTGGGGGGGGGGCACTTGTTTTGCAGACATGAGTTTATTTTCTTATTATTATTCTTGTGCTCTGCTTAAGGGGAAAACTTTGGTCCCAGATGCACCGTGAGATGTGTTATTTTAGAAATGATTGCCTTTTAATATGTAGCACGTTCTTGTCTCCTCCTTACCCCTCTGTAATGCTAAACATGTAGGCCCATCCGAGGTACAGGTGAAGTCAGGTTAGGTCAAGCTGTTCCCTCGCAGTTGTGTGTCCTTCCACGTCACCGCCATCACCGATCATTTGTTATCTCAACATGGTCTATGTCAGGGTTGGAGCTCTTGCTGTGTATCCTATGTATTCATGCCAGAGCCCCGGGGGCAGTTACGTAACAGGCTGTTTAATTATTTGGAAACATCTCACTTTCCTTTCAGCGCCTCCGTCTTGTAGTGGTGGGCTTCAACGTAGGAGCCCACCGCATCCCTGTCAGGCTGTGTGGACTGCGGTGGAGACTTGTTGTGCTTCCCCAGTCTCTGCTCCTCTTCACCGCTGCACTCGCAAGTGTCGAAGACAAGTGTGTTACATTCAAACACCTCTGAGTTCAGCGGAAAATACGCTTCTCTCTTGTAGAATAGGTTACATACAACAAGACAAATGCGGTCTTGGGAGACACGAATGGTCTATTGTACTGTTACTTCATTGATGAGCAAACATTGTAGCCCACTGTCAACCACATTCTTCAGCACGACTTCACGGTGCGAGAGCGCGCACCACAGAGAGAGAGAGAGAGAGAGAGAGAGAGAGAGATAGAGAGAGAGAGAGATAGAGAGAGAGAATGAGAGGTGGTGGTGGAGGTGGAGGGGACTCCAACCGTGGGACAGACTCCTCTGAAGAATGGGGAGCGGCTTTCATTTAAGGTGGACCAATATCATCAACACACCATGCTCAAAATCCCTGCTACGGGCATGGGAGGCTTTTAAATAAGCCCAGTCTGTCATATAAAGTCCAGTGTTGGAAGGAAACTGAGCACATTCACTCCAGGTCTGTAGCCCATAGGCCACTTACAGTGACCCTTTACGATGTCTGCTGGAGAAAAGTGTGACAACATGTGGCAGTTATGGGATGAGGGTGAATGTAGCACAGTAGACTCAGTAGTTAGTTACAGAACAGTATCTACCCAGAGTTTGTTAATGTTAATAATATACATAAGCCACCATAGGCTTCTGGTCATACCAGACCACATGAGGCCATAGTGCAGAAACCCTGAGTGCACTTACTTGAGAAATAGGCCTATGTTTTATTTCTTATGAATTTATCTTTTAATTTTAAGAGGAAAATGTTTACAGCCTTTCTTTAATCTTGAGGTTGCCTGCTGCTACATTTCATATGGAAATAGGCCTATTGTAATTTTTACTCCACTATATGTGACAACTACAGGCTATGTACTTATTTATTTTTTTATTTAGCATGTTTTGCAAAATTATTTTTCAAAAAAGAATGATCAGCTTTTAAAAAATTATACATCTTTCAGTCTTTTAAGTTTTAGACTAAATATCTATGTAAATCAACTGCTTTCAAAACCTTTGTCAAAATCAACTAGGCTACTGTAATTATAGTGCTGAAAACCTGACTCAGTCCGTCTTGTCTCAGTAGTTTCAGTTTTAAACAGTTTTTGAAACACATTGACTTAATATATTTATTAATATATTGAGTAACTACTTTTTGCTGATAATCGGAGCTTTTACTTCAGCGTGATGATGAATAAAGTATTTTTACATTGATGCCTTTGAGGTAAAGGATCCGATTCCCGCTCCAACCACTAATTGATTCATATAAAAGACATAAAGAAGTCATATGACTGTGAGGACACGTCGATATCTACTTCTAATGCAGGACAAGTCTAATAGTCCACTTTCCTTTAACTGAAGTGTACACGCGCTCTCTGTTACAGTAGAAGATGCGCGAGTACGACCTTAAATAAGGGGCAGGACTCTGTAGGTATAGCAGAACATGCTGCCTCCCCTCACTGATGCAGAGGATCTGCGCTGCGTTATGTCCGCTATATAAACTGCACACAGCGGCCAGAGCTCACAGCTTCAGCGGACATCACCGTGGTGCTGAAATCTCAGAGACGTCGCTCATTCTCTCTCTCTCTCTCACACACACACACACACTCGCTGCGACTGGAACCATGGACAGATTCTCGTGGAAACTTTTTGTACTTTCTTGCCTGGTTGTTATGGACAGCTCCGCGCAAGACTTCGGACAGACGCAGTTTATTTGCACGTCGGTGCCCAAGGATATGGACCTGTGCACGGCTACGATGCAGAACAGCGGACCGGCGGAGGACCTGAAGACCACGGTCATGCAGCTGCGGGAGACGGTTCTGCAGCAAAAGGAGACCATTATGAACCAAAAGGAGACAATCAGGGAGCTAACGTCCAAGTTGAGCCGCTGCGAGAGCCAGAGCCTCCCCGCGGCGGCGGGACCCGGCGGCAGGCGGCCAGGGTCGAAGAACACGATGGGGGATGTATCCCGGGGCACCACGGACACTCTGGCCCAGCTGGGACAGACTTTACAGACGCTCAAACAGAGACTGGAGAATCTAGAGGTAGGCAAGCAGAGTGCAGCGCTGACCAGGTGAAAAGTTAATTAGACTCAGGGATCTGGTTGTTAATTAGAATGAGGGTCAGACCCCTGGTAAAGTGCTGCAGTATTGTTCTGGCTCTGTGCAGTCTCTGCCTGGAGCCACACGCGTTTTAGTAGGCTACAGTCAGAGACAAGCACCATGTGAAGTAAGTGAGAGTGCCGTTTGAATAATGTGGCGCAGAGCTTAAAATCACACTGTAAGTGTGTAAGTCCACTTTGGACTGGGCTACATGATTCAAATGGAGTAGAGGGAACATGTGTCAAGGAGTTTAGCGCCAGAGAAAGTCTTCTATGTCCTCCCTTAACCCAGTGTCTGTCTCCCTCTGTCCGATGCAGCAATACAGCCGAGGGAACAACACCGTGCAGGCGAACAGCCTGAAAGATCTGCTGCAAAACAAGATAGATGACATGGAGAAGCAGGTTCTCTCCCGGGTCAACACGTTAGAAGAGACCAAACCGGGCTCCAGGAACGACAGCGAGCAGCGGAACAGAGTGGAGTCCACGCTCACCTCTCTGCACCACCGGATCACAGACCTGGAGAAAGGTGCGTTTGGATTTCAGAGCGCTCAGGACTCAAAACAGAGCAGCTCAGTGGTGCTTTGAGTGTGGCCCAACAACAAGACACGGGTTAATTTATTTGATTTAAAAGTCATGGGCGCCTCAGCCTGTAGAAAACACAGAAATCCTTATATTACAGCACTCGTGGAACCACTCACAATGCCGCAGCCGTCACGTTGCGCACAGATAGTGTGAGCGAAGAGAGGAGAGCTGCATTGCTTTGCATAACTCAAGACCTGTTTGCACTTTAGCTTTGCTGAGTTTATGTTTTTCAAAGCCAAAAAAAAAAAAAAACAGGCTGTCAAACTTGCAAATGAGCCTGTAAGCAAAGGGGCATCATTGTTGTTTTTTCTGCAGAGGTCAGAGGCAGGGAAAGTTTGCAGGGTGCGCCTCGCACTGGCGCGTTTTTGAGCAGACATCAACAGCTTGTTCAGCTTTTCAACACGTGCAAATGCGCGTGCGTATGATTTATGGGAGAGAGAGAGAGAGAGAGAGAGAGAGAGAGAGAGAAAATGAAAAAAAGAGAGAGATAGGGAGAAGACAGCAGGCCTCCTACACACAGCCAACAGACAGAAGATGATTGTAAAAACAGTGTTTCATACATTATCAGATTGGATAGTGGTAATTTAAACGGCTGGGAAAAGACAACCTGACTCTAATCATAATAAATCATTAGTTCACGAATGTAAAAATATATGTTGGTTTATGAAGGTTTAGCCTCTGGGTAATGCCTAAATAATACATATAAACAAAATGATGAAAAATCCTCACTATGTATTAAAATTGATTCTGACAGTTGAAACATTAATATCATTTACAGGCAAAGACACCAGGCCCGCAGATAAGTTCCAGCTCACCTTCCCCCTGAGGACCAACTACATGTACGCCAAAGCCAAGAGGAGCCTCCCTGAGATGTACTCCTTCAGTGTGTGTCTGTGGATCAAGTCCAACGCCTCGCCTGGGGTGGGGACACCCTTCTCATACGCTGTGCCGGGTCAGGCCAACGAGCTGGTCTTGATCGAGTGGGGGAACAATCCCATGGAGATTCTGATTAATGATAAGGTAATGGTAAACTTATGATGATGAAAACTCATTTCACACATTGTTTGTAATATTTGCAGTGCATCATTGTGGCATTTCTGCATTCATATGTAACATGTTAACACGTGGGACGACTTGCAGTGGGTACAACAGAAGGGAAAAGTTAGAATACTTTGTGCTTGGGTGAGTCAGAGGAACCTGACAGCTCCTCTGTGCCAGAACTGGAAATAGAATAAAAATAAGTGCTAAGGTGAACAACAGAAAGCTTTATATATATATATAGAGAGAGAGAGAGAGAGGAAGAGATATGTGATAGGGGAAGTGATTCAGCAGGAAGAGGAGAGGGTGTGGAAGCGATGAGTTTTCAGGTGGGGAGTGACTCTGCTACTAAAGTGTGAAACAGAGACTGGAGGGAAAGACTTATGATGAAACGTCTCTGCTGCAGGTTGCAAAGCTGCCGTTTCTCATCAACGATGGAAAATGGCATCACCTCTGCATCACATGGACCACCCGTGACGGTATGTGGGAGGCCTTCCAGGACGGAGTGTTGCGGGGCAGTGGAGAAAACCTGGCACCGTACCATCCCATTAAACCAGAGGGAGTGCTGGTCCTGGGACAAGAGCAGGTGGATATACATTTTTAAATAACTGCTGCTTCCACTGCACTTTAATCCCCCACATAGCTGCAGATAATCCTGGCCAATTATGACTTTCATTCTGGACAAAGATTAAAGGTGGACATATTAATGAAACGAGAGTGTGGAGACACTGGAGAGGTGCCCAATTAAGGATCTCCAGTCTAATTAGTGTTTAATTTATCATCCCATCATAGGAAGAAAAATGATACTGCTGCACCAGTTGGGCCTGAATTTGGACAGGGAAACAGAATTTGAGACTTTTTTTTCTCTGTTGAAAGAGCTATATACATAAATCCAACATGAAGAGACCCTTATAATCCCAACCATCTGGCCAAATGACACTACTATGTATAAATCATGTCATTCATGCTTACAGGAAGTAAATGATTTTCACACTGGAGCTAAATAAAGATATCCCATTTGCCTCTAAGTCACATTTTTGCATTTTTTTTAACTAAAGACAGATAACTAAAAGGAAATTAAATTCAGGATTAAATCGTAATCACTTGTGATCTTGTGCTCAAAAGCACAACAATATAAGGATTCCTCACAAAACAAAAAGTGTCCACCCCCCTCTTCCTCCAGATAAATAGGCCCGTGAACACCTCAGTTCAATTTTATTGCGACACTGATGTGGTTAAACACTTGTCTGTCTCGTTCCACAGGACACATTGGGAGGAGGCTTTGATGCGACACAAGCCTTCGTAGGAGAGCTAGCAAACTTAAATATCTGGAGTAGGAAACTTTCTACCACCGAGATCTACAACTTGGCGACCTGCAACAGCAAAGCACCAGCTGGCAACGTCTTCTCCTGGACGGAGAGCAACATTGAAGTATTTGGCGGAGCGACCAAATGGACCTTCGAGCCTTGCCGTTCGCTCAACTGAACTGCATTTCATCGATCAAGAAAAAGGCCTCTCTGTATTTCTGAGCTTTTGTCGTTCTTGTCTTCATTTGACGTTTGTTAGAGACTATTTGAGTTATTGGTAAGCTTAAATCTGGGATTTCTATCATTCTTAGGTATTTATGTGCAAAACAACAACTTTTCATCTTGAGGAAAAAAAAAAAAAATCGAATTCGTCTTGGGAACCTCAGTGAGAAAGTATTGGTATCTGTTGCTCCTTTTTTTTCCCCCTCCCCCCCCTCCCTCAGACGTTCCGTTAAAAGCACACCTAAGCTTTTCGTTTGGCTTATTTCGTCTTGGACTGGCAGCTGGCAATCTGCGCCTTATGTTTGAACAATTCAATATCCAAGTGAGGAATTACATAACCGCTCCCACCCCCTTCCCTCAGGAGAGTGGGAGATTGTGCTGTCCGTCCAATTCTTGTCAGTGTTTGGCGCTGTGAAGTGATGTCTGACGCGGTACAGCTCCCTGCGAAGCCCAAATTCCCACCCCCATCCCACCCAGCCCCACCCTCCCCCCATCCTCCTCCTCCTCCTCCTCCTTCACTCTGCCCCCACCCCTCCGGAACTTGCACTGTGACTGATGAAGAGAACGCCAGGAGAGGAGGGTACGTTGAAGGACACTGCAAAGTCAGACTGTGGTACAAGTCAATTTGTTCTCGTTGTTCGCTTCAAGTGTTTCTGTAAGAATGTCGTTAACTTGCCAACATTGCTACAAAGCCTGGGTGCCTTGGGCTGGTACAAATATTCAGCACATTCAGTATGTTTTCAGTTGCAAATTCAGTGTTTATTGGTTTCTGTTTTTGTTTTGTTTTTTCTGAGCTGGTTTGAGTTTCTTGTTCCTCTGGTAAATGTAATTTAATTACAGTTTGTTATCTGACATAATGTGTTTTGGCAGGTGTTTGTACTACTCTGTATTAGGAATGTTACAGTATCTGTATAGTAACAGCATGAATGACAGAGTGCTGTGAAAGCATTGTCGAAAATCTGCTTTACTATCTTCTCTGGGTCTGGGTTTTTTACTGTATTGTTATATGCTCCAAGCATGGCAAAACTGAGAGATGAAGAATTTAATTTTTGTAATAAAATTGTGATACTTAATGTCACAGTGCTTTCCTGGCTTTGGTTATGTGCATCGAGAGGTGTGATTGTAACGGAGGGAAAGGAGTGTGAAGGGAGGCGACAGTCGGTGCAGGAGAGACAATCTCTGATCAAACATAACATGTCCACCATGTCAAACAGTAAGAGGGGGAGCTAATTGCGAGATAAGTGAAACATCCAAGGGCAGTGAGGGTCACACAGACAGGGCTTCAGAAAAGAAATGAGACCGTGTGAGTGCCTGTGTGTTTCTTTTTAAGCTGACTGCGGAAGATAGCCCACTCGCTGCTTTGTTGTTCCCGCTGTGAGATGCGGTGCCTGCGCCGAAGCCAGCGAGGCTCTCCGAGGAGAAAAGTGCCTCGTCATATCAGCCTATCAGTGGCTCGGTTCAAGTGAGAGCAGCCTAAAGTAAAAACTACAACACTTAAGGCCGGACTTTAATTATCAGTTCAGTCGGATGACCTGTTGCCGTAGCGCCACACGTCTCAATCGAAGGGATGGATCTGGTGACAGCTCCTGCATTTAAATTAGACACTTAATCAGTTACTCATGCGTCAAGTGGTGAAAGCAATACATCAGAATAACACAATTTGTTTTTTCTCAAACCACCTTGAGATTTTACTATGAGACATTTCAGAGAAGCTCTTCACGGTGGACAGCTGCTATTTTCTATTTTTGTTTTGTTTCATCAAGAAGCTCTAGGTCCTCAAGGTCAAGTTTATCGTGTTATGTCGTGCTGAATCATTTCAGATTCTATACATCACACATTTATCTAGAGTTTTGCCTAAATAAGCTCAATTCCTTGACCTTGAAGTGGACTTTCCTCAGGTTTCCTTACATACAAATGAAAATCTCACCTACATGGTTTAAAGATGAAACTAAAATTTAATTAGAGTTGGCTTTCAACTCGAACACTTCAAACCTTTTCAGTGCTTCAAAGTCAACTGACACTAACACTGCTCAAAGTGCCTGTAACTAAACCTCAAAGTGGACTTTCTTTAGAAGAAATACATCACCTTAACTGACATTTAAAACACTTAAAACACTCAACTGATAATTCAATACTTTAATTTCCAACTTCAGTGTCTACACATCAACTGACAGTTCAACTGCTTACAGAGCAAAGAACATTCTTCAACTCTGGCGCTCAAACTTCAACTGAAATTTTAATTCCTTTGATTGTTTCCAGCTCAGCTGACGTTTCAACTGCTTTCATCTCTCACCTTTTGAGAAACAGTTCAACTGTTTTCATTGTTTCCACTTCAGATGGTACGTCACCTCTCTACAGGGCTGCCGTCTGCAACAAAACCTTTTCAACAGCTTCCAGCTCTTACATTTCAACCAACACTTTCATTGCTTTTCGACTTAAATTTCAACTACTTCCAGCTTCAACTGACACTTCAGTTGATTTAAATTGGACAGTTCAGCTGCTCACTGCTCACATAACAGCTGATACTTTAATTATTTACAGTGCACACACTGACTATCCTGAACCTCACCTGAAATATCAATTACTTTTATTGTTTACGTTTCGGCTGCTTCTTGTTGACTCGATTAACAGTTCAGCTCTTACACTTCAGCAACTGTCAGTTTACATATAAACTAAAAGTAAAGCTGCTTAGAAGACTAACTGAAACTAATATTTCTATATTTTTAGGTTCTCAAACATCAAACGCTTTTCTGTGCAGAAAATTAATCTTTTTCACTCATCACGTTGTGTTTTCTGGAATGAAGTTCTACTCCTCAGGGTGGTTAGCTCATGAGTGAATTCACTGAAATGATATTGGGTTAAGACAAAGTTGTAGGTTTTCACAGGGGTTTCGGTACAACACATTTTTGTCTTAAGTTTGACCTTGAAGTGGATTTTCTTGAGCTGAGAAGCTGCATCACCTTAATCTTCCATGACCCAAAGCAGCCACCAGCCAGGGTCGTGAGCCTGTTGACAAGGCATTATTAGAAGGAACATATTCCTGTTACAGCTTTAAACACACACACACACACACACACACACACACACACACACACACACACACACACACACACACACACACACACACACACACACAAACTAACAAACTAATAAACACACACACACACACACACAGCAGAAAACAATTTATTCTGTCCCTTAGCCACATTGGCAGATGGATCCCAAAACACTCAGGTTTATCAGCCAATTACATTTATAGAAAATACCGGGACAGCTGAAAGATGACTGGGTAGTGGCCAAAGTGGTTGTCTCTGTGGAAAAACTTTTTGTCTGCCCCATCCAAATGGAAATGGAAGCAGTCACTGAAAGATAAGAGTTTTAAACTATTTTGACGAACATTGTTTTGTGTTACCACATAATAAAGAATATCTAGACCAGGAGGTTATTCCATGAATGCTGAGTGAATCCAGCCGCAGGGTTCAGCAGAGGGGGCATGAACCACAGCCAGATAAGCCTGCCTCTAATTTTGAAGCCACGAACAGCACCCATCAATGGGCACACAGTCATAATCACTAGGTCTTCTTACTACACTCAGCTAATACCCTGCCGGCGTAATGCTGCTAAACCCTGACAGAATCCATCTCTTCAGTGCAGTTGCATTATTGCTGCAGACACCTTTGTGCAGAAAGTATATCCAGGGAGAAAATAGATCCAGGCGGCCTAAAACGATGATCGTACACCCTGTATACATAAGAAACATGAACCTCTTACATGAACTCAATCTCTGCTGACATCATTACATGATGAAATGGTTGAGGTGACACCCCCATAAAGCCTTGACATAATCACTAAGGAGGCCACATGACTTAAGGACAATCAGTGCAGAGCAACTTCTGGAGTGTTGTTAGTGATTCTCTGCTCCTGAGGTTCAGCACATTACGTAATGTTTTGCTGGCAAAGCACATCTTCTAGGGCACCTCCTCACCTGGCAATGTAAACAGATGCTGTGATTCGTGTAGGAGATTAGGAGAAGGTGCCCTACTTTACTTTTTAAGTCCTCTTTATATCTTTAGGTAAAGTGCTTTTCAGAAACCTCATATTCAGGGAATATATCATTTTCAGAGAGCCTCCATAATCAAATAACTTCCTGGTGCTTTGGTACCGCTCATTATTGACTGGTGAGACACTTAGCAACAGCCCTGCGTTTCCATATTGTAGAAAGTGAGATTTCCATGTTGTTGTCTTTAATATAAAGCAGGTCTAGGTTCTATATTAATCCTGTGAAAGTATCAACCAGCTCAGTCCACAATGCACACAGTCTGTATTCAGAAACTGAGACTCATTGTCCAACCATGCTGGATGTGGTTCTGAAATCTGCTTCACTTTTATTCGTTATTTTGCTTTTTGATCGATCTCTATGAAGGACTTTCTAAGTGTTTTGTTCAGCCTCACCAACGCCAGTTCTTCTACTGTTCGTTGGATTATTTTTATCTTGCCATTTTCAGTTTCCCATCTTATCTGTCATGTTGTTTTATGAGTTACACTTGAACTGAAAACCAGCTATCATTACAGCCGTGTGTGTGTATTGCAAACTTGCTTACTCACAGTTATGGGATGAGATCCATCGCCTGGCGTCAGAGTGCCCCGGAAAAAGGATAAGCTGCTTGATGGCTTTGTCTCCATAGCTGCTGCCCAGGAAAAGCATATTTTGTTTATGCAGTCTTCCCGATAACCCACCTCCCTGATGTCCTCAACGGACTTGGAATCTGCCCACTGGCACTGTACAGGTCCATCTGGAGGGTGTAGCAGTGGAGGAGAGAGAGGGGCAGCGGGCTGCACCACTCCTGCATTGGTCTTGGACTCTGCAACACCATGGATGGTCACCCCAACGCCAAAAGACGATCGAGGGACTTGCACCAGAACCGGTGTATAACTCCACACCAAGTCCAGCTGGAGAATTTCAGACTGAATTTGACTGTTTGACTAATTTCAGCGCTGACTGTCTGTCGCCATTTGCATTACCAGTGAGTTTACCAAGCTACAGTAGTAGGTGACAATCATTTGCCTGTGGTTGGCCTGGCCATGCGGCACTTATGCTGTGTCTCAGTTCACATTCTTCCATACTCGCACTTGCAAGTAGCTGGATGGTTGAGTCTAAAACGAGGGACCTACAACCTCTTTGCAAACTTGTGAAAACAGCGACCGAGGAAGGAGGACAAGTCGTCAGCGCCGATGGCCGCCTGACTTCCATGTCACACGACACAGGAGGCACACAGGAAAGTAAAATGTTCAGCAATCGCGGCCACATGTTGTAATCGTCATTTCCCGTGAGTGCACAACAGCGGTGTTTGATTAACTCTGCCCTGTTGAAATTCACACACTACGCCAGTGAGTATACTGTGTACACGGTGTACTACATGCGAGTGTACTGACTGAAGTATCCGATTTGAGACACAGCATTAGAAAACAGAAGAAACTCTGAGCCTCGATTGGCCGACCGACACAAAGCACCCTGTTCTTGCTAGAGCTCTGAAGAGAAGTGTGATAGAGATGTAACGCTACACTGAGATGAACTGAAAATGAAAAACTTGAAATAACACACAGGAAGAGTGTAAAATACGGGGCCTTTAAAACAGTGCAGGGGGCTGCGTCGATAGGAGTGTAGGTGTGTTGTTTAATGACCTGGTGAGATGAGGAAATACGATTCAGTGAGTCCAGATGGAGCAACACATTGATGTGTTTAAAGGATTAGTAGTACGGTGGCCCTGACAGCTCAATGCACTGCAACTTAAGAAAACACATGCAAATAGACACAACACAGGCAGATTCAGAAACATCTTCATCAATTTGGCAACACATGCGCTGCAGATACACACAACACAACCAAATGCACGCAATGAGCATGAACAGTAAGAGCCATAATGGACTCATGAAGGTTAACCAGACTGTGTGTGGCCGGGCCGTGGCAAGGCCCGGAGTTAACTGAAAATTTAGGTGTGACTGTCCTTTAATACCCCAGTAAAACCAATTAGTCCACAGATCCCTTAACGATACAGATGACGAAAAGAAAATGAACTGACACAAGGATTTCCCCCAAGATTACCAATTTATTCAACAACAAAAAAAGGTTGAAAAGGTCAATATATAAAAACAACAATTGATTTAAGTTGGTAATTGAAAAAACAACTATAGAAAATATAAGCGCTTTAAGATCTAATCTGTCCGATGTTTAAATGAATAAAACAGCTGTAGGATTAGCAGCTGTGGCCGCAGACAGGGAAGGGAGAAAAGTCACACTGGGATAGAGTACCTCACCACACTCCAGGGCCCTACGCACATAGTGAAGGAAGTGCAAAATTTACCACAGGAACTCTGAGGAACTCTACCACGAAACCCTCCACCGTCGGGCCGACCACACCCGCTGCTGCACCTACAGCACTCGTACAGGGACAGAAAAACACATATCAGATCACAGCAGGGGTATGCATTCTTGGGGGAAATAACCAAACCAATACCAGGAGGGCCAACAGTGTAAAAACAAAAGAAGCAACTAACAGAAAACACCAAATGAACTAAAGGCTAAGTGCAATGCACTGCATCAAACAACAAAACTGAGCAAAACTGTGAACTAAACAGACAATAACTAAACTGACAAAATAACCAAACAGAACAAACATGGAGCAGAGACAGCACTCTACAGGCCCACCAGGCAGCAGAGAGAGAGAGAGAGAGAGAGAGAGAGAGAGAGAGAGAGAGAGAGAGAGAGAGCAGCATCAGGGTAGATATATAGCCTTCCCCAATTAAAACGAGGAAGTACGCATGACTAAACCTCATGTTGACCTGGAACCGATCTCCCACTACCTGCTACATATGAATAGAAGGGAAGACATGCAGCACTCACAAAACAGCCAAGTAAGCCAGGTTTTATAACCACATGCACTGCACAGGTCAAATTACAACACAACCCCTAAACAATTACACAATGAGCTGTTACACATCTTCACATTAAACCAAATCTAATCTGAATCAGTGATTGGTTAGATTTCAGTAATAAAATAAGTGTTTTCCACTGATTTATTCCATTTCATTTTACTCCAAATGTATATCTGTCATAACAAAACAGAGGGAGGCAGCGTTTTTTAAAGATGAGGTCTCCTGAGTCAAGCCACCCGAGACAGACAAGATTCATGGTGCTACGTTACATCTATTCCTCCGTGGAGGTTGTTTTTTCTTTTGGAGAGATTGAGTGGATAAAGACGTGACATCTCTTCTGACATCTCATTAATTCATAAGCTGTCCCCCGTGGCACAGGCAAGACAGGAATAATGCTTCAGTTCAGAACTGCAGCAATTGCTCTTGTTAACATTGGGGTGACAAAGCAGCACCATGTAATGAGAGTTTTGGGGGCGTTGTGCTCAACAAATTAAACCGAGAAGAATATCTGCTCAAAGAGCGTGTGGTCCTTCAAATACCAGCAAAATGGTGAAGTATTTGGACATTTGACAACCTGCTTATTTCTGCGCTGGAGCTGTTTCATGTCGAACCCCAAAGCAGCAGATACCTGAAAGTGGAGAGCCAGCATCCAGCTCCTCAGAGGAGAGGGAGAAAGGAAGAAAGGGCGCCTCCTCGTTTTTCCTCCTCTCCGTTCTCCTAGCGTGGTGAGAGCTCCAAGAGACAGCAGGGAGTGGAGCTTGTGGCATTTACTGATCAGCAGAAGCTTCCAGGAAGGCTGCAGGGAGGATAATGAGGCTTCCTGTGCAGGCTGGGATCAAGGTGGATGTAGGCCATACCAGGAGTGAGCTCTACTGGTAAGGACTCGCTGTGGGACAAAAACTCTCCACTAAACGAAGACTTGCCTAGATCCATGCAGAGAGGACCCACTCCTATTTTAGCCAGCTACTTTGAACGACTGAGGTGTTATTCCTCTCTATACAGAGCCTGAACATCACAGGTCTCAGTGGGTTTCACAGGCCCACAACAACAAAAACAGTTCTCGACCTAGCAAGAGAAAACAAAGAGAAATTTCCCTCTAAAATAAACTTAGTGCATGTGTGACAATGAGAGAAGTCCTGGGAGAGACAAATCAAAGAGAGAAGTCTCCTCCACAGATAGAGGAGAAGCTGAGCGTAGGAAGTGAAAAAAAAAACAGAAACAAACTTGTATCAACTAATATATAAAGTGCAGCAGCAGGATTATATACTGTATACAAACTTGATGTACTAAGCCCAATATAATAACAGTTTCACTTTAATCTACCTTTGTGAAATGAATCTACTTAAACCTGCATAAACTGATTTTTTGACCACTTGGGAGCCATGGAAATACACTAGTCAGACCCAGACTCAGATGAGGAGTCTGTTGTAACCAGAATCAGAGACTAGCAGTCAGCATCTTTTATTTGTTTATGTTATTTGTTAGCTTGTAACTAGCATTGGCTCATGCAGCGTTAGTGGTTGTGCTGATGAAAACTCTCGCACTGCACACTGTTTCCGGGTTATTTCACCTGCCCCCTGTCCCTAAAAGTTGACAGGATTGGCTCCTTAGGTATATTTAAACCCTGGCTGTCAAAGTCCGTTTTTATGAGACTGTCATTGGCTCTTTAGCAGACGCACAGCTGACCACCAGCATCGTTAGACGCTGATATTTGGTTGAACGTAGGTTGTGACGTCAGTGACCAAAAGTCATCTGTATATTTTGTTGGTTTTAAGTTGTGTTGTTAAGTAACTAAAAGCCAACGTCCTCTTAACGTCTGCTGATGTCATCTTGACATGGAGTACAGATATTACAGGTATGGTGACCAAAATTTAATGTCTGTTAAACGTCAGTTAGTCCACGCTGGGTTTTGACGTCAACCCAATTTTAATTTCGGACTAAAATTTGACATCTCTCCGACATTAGAGTTGCTCAAGTCTTTTTGAGACTGTATTTACGTCTACTACTACTACAAGTGACCCCTTTCATATACAAGTTTACATGAAATCCATTGTTAATATTGAAGTATTGATTAAAGCCACTTATACAGAAAACCACAGATATACCATAAATATGTAAAACCATAAATATTTAAAGGCTGCATGCAAGTAATTACTTAATTAATCTTGCAGCAAAGCAGTTACAGTAGCTCACTGGGATAAGATATACTGTTCTGTTCCCTGGTGCATTTCAGGATTTGATTTCTAGTCTTGATATGCCGTCAGATAATTCTCCCAATATGGTTTCATTAATTCAGTCTCATGTACTCTTATAAAGGAGACAGTGAGAGCAAGGTGTTAGCAAAGCCTGCAGGTTCTAGGCTGAATTATTGTCTTAGGTTTACTGGTTAGCTGAGAGATTACTATATTGTTGCCCCATAGTGCTCTGATCTGGAAGCTCTGCTTTTATCTGTATTTTATCTTTTCTGTTGATCTGATTTAAGCCACCAAGCTAAACTCAAAGAAGAGAAAACACTCCGTCCTAACTCTGGGTTACCAAGTGGGCAAAGTGTGCAACTTCCCCAGGTCTCAAGATCCCTTAAAGGGCCAAAAAAACCCTAGTTTCACATCTTGTAAGTTGTTGTTTTGGTTATTTCAAACCATGGTGAACACCACAATGATGCAACATCAACCAAGTGTACTATTACCCAGTCTTATGGCACTGCTTTGTGGGAATGTAGACTCAAAACTAGTTCTTGCTACTTTATTAGTTTATTTTATATTGTGTTTACAAGCTGCAGGAGCCCAAATGGATATTTCTGCCCCAGCACCTCCTAACAGGGTAATCCAGCCGTGCTACTTAGGAACATAAATCATAGAAATGTATTAAAACATCATTTAAACACACAATTAACAGAAAAATCAATGGAAAAAATAAATAAAATACAGAGCAGAACAGAGAGCTTCATTTAAATTTAAAAGTGATTCCAATCTAAGGAACGTTTGAGCTCATCAGGAGGTTGTTTCTGTCTAGCAGCACTGTAGTTACATGCGGCTTCACTGTTATTGACGTGCCCAGCACCATTATAATTCTATCATTGTTTGATTGTTTTGGTCGAACTTCACATTTCATACGGTGGTACCCATGCAGCCGATTGTGTTTTTGCTCATTAACACTTGTTGTGGAGGGTCTGTCTCTGTCCGCCTCATTTAGTAATCCACAAGCAAACTTTCTGAATTAGAGATAAAAACTTCTTCTTTGAGACACGAGTGTCTGTGTGAGCCCGTCTGCCTCCTAAACAAGTCTGGACAATCCTGACAATTCAGGCCGTTCTTTGAGATGCCGAAGCCTTTTGAAGTGTGCGTTTGATCTGAAGCCCTGCAGAGTTATACCTCGGCTCTCCACAGATGGATGCTCTTGCCTGCGGTTCTGGGGCCTCTCAGGTGTTTCCTCCCTCTGTTTGTTATGAGTTCCTCCCAGGTGATTCCAGGTTTCCTCCCAGTCACTGGACCTCTTGGTAGTTAGTCTGTTTTCTTGTATGAGTTTTTATTTTGAATTTTTATTCAGTTTCTTTTTTTTTTTTATGTTCAAGGGTCATAAAACAAACACAGTTTCAGTTCAAGCAAAAAGAAACCATACAACCATTACTGCAGCACACATGCCCACTGCCATACCAGCAGCAGCTCTGTATGAAATCCCACCACGCCACTTCCGATCCGCTTTGATTTATTAATGTGCCTAGCCCTAACCTACTGCCACTTACCCCTCGCTGAATCCTCAATGAAATATGTATGTGTGACGCACGACAACAGGATGTCAAAGAGGAAGCTGGAGGAACGCCGGGGGAGGTGAAGGGGAGGAGCCGCCATCGCCAGGAGTCCTGATCTCATTTAGAGGGTTGTCTCGGGTGAATCAGGATCTGTGAGGCAGGCAGAGTACGACAGAGCAGCCATCAATCAGAGGAGACGACAGAAACAGGAGTGGTTTGCATCTGGAAACTTTTTTTTTTTTTTATGAAAATAAAAATAAATGAATAATCTACCTTATCAGTCTCTCAGCAACCAGGCCTAAAAAATGTCTCTTCATGGATGTTGTGAGACACGTTTGGGCCTTAACCTTTTCTGTGTGTCAGCCTGCAGCAACTGAGAAAGAGAAGATGGTTTAACAAAACACACAACAATGCCATTCAAACACACTATTGTACATGTTACATTTATAAGAGCAAGCGACTCTTACAACTCTTACATATTGACCATTAATAAGAACAACCTTGCTAACACTCCATTTACTGTTTAGCAAGTCATTGAGTAAAGGTCACTAGTGTCTCATTTTCTAATAAGCAACAAGGTCTTCAGTTTTATCACGTAATTGATAAAACAATCTGTTCATTTTGCAGGTCCAGAGCACAAGTTGTTGGAGAGGTTTTTGCTGATGAATTTTAGAGCTGAATAAAAGGAAAGAAAAAGAAATTCACCACAGCCTGGCAACTAAAAAAAGTTCTTTTTACTAAAGGCTCTGAAAACTTTTCAGCTTGTGATTCCATACAAATATAGCCTTTTATTCTCTGCCAAAGTAAGAAAAGTTTTATTTACTTTTATTTTTCTGTGTTCTTTCCTTCCTCACTGTTTTGCTTTCTTTTTTTTTTTTAAATCTGTGTTTTTCTCAGTGGTTTAAAGTGGGCGGGACTCAGTTGGGAAATGGTAATGTCATAAAAACCAGGCCTGATGAAGCTGATTAACTTATTTAGATTATTAAACTCTCATTAAATAATATCTGAAGATCATTGTTTTTCTCTTTGATGTTGTTTATTTAGTCTTGAATATTTAATGTTATAGAAAAATGCTAGATTTAAAACCACGTTTTTAGGGGCTTTAAAGGCTTTTAACTGATCCATAAAGATCAGTAAGTGATGAAGCCATAATTAAACTATGAGTTCTGGTGGCTCATTAGAAAGTGGTACAGAACTTGTAAATGTAGAGTTTAACGACACACTGCTGTTGGTTGCTGCAAATGTTCCTTGTACTTTCAGACTTTATATACCCGTCTCTCTCGTTTTCTTCCCTCCAGTCTTCTCTACCTCCTCCATCATCTTTATTTCTCTCACTGTGAACTCAACTAAGCAGGCGTATACGCTCGTGCCTTATTTTCTCCTCCTGCGTGTTCACCCTCCCACATTCCCCACAAATTCTTTTCTCTCTCTCTCTCTCTCTCTCTTTCTCTCTCTCTCTCTCTCTCCATGCCTGCTCTCTGTCTCTCTGGGGAACCAGTTACAGCCCATATCTCACAGAAACGGGCCATCCACCAGAGGAGGCCAGTGATTTCCATAACGGGGGAGGTGGGAGGGAGGGGTGGGGGTAGGGGGAGCCTCACAGTGGTCTGCTGCATTGAGAAAACCTACCAGAAGAAAGGGGTGTGCACGAGAGGATCACAGAAAGGATGAAAAAGTAAAAGCATCGAAGACAAGAGGAGGAAAATGAGGTGTCTGGAGACGAGGAGGTCAAAAGGTTTGAAAAAGCCATTTGGGCCGAATATACTGTAGGTCCTGGACTTGTCTTTTACAACTCCCCTCCGCAGGGGCCAGTGGAGTGAAGGGTGAACTGTAAATAGGATGATGTAACCTCCCACAGGGGGTTAAGTATAGGGAGTGATCACATATTCAAGGTCAGCTATATGAACACGACAGTTCGCTGCCTGATGGAGATAATTACCTCAGCTCTCCCTGGAGTTTTGAGGGCTCTAATGATCGGGCTCATCCTGTGATCAGGACCTCAAGGAGGGATGGAGATACAGTGTCACAAGGAAGGAGAGAAAAGAGGAAAAGAGATCAGTAAATAAAGCAGATAGAGAGCGACAGATGAAGTGAACAGGAAAGAGACTGGAAAGGGAGAAGGAGAGGAAATAAATGAGCAGATGTGAAAGAGGAGGACAGATCAAATGGAGCAAAAAGAGGCAGACAAAAAGACAGGGAGAAAAGAAGAAGAGATGGTAGAGGTTATGAGAGGCAGGACGGGTAGATGCTGCCACTCCGTTCACATACATATTCCATCTCCAGAGCTGCCTTTCTTAGGAAACACCAACTCCCCACCCCTCACTTCACTCTTCCCCCCCTCCCTCCCTTCCTTCGCTGCCTCACTCCTCCTCCATCCTTCTCCCTCTCCCTCTCTCTCTCTGTACCAGAGCACCGCAATAGCAGTATGAATAATTGAACGAGCCTGAATCGGGATTGAGAATTTCTGTTGCGGTTGTGTCCGCTGGTGCGGCAGGCAGCAAGGCATTCATGACAAAAACAAAACAACAAACACACAAACACAATCTCCGACTGTCCTCTTCACTTCAGTATAAATGTGAGAATAACCTTGAAGACACACAAACACACTGTCTCAAGCACAAGGCTGTGGCTCGCGCTCAGAGTGAAGTGGCCTGGGTTTGCCATCTCACTGTGGGGATTTGGGAGTAAAGGAGAATATTCGGCTACAGATGTACTCGAGCATTTCACAGCCTTGTATGACACTGAGCTGATGTTGAGAGTCAGAGCCTGAAGGGGAGAGAGAACAGGCGATGTTTGATATTAATATTCCTGAGCAGATTTCTACTGGAGGGGAATCTGTGCAGGATTGGATCAATCAGTTTTCCCAGCGGAGGGAAAAAAGAAAAAGCACATGTAGAGGACAAAAGTTAGGAATGTACTGCAGTCGATGTGGATGTGTGTTGTATGTGAGGGGAGAGAAGAGACAGAAGTGCTGCAGTGTGTGTGAGTGTGTGTGTGTGTGTGTGTGTGTGTGTGTGTGTGTGTGTGTGTGTGTGTGTGTGTGTGTGTGTGAGGGAGGGACAGAGACACTGCAGGATGTGGTTGCATACAGTGTGTGTGTGTGTGTGTGTGTGTGTGGGTGTACCTGCTTAAGTGCCTGTGGGATGTGGAACAGAAGGAAAACGTATGTGTTTGTGTATGAAAGAGCAGGAGGGTGTACCTGCAGGGGTTGTCAGGCCAGGCCAGAGCTCGAGCTACAGCATGTGTATATGTGTGTGTGTGTGTGTGTGTGTGTGTGTGTGTGTGTGTGTGTGTGTGTGTGTGTGTTGGTGGGTGTGTGAGAATTTGTGTTTAAATGCTCCAGTTCCAGCTTAATTGGCCCAAATCTGCCAGTCAGTGACACCGGTTCCTCGCCCCTCCATGTGGCCTCCTGGGAGAGAAGGAACATAAGTGACACATTAAGCTAGTACCCTCTCTCTCTGTGTCTCTCTCTCTCTCTCACACACACACACAAACACACACGTGCACACACACAAACACCTGCCCACTCAACCTACCTCCATCTGGGAATACTGCCAATGGATGTACAAAGTAATTAGGTCAACTGTAAACTGTTTAATGCATATTCACAGGTATACAGTAAACACACGTACACACACACACCTTCATGATATAACCTGAATGCATTTTGAAATCTGTTGTTTGACTGTATGAGTTTTACCTGATGGAGGTCAGAGGACCAAAACTTCATTGAACGTGAGAACAAATGATCGACGGAGTGCAGGATTCTTTGGTTTCTTCACAATCCTTTGGGGTTTTTTTTCCTACACACCTGTCAGTAAGACTTAATGCATGCCAAATAATTACCTGCATAGACTGAAAACAAACAGTACATAAGTACAATTCAAATCATTTGTGCATGCATAAACACACACATGTAAACACCCACATATTATAACACACAATGGAAAGTATTGCCCACAAGTCTTAAAAGGTTATCCAGAGAATTTAGAAGTGAACATCCATAAAGTTTGGCGCTTAATTAAAGAAAGATATCAGCATTTTTGCAGTTTCCTTGCATGACACACTGTGTGAGATCTCGGTCCTCTCTGTATCAGATTGTGCCATTAATAAGTGGTGAATTACAACATGACAAAGAAATTAAAAAAACACAATATCTACTTGTGATAACTTGCATGTGTGCTCTTCTCATATTTTAACAAGTTTAAAAGTCAACTTCCAATGCTAGAGGCTCTGTGAAGCTAAAATCAGCTAAATGCTAACATCAGCATCCAAACATGCTTGCAATTGCAATGCTAACATGCTAATGTCCGGCAGGCGTAATGTTTGCCATGTTCACTGTTTTAGAGTGCTAACATTAGCTAATTGAAACTAACTGTTCTGTACTAATGTTAGTACAGCAGATGTTTATGGGAACGTCTTTAGGTTTGCAGGTATTTGGTCATAAAACAAAGTACTGGATGAACTGAAATTGTGAGTGCTGGATGAAAAGTCCAGAAATCACAAGTCTTCCTGAAGCGAACATGAATGTCTCAACAAAATTCAAAATCCATTTAACAGTTAAACATTTCACTAAAAACCAACATGAGGTTGACTTTTGTCAACCAATAAAAAGTTGAGAGATCACCAGAGTCATTAGGGTTCATCATATGGGGACCACGTTTGTACAAAATCTTAATGAAACAGTTACTGAAATATTTCAGTCTGGACTAAAGTGGTAAACCAAATGACCAGCCGACAGTGGCACCCCTGGAGCCACACTGCAAGAATGGCTAATGCTACAAAACCAAAAAATTAGTAAATAAGCTTTGGTTGTATCCTAAATTTCTGACACTGACATTATTTTGAAACAGGCTGTCTCTGGTTTCCAAAGCTCCAAGTCAGCCAGTGGTCGTGTCTAGCAATGTATTCTAGGATTGCATTTGGATTGACAACAGAAGATTTCAACCACTTTCTCCTACAAATGCCACTCGAGGTTTGGGACAGCTGAAAAACCTAACAACATGTGAATGCTGTGGAAAAAGAAAGGTCATATCGGTACAGCAGAGAATAACCATCTGGACTGAGCTCCACAAAATCTGGGTCCTACATTTCCCATGATGACTTAATGGCTTCTCACACTTAAATCCTCCCTGCTTATTTAACAGCCATGTCTTAACACCATGGCCCCAGTCTGTAAGGCTGATGACATCATCAGGGTTAATTTCTCAGAGGTCAACTTCTAATATAAATCCAGTTTGGGCATCTAAACTGGTGCAGCATTAAACCCTGCGGCCACATGAGATGTAAAAGCAGCAGATGTAGATTTGCAAAAGCAGATAAAACTCTAAATCAGTATTTAAATGGTCATGCAGAGCCAACAATTAGGGAATTGAAAGCAAAATCTCAGCCGCTGAATGAGCTTTGCTAAAAGTCTGACTGCATACGAGCAAGTTAAATCAAGACAGCAAGGGCCAAGAGAGCTAGCTAGCACGCCGCTGCGGTAATAATGCTTCGCTAAAGCCCTCATGGTAATAACCAACACAATGCTGCTCATTAGTCGTGACAACTGTTTGGTTCAATATGATTCATCTCTGCATAAAGCCTCACTGGCAAGGATATTGTTTTGAGTGTTGCTACTGCAGCAAAAAACATTACATAATATAACATATAAATAAGTTGGAATTACATAAGCGAGCACAGAGCAACTTTTTCTTGGATCAGCGGCTGGGGACTGAGAACTGGCAGATGATGGAGGGAAACAGACAGAAAGAAGGGAATCAAAGCGATGATTCAGCAACTGAGTGAAAGCCAAACAGAAGCCATGTGGCTGCGAAGCTCACGATGACAAGGCAGAGAGAGAAAAGACTTTCAAGGCAACAAGGAGCAGAGGACCTGGGTTCACCTTCAATAGATGAGGTTGGTGCTGAGAGACTGATAGAACACAAGAGCACAGAAAACTAGGAGAAACGCAGAGATGAGGAAGTGGGAGAAAAGAGCAGAGTCAAAGACGGAGAATACAGGAGAAGATAATGCACACTCAAATGTTTCTCATGTCCTGTTTTCACCTCTTCATACTATTCTGTAAACATCACTGCGGCTTGCATGTGGATGACAAGTTGACACAGGCAGAGAGGGGCAACCAATCAGTCTTGTGATGGAAAGGGAAATGATTAGAGGACTTTTATTTTAGGTTCCCTGCATTCCCTTACTGCTTTACAGCACATCACTGTAGCGATATAGGGTGAATCGTTTTCAAGAAGCTTGTGTCATATTTTTTTTCCAACACCTTTTTTAAAGCATTTCACAGCGATCACGTCGTATTCCACTGTTCTAACCATAAAGAAAAGCATAGCAATTTTAAGCTAAATGTGTACATCACATTAGACATTCTGCCTTTTGTCAACATATCCTGTGAAAAGACCAAAACAACAATGAATTGATCCCAAACAAGTGTCGTTTAAGTACTAACAAGACTGATATATCTTATTCCTCTGTGCCACAGAGCTCCATTGTTGTCCGTAACTATTAAAAACTCATCAGTGAGTCACTCTGTCGCACTGGGAGACATATTCTTGAACATGGGCATTGTAGTTTGAGTCGATCCCACATACACCATCCTTTTGCCATAAATACTCACTTGACCATCAAATGTGTATTAATCCGCATCTGAAAATAGTCCCAACAAATTCACTGTTTACTCTTCAGGCTAGTCTGAAACCAAGTGCAGAACACATAGACCCAATTATTTATGAGCAGGTTGGTATTAGAGGCAGGGAATGAGCGGAGCAGAATGGATGGCTTGAGGGGATGTGGGGCTGAGAGACGAGGAGCAAGGGCAGAGGCAGGCGGCAGGAGGTCAGGGGGTAAGGAGGGAGGCTTGAGCTGGGGAGCAGAGCTGAGCAGGTCGGGGTCTTTACAGAGGGGGAGCGGGGCAGAGTGAGTCCAGAGAGTGGGGAGGAAGACTGGATCCAGGCAGGGATTCAGGCGGTGGAGGCAGGAGTCAGACCAGGGACTGGTGCAGGAAGAGGAAGACAAGTAGACTACACTACTACTACACTAGAGAACTGCTGAATAACTAACAGCTGGAAGGTGACTGACTGTGTCTACGATCTGAAAAGGGAGAGGGAGAGAGGCCAACCAGGAGGGAGTGGTGGGCCCGACACTGGTTTTAACACACATCTCTCTATGCAACTTAGACACATCATCAGTGATGTAACCTGGGGTCATTGGGTATTTCGGGTCTTTTCAACATCAAACACCCTCACCCAGGCTCCAGCTTGTGTCTAAGGAGCTTATGTGGTCCACAGATTGCCCCGTTTGCTCCACAGTCATCTTGATGCCTTCTCTGCGGCATCAGTGATGTTCTTGATGGCTCTCCTGCTGTGCAGTCCCTTGACACCCAACATCTTGAGAGTTCTGTAGAGTGACGGGCCTGGGAAGCCTCTGCATCCGACCCGGATGGCGTTGCATCGGGTCCTCTACCCCCTGCTTCGGCATTCACTTGCCAGCTCCTCATACTTGGCGATCCTTCTCTCAAAGTCCTCCTCTATCCGGTCTTCCCAGGGGACGGTCAACTCCAGCAGGACCACTGCTTCGTTGTCTCTGACACCAGAACCATGTCTGGCCTGAGCGTGGTCACTGCGATGGTGTCTGGGAATCTGAGCTGTCGGCCTTGGTCGATCTTCAGCTGCCGGTCCCATGCTGATACCAGAAGCCCCCTCGGCTTGACTTGGGTGCTGTTGTGGCTTCTCCCCGGCTTTGACAAAGGTGATGGTGTGCCTTGCTGGTTGTTATTGCCTGCTGGTGGAGATCCCTGTACTGACGATCTCTGCTGTGGCCTTCAGCACCTGGTTATGGCGCCAGGATTAACGTTTACTAAAAATTACAGCGCCTGGCTGTGTTAGGAAATCCTTAATCCCCTTTTTGAAAATTAAGCTATACGTTTTGAACCTTTTTTTTAAGATTTATGTCTTTAATAGGAACCTGTGGGCTTGGGGCTGAATACCACATAGAGAAGTGAGAAAGGCACTAGGAAGTGGACTAACTTGCCTTGGTTCAAATATTTATGCTGGAGATCAGGTGTGTGTGGTAATTTAGAGGGTCCACGTTGTCCCTCAGAGGAAAAGGACCTGAAAAGTCTTTGCAGACCAGTGTTTTTCAAGTTTGACAGGTCTCTCTGCTCACTATGACAGTAACATAAATGCAGGACACAGGAGATCTCCCACTCACCATGACTCTGATTGTTCTTGATCAGCACATTAGTACTGTACATCATGTCAAATTGAGTTTTTTTTTTAAAAATGTGAAAGGTTTGAAGTCACAAAAGTGATTTTAAAAATAGTTTTATTTGTGGTAGGTATTCAGATCAGGGGCAGACTTAAACAATTATTAATTTAATTATAACTCCACCCTAGACCCCCTTCACACAAACCACTAATTTTGTAGGCGAATCCTGTATGCTGATGTATGTATAAATATGAAAAAAAATATGTTCAATTCTAAATATTATTTTTTTTAGCATTTTAGCAGTTAGATGTTGTCAAAGGAGAAAGTGGAGGCTTCATGTGCGCTACATAATCATAGCAGAAACCCCATGTTGGCTGTAATTATGTCGATAAGTTAGCAGAACATTAGGTGATGGGTAGTAGTTTTCCAGTGCTCCCTCTCTCTTAATCAGAACAAGGATAAAAGCAATCACTCGACTGTTTGCTGGTAACAAGTCTTCACTTTTCAGACCGCTCATCAGCAGTGACTGATTATTATTATTGATGGCCATTATCAAAGGCAAATGGCAAGCAGCAATGATGTGGGCACACACTGCGTGGTGCAGCAGTTCAGGTAGCCGTCAAACACGGGTGAGGTGATACAAGAAGTCCATGAACTCATTCCTGCTCCTTATCTTATCGATAAGATGACTGTTCATGGTGCAGGCCAAAACAGACCTCAGGCCTCCGGGAGATGTCCACCTTTCCACCTCTGGTTCAGATTAAAAGGGACTGGAATCATAAAAATGAGCTGAAACATCCAGTCTTGCTGTAGTCATCCTTTGGGGGAAATGTTTTGATGCTCTGCTGAATATGACCTCATGAACTGGACACAGCTCCACATGGGGTAAAGGACAAGCAATTCCCTGTCAGTTTATCCCAGTACCCCTTTCCAATTACTGCCCTGAAGTCCCAAGGAAAGACAACTTGAGCCCCACACACACTGCAAAAATCCCTCGCCCCCCTCTAACCACACACAGGTAGCTCACAGACTCATTAAAAACCCTTGCTCTGGTCCTCTCTCATGTGTACATCTCCCCTAAGAGACCTCTGAGAATCTCTTCCCCCGTCTATTTTCTACTTAACTGGGCCACAGACTGACCTTCACATGGATGACCACGCACAGAAGTCTACATATGAAAAGTGTTCACCACCAGTTCAGACACATTTGTCATGTACTCTCTTGGCAGTGAAAATGTAGTATGCAGCTGAATGCACTCTTTTGGAGGAATGAGTAGAGCATGCATGATCACTGAGAAAGAGAAACTGTATTAAAAAGTAATGTGTGTAATAAGAAACCAAGAGAAAAACAAGTGAAGGGCAGGTTTAAATATTAAACTTGGCCAAAAATAGTCTGAATTTAAGATTTCATTGACCAAGAAAATCCTGCCCTTCTCTAATGCCCCCAAAAATGAGCATCTATGATGTCTTTTTTCACTTTTTAATGTGATGAGTTTGACTTGTGCTTTGTCTGCTGTGAAAAAGGCCTGTTGAATCAAGGTTTACTTTAAGATTGATCTCACAAGAAAAACAATAGCAATTGTGGCTTAAATTAAACCCGCATATAGTATATGTTTACCTGAAGAACTTCTTGCATACATGTGAACTATGACCATTGTCTGTGGTTCCCTTGTAATGAGCACTTGTAAATGACAGATTTAGGTTTTTGGATTTTTTGTAAATTTGCTAATTGTTTTACTTTGAGTTTATTGAGTTTAGATTAATGGGCAACAATTTACAAAACGATAAAGTGAGAAGGTCTGAATGTTTTCTCAAGCCACTAGTTGGTTGAGGTTAGGGAAATGTTCAATAAACGATGGTTAAGATATGATTACAGTTAGGTAACTGTAGTTCTTGGTAAAGGTTGGTTAATAATTGTGGTTATGGAAACAGAAAGGTTAATGTGAAATGCATTGTTTGTGACAGGATACAAACAATTAAGGAGCTATTTGTAAGTTTTGCTACATAGCCAACATTGGCATTAACAGCTGTTTACTTACCAGTCAAGAAGATACGTTGCAAGTTCAGCATCAGACTTCATTCTTTTACTCACCAAAAGCTGTCTCCATAGGTGGAAAGCAGTTGTTTTGCCTCTTCTATCACTTCTACTGAAGTTAGCATGCTAAACAGTTAGCCCCAGTCTCCTGTCACTTTCTGACACTGCAGCATCCAGTCTGCCCTGAAAAAGTAAGGCTACACAGAGGGCGTATTATAATCACTTGTATTTTAAACACAACAATGGCTGAAGCTCTTGACAAGCGATCATCATCATCACCTGCTCCCATCACGAAATCTTGTTCGGCAGCAGAGAAAACTAACAAATAGCCCCCTCAAACTCAGGTGAACTCAGGTCCATCGACCATTCTGACCTCTATTCCCCTAGCTTGACGACATAAAGGCCACACTTCTTCCTTCCTTAGTGTGTAATGTTGGCATTGGCAAATCATGAGGTGCATGTAATAGATGTAATTTCTAGTAAAACTGGGCAGGTCAAACAATACTGTCCTCCCAAAAGGCATCACAGGGCAATTTCAAATGACGAGGACTTTTATTGATGAATAAGTGATTAATCATAAAAATACCGGTGGTATTCCCAAATTCCAGTTCTGCTTGATCATCCTTGAAGTATCACTCTGTGTAACACAAATTACACTTAAGGTACACAGCAGGATGGCAGCTCCACAGAGGTGACGGAGGAGACCATCAGGAGGCGGGCAAGGAGAGGACAGAGCCGGCCCGATGGAGATGAAGCTCCTTCTCAAAACAGATTTTCCTACAAGGACTCCTGCATGATACTTTGGGGGATTGTGAACTGCTGCTAGCACATACACTAATACATATATTAGTGTGTGTTTGCATATTCACCTGTACTTGAGCACACAGTGTCCTAATGCATAAATGAGTGTAACCTTCAGTCAAGTAGGCACAAAGGGAGGCGGTGTGTTCGCTCTGCTGATCTTCTGTGCAGCTCTGTATGACGTGATTTCTGTCCTTACCCCTTTAATCTCCAGCCAGCTGAACACCACCACGAGGCCCAGGTATACCATAGCTGTTCCAGGAGGGAGACACAGACAGACAGTTAATATTTCATGTCTGCAGAGATTTTCAGTTCACGAAGAGCCGGGGACCACATGAAACACTGTTTGATGGTCAAACCAAGTGATGAGAAATCAACTGGATGAAACCCTCTGGATAAAAGGGACTGAAAGCACTTTATCTCTTCTTTCTCTTGGAAGTCATTCATCTGAGAGAATTGGAGATCGTTTTGGACCACAGAAAAAGCAAAGTGTAAATCCCTGTGATTCTGTGCAACCAAGCATTAGCAGGTCTGCTTAGATACTCACCAACATACGAAGGATGCTGTGTTTGTGTGTTTTATATTAAACATATTAAACATATTAATCCCATCTGCTGCATAATATATGTTTCATATTGTGCAAAAGAGAAGTACAGACCTGAGACTCGGGCTTGGGTTAAATTTCAATCACAAAAATGAAGACTTGAAACTTGACTGGAACTTGACTGCTTGGAGACCTGACTTGCCTGAGCTTAGACTTCCTAAGGACTTGACATGATAGCAAAAACATCAAGCTTGGAACAAGGCCAGCCTGACCTACATATCCACACTGCTTGAATATTAAATTATTAGGCCGTTTGTATGCTGAAAGAACTTTTCATAGCTATGTAAACCGCACTATAAACACACCTTTGAAAGGAAAATGTTCTAATACCGCAGGATTTGATGGCCATTATTCAGTTTTAAAAAATTGCATGTTGACTTGATGTTGAATGTCTTAAGACTTGAAGCTGTGCCAAATGACTTAAGACTCGACTTGGACTAGCCTCATATGACTTGGCATCCCATTTGTCTTGAATGACTTGAACATGAGACGACTTAAACAATTTGAAATTACTTCAGACTTGACTTGGACTAACTTCAAATGATCTGATCTTGCTTGGACTCGTCTTGAACAACCTGATGGTATAAATTGACTTGTGACTTGACTTGGGCTTGTTTTGAATTACTTTAGACCTGAACCAGTGTCGATTGACTTGGGACTTGACTTGAACTTGTGTTGACCGATGTGAGACGTGACATGAATTATGAGTTATTTGAATTTAGATATGACCGTGACTCAACTTGAACATAGCTTTAGTGCTAAATCATACTAATTCTTCTTGATATATTTTTAATGGTTTAGAATCCTCATGAACAGCAAATATGGAAGAAAAATCAAACTGCAGACATAAAAGCAAGTGTCAGTGGCTCTGATATTTTTTAAAGTAAACAAATCCAAATATCAAAAAAGAAAAACATTTTTTTTGATTAACTAGAAAGCAAGAGGCAGTAAAACATATGACCCTTGTTTTGACAATGAAACATCCATTTGGATCAATAATTAAAAGGTCTTCTCCACCCTAAAATACTATAAAAGAAAAATAGCTATAAAAGAATAGCTATAAAAGAATAGCTATAAAAGAAAAGCTATCTGTGAATATTCCCTTGTTGCGTTGGTGTTGTGCAGTTGAGGACAGATAGACAATGTTTATGAACTAGCTAACCACTGCCTGCTAGCTAAATAACTATTGCTGCATCTCAATTTGCATTTTTCCATAGTCAGACTTGCCATTTTGAGACTGTAAGTACCTGGATGGTGAACTCAAAACAGGGAAAAAAATTAAGTGTAAAACGATGGACATTTCTCACACCCAACAGTTGCCATCTTAGCAACGTATCGGAAAGGGAGGGACCATCAACATATTTTCAAATTTGAGAAAATGGCGACTGAGGAGTGGGAGGAAACATCATCTGCGCTGATGGTGGCTTTTGGAGCAAAAACTGCGCTGTCGAAATACACGCACTACACCAGTATACTGTGTACAGGTGTACTAGTACACCGTTTACACAGAATACTTGCACACGCAGTGTACTACATGTAGTGTACTGGCTGACCTATCCGATTTGAGACACAGTTTGTTTTCTAAGGGATACCAGAGTTCATTCTGAGAAATGTAAGAAATCACAGACTGACGCAGAAATAGATGAGACAAGTTAATACACAAAGAAAGTGAATTGCAACATTGATTACAAAATACCTTCAGTGATTCACCGCTCTGGAGGATTTCTTTTCAGCTTACCACGTCTCTACATGACTGCTGTTTCTCAGACAAAATTCCTCTGCCTTCTGCCGACACCTTAGACTCAGGAGCTTGTCGACTTCAATCAAAAGAGAACTGAACACTTTGCTCTTCTCTTTACTGACTGCCACAGCACTCACCACTGTCTTGCTCACCGACCTTTGGCTTTGATGCAGTTCAACTGAGAGGAACGTCTCAAGGACAGCCGTGCTTTAGGGCATCTTCTCATTAGTCCTGGTCAGAACGTCAAGCGTTTGAATGATTGATTTCTTAAGTTTTTCTGTGATTCTTGTTTCAGGCTTTAACAGCTGGTTTTTCCTCACGACGTGGGGGTGGGATACAGGGGGCAGATGCCACTGCTCCCCACCTTTTAGACATGTATTGTGCCTCACTGCACTTGTTTCTACAGTTTATACCCTTGGTCTTCTTTCATGCTCTCCTTTCTCTTTGCCTTGGTTGGCTTCAGTGCCTCTCCCAATAACAATCAGTTTGTTTTGTATTTAAATATGTAACTTAATGAAGAGGACCCTAAAGAAGCAACGATGATTTAGTAAAAATTAAGTTTAGGCTTCTGAAGATTTAGAATTATTTTGTATCGTTGACGATAACTTTTGCTAATTTAATTTACTGTTACAGAATTAATAAATATCATATATTTTGAGAAATATCTGTGTTTTCAACTCCAAAAGCCAACAACTAAAACTCTAACCTTTGATTCTAGTTGTATAAAATGTATTTTACAGTAAGTTAAAGAGATCAGGGCACAGCCGTAAAATACAACAGTGGAAATGATCAGCCACTAAAGTAAAAAAAAAAAAATCACATTTTTCAACACCAAATGAAATGTGGGGAAAAAGACAAGAAGATATAAGGAGGTCATAGTTGATAGTGAGCCAAAACAAGCCAGGTTTTCTTCAAACAGAACAGGGGAGAGAACGGAGAAGACAAATGCTGCTGAGAGAACAGTGGCAGAGCTGTCAGAGGAGGAACAGCAGGATCGCTGCCCTCTGTCAGAGTCTACAGGGTCTAAATAACGAAAAAGCAAAGATGTCCACCCAAGTTTCAACTGCTCAGGGCCTTTGAAACTGAATGAGTGAGAGGGGTGATGGAAGAGAAGATAGAGGGATTGCAGATGGGAAAACTGTGGAGTAAAGAGAGCAAACTGCAGAGCAGGAAGCTGTCAAATTCTTTCTCTGAGTGTCAGGTCCTCACAGACCACAGAGGTTCATAATTAAAGCAGAGATCCAACTGAAAAGTCTAATGAAGAGGTAATGTATGATGATGTAAAACCCTGTAGCATTAATTCTACTTAATGATTAGATTTTTATGAATAGTTATGAATAGTGCAGAAGTGTTCATGGTGGTTGCAGTTAAAAATGTGAGGAGGTAGGAGGTGGAGATGGGAACTGACTGGCAACTTCAATGTGTATAAGGTTTTATATCAAAAACAGGATATGACCTAGAAAATTTTGACAATCCAACTTGAAAAAATTTGTTTCCATGGGATTGTAAAACATCTTGCACAATGGAAAAAGAAAGACTTGGGTTCACCCGACCTTGAAGTTGCAACTGTTAGCATGTCTGGCTAACTTGCTTTGTAGCAACTGAGTATTACTTTCAAGATCAAGACTACACTAGTTTGTGGGATTATATGATGGTTATGTTGATGATTTTTTTTAAAAGCCCAATGGCTAGCATACCACTGGATAAAAAAAGTTAACGATAGCAGCTCTGTCCTGCTCTTTGGTTGGGGGAATTGCAGGAAGTTTACACTCCAGCAACCCCAGGCGACGCTGCCTGGGATAGCGTTGTTTGCCAAAGACATCAGTTAGTTGGTTTTCATCCAACTCGTCGAGCTAACATTAGCTTGATTAGTTAGCTAGCTACAGCTATAGTCTGCATTTCAGTTGATACAGTACGGCTCACTATGTAGCTCAAAACAAGACAATTGTGTTTTAAAGCACATGACAAAAGATTCAGATTTCAGTTTAATGTGTGTTTGGCCAATCATTATTCAAAATACACGTACTCTTCCAGTGTTTTATGTAGTGCTGATGTAAACAAATCACTGTGAGTGTAATACCAGATTACAAGTTTTGGGTGTGTCTTTTAGCAGAGGGGCCTTTAATATACTCAATATAAAAAATGTCTAACTGCTGCTGTAATGTTAAACATTTAAAGTGCTAAGAGGTTACCTAATCCCTGATCACATCAGGGATAACTTGATCGAGTATTCTAGTTTCCAGTTAGCATCAGTCACCGAGCATCTTGTGTGATTTCTGCACACTGATGGAGTGAGCACGTGATGACCTGCATTCTTTCCTCACAATCTGTCCATACTGTATCTACAGTATTTTAGTCCTATACTCTGTACATCGCTCTGACGTGGGCTCAGTCTGCGGTCTCCACCAGCTGATCCTCTGACCCCTACTGCTGATCAATACTGCCCCATCTGACCACTTCTATTCCTGGCCACCATCCCTGCAGAGTCAGCCCCCTTCCCCCCTGCCCTTCTTTTCCGTTCGCCTAGCTGGGACCAGCCTGGCACAACGGTGCCCTCTGCCAACTCTGACTCATTCAAAGAGAGACGCTCAGTGACCACACATTATACACAAGGCCTGGGTATGTTTTTGTGTTACAGTGTTTGCTGTTCCCACATATGGGAAGAGCTCACTGTATAATTCAACATAAAGCAAAATTCACACACCTCACAGAAATTAACAGAAGACATGATCAGGGACATTTATGATTTATTTACAAAGCTCCCAGTGTAAAGAGCTGAGTGACCCAAAATGTAATGAGAACAGCATATAAAAAGAGCCAGTCTGACCCATATCCAGTTTAAATATGGGGCGAGTGCATAAAAAAGATACAGTCAGTCTGATGGTGTCTTCTTGGCCCAGACTAAAACAGCTGTGCTTTTAAAAGCACATGAAAGTTACTGCACTTTTTCTCTCTCACTCACACTCACACACACACACACACACACACACACACACACACACAGGAGTCTCCTGTAGTTGCTGGTGTTTGAGGGTCTTCAGATCCTTTCTGGCATCATTTGCAACCTGAAACAAGAGAGGAGGAGACAAAGAACAAACCTCTTATTGCAATAAAAATAGCACAACACCTATATTGCTGCGTCACCTCTTTTCAAAGATGAAAAACAAATACATTGCAAAGCTTTATAGCATTTAAGTCAGAGTCCTTTAGCATTGAGCAGCTGCTCTCAGCTCAAATTGCTAAAATCCCCGGAGATACATGAAGTCCAGCCTGAGTTGGGTATTTATCAGGCATCTCACAGTCACTCCTAGTAATTGCGTTGAAAGTTGACCTAGGACTAACAACACTCTTACCTCAGAGGGTTATTTATGAAGCGTCCTACACTTTCTGTCGGCAAAGAGAAGGACCACTCCTCTGAGAGAGTGTGACATCTCTCTATTACAAAACTCACAGCGGCAAAGTAGAAATTATGTTTTATGATAATAAGCAAATAAGATAATGAGCACAACTTTATTATGTGTAGGTTTTACATGTATAGGCAAATAACTTGGTTATAGATATCAAAATATGAAGCCAGTACAATCACATGGGGGCTATTTTTAAGTTTTCTCTGCCGCAGAGTGTGGTTTCTTGCTGGAAGCGGGTGGTGGTGATTGTCACTTGACAAGAGCTTCGACCATTATTGCGTTTACAAGACAAGGGGGTTTTAATACATCTGCTGAGCAGCGCTACGTCTTCAGGGCAGATCGGAGGTTACAGTGAGTCACTATTGGAAAGTAACGAGACGGGTTGGAGCTAGCTGTTTAGTATGCTAACTGCAGTAGAAGAAAAGACATCATAGAGACAAGAGTTAACATTGGTGTTCCTTTCCACCACTGGAGACAGCTCTTGGTGAGTGAGACACGCATTACACAGACACATGTTGAAAATCTTCTGTGTGCTGTGGTGCACAACTCCATGAAGAACATCTTCTCCTCCAATCCCCCTATCAGCTACACCCCTTCTTAACTGTCTGCCCGACATGTACATTAGGACAAGCTTTTTATTTTTGTCTGTAGTCACATAGTCCTGGGGAATACACCATAACAATATAAAAATATATTTTATAGTGCATATTAGCCTGAGCTATTATTTGAAAGAGCCTAAATAAAAAATAATAAGATATAATACCTTATAAAAACATTTTACCTGCTGTAATTGAGTTGAGACATGAGTCATTATGCAGCTGACATCCAGCCAGGGGGACATGATAGTGTTCAAATAAGTTTTAGTCTCCTGTCCTTCACCCTGCACATTATCTTTATGACGTGTATAGGCACAAAGTTTGATTTATTGCTGCCAAAACTGTGGCTCTGACTCATCACTGTTGCAAACCTGCATTTTCCCTGTTGTGTAACGTCGTGAGGACATGCAGGGACAGCATTTGTTATCCTGACACAAGGTCAGTCTCAAATATTATTCCGTTCATGTAAAAATGATCGTTCAATAAGCTTATTGTCATCAAGCTATCTCAGAACATCTGTCCTCTCATTGACTCTCTCTTCAAGCTCCTGGCATCTCTTTACAGGTTAGCACATTTGTAATAATCACTTCTCAACTTCTGGCACATTCCTACATATCAGCAGAGGTAAGAGTAATTTTCGAAAGGTAAAGTTAAATGATTAATATTTTTAACATGGTTTTCCCACTAAAAAGTGAAAAAAATCTAATATAAAAAATCTGGATCAGGCCTTGTGCCCCGCCCACCACCACTACTTGCGCTAAGTTGACCAGTGAAAGAGCAGAGGGTATCATGATGCTACACTCAGCTACAGTGCTGAGTCAGACCCAGACTCAGATGAGGAGTCTCTTCTACACCAAAATCGGTCACTAGTAGACGTATCAGAATGGTTAGCGGAGTTAGCATCTTCTATTTCTGTTTATGTTGGTTGTTAGCTTGTAACTAGCAATGTCTGACACAACTCTCGCTCTCTGTACTGACAAAATTTTGGTTTATTCAGCCCTGCCGCTGTCCCCGAAAGTTGATTGGTTCCTTAGGTTTGTGACGTATGAAATCCTGTCCTGTCTGAATCTGTTTTTATGAGACTGTCATTGGTTCACTGCAGTTCAAGGTGGAAACACTCAGTCATGGTGATGTGTTTATTTTTGTCATGATATGTCTTGTATTGTAACATATGGATGTTAACAAGGTTAAACATCGGAGGGGGTCTTTAAGAGAGTTGATAAAATCCTTTTACTCCTAGCCCTAAAAGTAGGACCAGAAATGTATCACTGGGATAATTTTGGCCAGTAGTCTGCAGTGATTTCTGACTGAGACTCTGATCCATCCAGACGAATCTGAAGAGGTAGTTTAACTTACAAGTGAGTTTACACCCAGGGGCTTCATCACACTGCACTGAATACATTATACTATCATGCCACAGCGTTTTCTGTGCTGTAACAGCAAAAACTGGAGCCTAACAGAGAGGCCCATTAGCGGCCTCCGTCATTATTTTCCCCCCACACCGTGGAGGCCTCAGCCTGCCTCCCCAGTCCAGTTAGTTTTTGCCCTACAGCAACACAACATGAAGCAATTCGCTCTGAATATCCACCCAGGACATTTTCAGTGCATTACAGAGGCAATCAGCATCAGCAAATAAACTGGGGGAGAGTGTCACTGAGCGACAGAGCAGTGGAAAGAAAGTAGAGTCAGAGACCGGGCGAGAACGACGGATGGAGAAAAAGAAAAAAAGAGAGAGCCAGATGGAGAATAAGAAGGAGAGCTGTTATCATGTTACAGGCAGCCACAGAGCCGGTCAAGGTGCTGAATGGGCAATAAAAGGACAGCATAATGGAGTTGTAATGGCAGGAGAGTGGACATTCCATAAGGCTGACCCAGGGTCAGTGTTAGAGGGAAGAAGATGAGGCCCCCACTGTGTCAACAGCAGGGGGGCTCTCAGAGGACCTGATGTTAATATACTGCAGCACAGATTAGTTACTAGATGTAGACACATTATGTCACGGCCAGTGATTACGAGGAGGTATGATTAGTTCTATTGGTGGGGTTTAATGTGTGTGTGTGAGTGTGCATGTGTTTGATGACTCGAGGAACCATATTGTTTTCTACAAAATCGTCTTTGCAGGTGGATGTCTATTTAACACACACAGCACCCCCGAGTGCACAATGTGAAGCAGGAGGGCTTGTTTCTCCTCTTTTGTTTCAAGTAGTCACTTTGCAGAGAAAAATATTATGCTCTAAACATATAATCAGTACTGTTTCATCTCACCTTGTATCACCATGCAGCACAGTTGGTAGATCTGGGTACTATCAGTGCCAGGATTAAATTATAATTCCAGTTTACAGCAACCTGGGTCTTATTTTTTTGCTTTGGCGATCATTTGTATCAGTAGTAATAAAATTGTACTCATCAGGATACCTGCTGAGAGCTGTGGAAACTGGAAACTGGAAATCAGATGGGGCAAAGAAAATCAGGCAGATTTTAAATAGAACACACATTTGAGAAGCATTTGAGCAAATGGCAAAGATTGGATTCCTCAAAGTGAAGGCACTAAAAACAATTTTCTCAATGAAATTGTTTTGAGCAGCACATGAAAACAACATTTTCTGCCAAAGTTGGAACAGTCTGGGGTGTTTGATGTGAGAGATTTGGTGTGTTTTTTAGTTACTTTTTGTTTTGTCTCTGCACTTCTCACTGATTTAATCTGGACATAAATGAAATGGAAAACAGGTTGAGCTACATATTTCTGTGCACTAGTGCTGGGTTTCTGGACTTAGTACCACTTGAGTCAAAGTAGGTTGACAGTTGTGCTGTGGTTTGTTTACTTTTCCAGGTCACTGTCAATCAAATGTAATTGGACCACACCCACACAGTCCTGATAAAGCAGATTAGCTGAGTTTATGTGACTAAACTCTTGAAAATATTTATGGATTTTTTAATCCAAATCAATTTTAACACTGATTTATGCTTATTTAGTAATTCATAGTTAATATAAAAAAACAGTGTAACATTTGAAGTTTTCAGAGGCCTTAGTATACAGTTTAACTTCCTTCAAAGCTTATTAACAGTGATGTAGCAATGAGGTGAATTACTGTTTTGCAGTTCCCCAAGCGCTTCCTGCAGGAGGTGAGAGAGCAAAGAGGAAAACAAAGTAAAAGAGACCATTTCCTGCCCTCTTCTACAAAGTATCGACTTGACAATGAATGTAGATACAAAAAAGGATGTTTTTAGACATCTGTGTTTCATAAAGGAGCAGCATTTCTTGATTTGCTTTTCAACTTGAACACTGAAAATCCAGCAGAAGTGCCAAATACTGCAGTTCCTCGGATGACCACTGGAGTCTGGCTCCAAAAGTGAGTCAATGCCCATAGGCTCCCATGTTAAAACGGCCAACTTTACAGTAGAAACAAACATGTTTACAACCTGGTAAAAAACTGTTTTGGTCTCTATAGCTAATTTCCTCCTTCATGACAACTGAACGTTTATTTAACTCACCAGTTTGAATTTTATCAAGGCTTAAAATATATGCATAACTGAGGGTGTGCCGCTATAAGTGACACAAACTGGTAATCACCAAAGTCTCGGCTCCATACAAGCCCCACCTCTTTGCCCATTTTAGGATTAGCTGGGAGTTAGGCGGAGTCTGGTACTGCCAAGATGGCGACAGTAGAGCAGCTCACTCTGAGCTTCAAAACACCTCTTCAGAAACCTATAGATGATGTCACAGAGGCTATGTCTATCTTTATATACAGTCTATGAGGTAAAGTGACTCAGGCATGCTACATTTCAAATCATTGCCTTTAAATGTTCAGCGTCAAATTGACACTGAAAAGTGGAAAAAAATAAAAGGGACTAATTCCCATTTCTTCTTCTATTTTCCCACCATCCCATCTAGTCTCTTAAAATACACACTACTTCCAGTAAAAGCATCCTCACTGTCGAGTGTGGCCTCATTCTTCTTTACACACATGCTTGAGGCGACACAGTCTGACACTGTGTGTGTTTCTGCTAAAAGGTTACTGTTGATAAAAGGCACGTGTTGTTTTGTGGAAGTAACACCTTTTTAAAGTGCATAGTAAGGCTTTGATGGCTTATGACTCAGGCAATTAGAGTTGAGGAGTGTTACTCTAATAGGCTATTATGCATCATTTATAATTAGATATAAGACTTGATGATACATGAGGGAGATATTACAGGGACCCGGCACTAATTATAAACAGGGAACTTTTTAATTTATATAATTATATCCAAAGATTATAAATTTCCAAACTTAACATTTAAAAATTTTAGTTACATTGAGGTTTATGTTCAGTCCTAATAAAGAAGTACAGTCAGTAGAAAATGCTGTGTGGCATCTGTCAGACCATGCTCAGATTCAGTCAGCAGCCTCAGGTTTCTCAGCTCCAGTCCTCCTTGCTCTGCTGTCAGACACCCCATGAACTGTGTCGAGCAATACTGCAGCGTTCTTCAAAAAGGAAGCCTCTACTTCTTTAACGGATGAAGGAAGTGAGCCAGAAACACTGATGCTACTGGTAACCTCTGAAATGAAATAGTAAACAACTGATCGAAAAATACCAAACAGCTGGGCCACACATTTTTCTGGCAAAAATCTAAAAATAATCACCTTCAACATGCAGCTTTGCTTTTGCAACAAAAAGATAGGTGCAATAGCATATGTACGGTGGCCCTGAGAGGTCAATGCACTGCAGCTTAAGAAAACACATGCAAACAGACAAAACACAAGCAAATTCAGAAAAGTGATGCAAGTAGCACAAAAGTGATGAACCCAGCTGGGATGCACCTGCACGGATGTGTTGTTATACATTCACACTTACTGTTGAATCCTTTTAACTTCAAAAGTCAAAAAGCATTGAAACACAAGTGCGTTCCAGCTGGGTTCATCACTTTTTTGTGTCCCCTGTGCTATTTGCAGCACGTTTGTAATATTTGGTTTTTGCAGCTCACATGTTGTCAAATTGATGAGGATGTTTTCTGAATTTGCTTGTGTTTTGTCTAATAAATTAAAAGGAGCACAATCACCGTTACAAAGACCAAGTTCGATTTGAAAAGTGAAATGAAACAGACTTACACAAAAGGAATAGATATTCTTTACCCCTGTGTCTCCCCTGGAACTCCATCATCAAACTCTGTGACTTTTAGTCTGATAAATATGATGTGTTACAATATGAAACACAACCTTAAACTTTATTAAAACTCACTCGAGCACTGTGTGGAAAAGTTAAGCCTGCATTCAGCAGGGTGGGTGGTGACTGACAAGCTCTTCCCTTAAGGCTCACTGTAGTGGTGCACACTCGCTGCTGGGATCGTTCAGCACTACAAACCTGTATGCTTGACTGGACTCGGCTGCTGCTGCTACCAGCACCCATACAAACTGACACTTTCTGTGCACGTCAAACAGCTGGCAGTATGACAAAGAGTATCCAAGTCTGGCTGTTGCAGTTTGATAAACTCACACACCTGAAGAGCATAACCTTCACATTCCCCAGCACTACTTCATACATGCTAACCCTTGGCTGTCATACTCATGCTGACATCACTCAACTTTCCATTTCACTGTCTGCTAATGACAAGAATCAATTACTACTAGATATCAGGTTGGGGTTGTAGAGACTCAAAGAACATAGTGAAGTAAAATGTAAAAAATGACCAAATTAAAAATTTCAGGGTTGTTACTGATGCTGATATGAACTTTCATAATCACATTAACAGCATCACTGCCAAGAGATATTTTAAAAGATCAGATCATCGGTTTTATGGTTCCCTGTCCTCATCTGACTATGAAAACTCAGAATGCTGGTTATGAATGAGCTGTTTTACTGCATTTCCCTTTTAATTGGTTTTCCTATTACAGCCACTCATGGACTGCAGCTCACTTAGAGTTATCCTCAGAAACCTGCGTTGGCTACCTTTTATTTTCAGTATTCAGAGTTCAATTCAATTCAAGATCCTCTTCGTTGCACCACATCTCAGACGTGCTTTTGGTTTAAACCCTTAAGGCACATATGTCCTTCATCTTCCTAGAGCTTTCTCCAAATCTGGTGAGAACATTAGGCATTTATGCACCTGAAACAGGCTCTATTAAAATGCCTCATATGTCTCACATTTTCTCCAAGAGAGCAGTTTCAAAGGCTCAAATTTGTTCTTTTTGATTCTCTGTATGAAGAGTTTGAGTTTCTCCCCTCTGGACTGAGCTCTACACCATAAAAGGCTGGTTTGTATGTATTTTATTTTGTCTTATGTTGAAGTTATGTTCTATTAAAATGACCATTTTTATGCCTCCGCACCAGCGACAGCCGGAGCCGGAGGCATATAGTTTTCGGGTTGTCTGTCCAATTCTTGTGGACATGATATCTCAGCAATGCCTTGACAGAACTTCTTCAAATTTGGCTCAAACATTCACTAAGACTCAAGGATGAAATAGATTTTGGTGGTCAAAGGTCAAAGGTCATGGTGTCCTCACAAAAGACAGTTTTGGCCTTGTGAACGCAATATCTCCAGAGCTCCTCAAAGGAATCCCTTCAGATTTTGCACAAATGTTCACTTGGACTCAAAGACGAACTGATTAGACTTTGACTCTGTGACTCAAGGTCAGTGTGACCTCACAAAAGACTTTTTAAAGACTTTTTTGACAAAATTTCAGCCAAATGGTTCATATTTTATATGACTCTGGATAAACAGGGATGCAACCTGAAACTAGTCTGAGTAGCGGAGGCAGACAACCATGAGGCGGTAATTTTACTTACTAAAATGTATTGTTCTCATAAAGTGCTGTCATCATGTTTCTGTAGCCTGTGTTCTGCTCAGTGCTTTATTGTCCTTCAGTGTGCTTTGAGCTGCATTTGTATCACAGTTCTTTAACTTCAAGGAGAACATGATTTTACATTAAAGGGCAGTATTAATCCTGACCAATACATGGAAGATTAGAGCTAACTTCAATTAAACAATTCTGGACTCTTACAGAGGGAGAGAAAGAAATGAAAGGGTTGACCTTTGACCTGCAGCAGCCAGGTGCACCATCATCTCTGCTAATCTGTCTGACCTATGTGTCTGTGCTGGACAGCCAAGGTCAGCTTCGCTTTCATCAGCCTGCCACAGTCAAACTGTCTGACAGACACACAATATAGACATATACCAGAGAGCGAGGGAGAACCTCTGCATCACTGAAAGCTACTGGAAAAGGTTTTATAAGCAATACTTTTATTTATTTGGGTTTTATAACACCTTGATTAATAATGCCTTTAAATTCTTTATCTTTATCCAAGAGCATGGATCTAGGGTTGGCGATGTCAGTCGGTCAGTTGGTCCAGAGTCTGAAATGCAGTCTATACACTACTGGACAGACTAGCACCAAACATTGTGTAGACATTCATGGTTCCCAAAAGATGAATCCTGACTGACTTTGATGATCATCTAACTTTTCCTCTCTAGCACCACCATGAGGTTGACATTTTTAACATTTGTGAGAATAAACCTGGATCTATAATTCTGCTTAAAGTCTGTTTGTTTTCCCCTACATGTTTCTGATGCCGGTGGAGTTTGTTGAGAATGAAGACAACATCAAAGTGATAGTTTGGGTTATTTGATTTGGGGTTGCTTAGCTCTGTCTGACTCCAACAGCTGATCATCAGAGTAATTCGGTACATGCTGTAGGTGCCCTTGTACATAGTAATACGGTTGTTCAACACTTCACAAACTGTAGTTCCAAAGGAAAGGGCTGTTTGACAGCAAGATAAAGAGGGGAAAATATTCCAAATAAAGCCCACACTTCAACTGATATAAGTTTAAGACATTTTTTTTTTAGTGGCTACCACCTGTTTTTTTGCTGGCCCTATCCACAGCTGTGCATCGCTCAGCTTCTGTGCCAGGGCTCTGGCTGCTTCTCTAAAATCTCAGGAATGAGATACAGCAATGACCTAAATATAACTACAGTTCTATAAATCTAAGTGTGGCTCACCATGGCTTTGTATCACAGAGTAAATGAAAGAATGTAAAAACAGCCTCTGTGGGGAATATAAACACAACTATAAATCAAAACCTACGCTTCATGTACCTACAGCAGGCAGCAGGACCCCTGTTGACCCCTTGCATCGATTATAAATCCAGCTTAACTGTTGTTAGCTCAAAGTTTATCCTCAAAGGCTGCACACTCATAGGCTGCCACTATATTGCGAGTTTGCCATTTTGTAGTGCTGTCTGAATGTATAGTGAGAGTAAGTACAGTATAGTATGCTGCAATGCATCGTGAAAAGTAGTGTACAACCAATGGTCACTAAGAAAGCAATATATACCACCATGCATTGAGCTCGCGCTGAAAGAAAGAAAAACCAAGAAATGGTTTTCATCTTGTTTTTGATCTTTTGGTATATGGTTACTTTGATACTGATCTATTAACAATGGTCCTTCACAAATTTCACAGAGAAATTCAAATCTAACTATGCTGCTGATAATGAGGGGATGTAATGTTCATTTCTGTACTCAGTAAGATGTCATTGGGAGGGCGACCTCCTCATGTTTTGGTGCTTAAGTTGCATCAGATTTCATCTTTAAGAATGTATGCAAATCTGGCTGTGACATTAACGCCCTGAGAGAGAGGACTCTGCTCATCCCTGCTCGAACCATTTACATGCACACACTGCAATCATAGCTACTGCTCTAGGTACTTGTTCAATATCTTTATGTTAATTTAAGGAGAATGGTGAACTGAGTGAAGTCTCTTTAAAAATCCCCCTACCCTGCAACTCATTACCAAATAATGAGACTGACCTATAATTTACATGATATGTGCTAATAGGTTTTCATTTATAGCACATTAGTCAGCTTCCCTCTCACTTAGCAGACTTACTGATCAAAGTAGCGTGATGATTGTTTGGTACTGTAGTTTTAATAGGCTTCAGTCTTGTTTTGGTCAGAACAGAAGAAGTGAGGCAAACAAAGAAACACTGTGGAGCTCACAGGCTTCAACAACAGCTGACTCCTGCTGGATTTATTGATGTGCAAAAATAAATTTACACATGATGACATACCCACACACACACACACACACACACGCACGCACGCACGCACGCACGCACGCACGCACGCACACACACACACACACACACACACACACACACACACACACACAGAAAGAGAGAAAGAGACGTAGGGATACAGAAACATTTGCACACGAAACCCCCTGAAGTCAGCACATTTCTAGATGCTAAACAAGCCTGAGAGCTGCTTAGCCATGCTGGTCAGGCTTCAGGCATTACTAGTGCACATAACATGATGACCCCCCCCCCACACACACACACACACACACACACACACACACACACACACACACACACACACACACACACACACACACACACACACACACACACACACACACACACACACTCAGGGCTGTAAACATTAGCAATATTTTCCCATTTCCTCTGCAGGGCAGACAGGAGAGCAGTAGATCTTCAGGGGGGGCTGAGCCCTTCACTGGTAATAATCTCCTTTACACTTCACACTGCCAGGGAGATGAATCATGGTGGATGGGGTCACTGTGTGTGAGAGAGGGAAGGGGGCCCTGACGTGCCATGCAAAGGCTGGCTGTTATGGTCTTTCAGTGTGTATGTGTGTGTGTGTGTGTGTGTGTGTGTGTGTGTGTGGAATCAGAGGGGCAGAGGGAGGTCAAGGATCTAGTTCAGATATTGTCAGCAAAGAACAGTTGCAGAGCTGTTTTCAATGATGCAGGTTACATGGATTCACAGAGGTTTATTTATAACCACCACCTTTTCAGGCTGACGCAAACATTGTACTTTTAGTACAGTTTAGAGGACATACTAAGACTATGAAACTTTCGAAAATTTTAAGACAAATATATTGATCTCCCTTATTGAAATGCATTTATATACAATAGAAGTTTACTCCCGGCTGCTTACATAATTATGTTTACATGACTGTATGTTTCGTTGCAGTTATGTATTTTCGTGGTCTCTGCCACCCACACACACTTCCCTTTTTCTAAAACAGATGATATACAAAAACTATTGACTATCTCTTGGGAACAGAACTAGTCCGAACTGCTGAAAAGAATAGATTGACATTTCGGGAAATATGTTTATTTGCTTTTTTGTGAGTTAGATGAGAATATTGATACCACTCTCATATCTGCACAGTAGCCTTAAATCATTGCATGTTTTGTTGCTGTAATTTTTTAGTTTAGTTTATTTATTTAATGAGGGTGATGCAATTTAACATAGTTCACTTCAATACAATGCATGAAACTGATAAACAGAGTTTGTTGTTTATTGCTAATTTTCAACTCTTGTCCCTAGTTGGGCTTTTACGTATACAGTGTAATTAAAAAAGCCAGTTTACATTATCATAAAACCACAATACACTACAGATATTAACGTAGAGTAAAATACTGTATTGAAAGGCATTGATTGTGATGTATAATGTATTTGCATGGTCTCTGCAACCCACACACAAACAGAACAGGGGCTAAAATTACATGTGCAATATATTAACCATTTAGTGGTAATAGGACTAATCTGAACAGCTGAAACTCATGGCTGTTCGAACTAGAAGTACAATGGGGCCAAGATGAAGATTTGACTCCGCCTAGATTCCCGGGGATTGGACTTTAAAGTTCACCTGAGAGCTCAATATTAATTAATATCAATTAACATCATTATTACTCTTTTCTTACTCCCAATTTTAACTACATGGGTCATTCAATAAGTGTTGCTCTGCTGCTGTCAGAATATTTAGTGTATGACTAAAGTGCAACCAGGCTCATTTTATATAAAAATGAATTTGTACTGCAGATGTCTTTATGTGCAGATGCATATTTGTGCATTCATGTGTGTCTGAATTGATGACTTCATATAAACCTTTTAAAAATGTGCACACATGCCAAGATTTGGCCTCAAGGTCTTTTCATTTTACACAAGTCCCAAAGCCTTCTAACTTCATCAAAGTTTTTTATCCAAGCTTTAACTAACCACACGAGTAATGTTAACTTGAATCACACTGAGCTCCTCCTCTGCTCAGTATTCTCTCATGGCTTCATCTGAAAAGAATCTGATGAAAAAGAGAAAAGATGAATCGCTTGGTCTCAAAATCACACCTTTTTTAAAATCATTTAAAATAACATAATCTTATTAGTCTTATTCTCCCTGAACAACATCAAACATGCTGTTGGTTTGTTCATGAATAAATAAAGAGGAAGAGTATGAAAAATGTGAGCTGTTGCAGTATCAGGTCTCAGAGCTACACTGTGTGACGTTAGCAGCAACCTGACTGATGAGGACATGGCAGCGTGACAGAGACAGAGACACCTGCCACCAAGCTACTCCCGAGGAGATGCTCACTTCCTACGTAAACCGCTGACTGACTTATGGACAGAAAAAAAAACAAAAAAACAAACACCTGAATTTATGGGGGTGACATCTGTGGTGCAGTGACAGGCCGCAAGTCAAGATCAGAGGCTGAGTTTTTAAGAACTGGTACCTTCATGACTCAAAATGACATCCACAGCATATTTTATAGGAGGTGACATTTTTGCAAAATATTTATGACAGACACGTAAAGTGCACTGAAGTACAATTTTAGTACTGTATGAGGTACTTGTACTTCACATGAGTATTTACATTTTATGCTACTTTATACTTTTACTCCATTGCACTTGACAGATATTGTAACTAGTTATTTTGTAGATTGATATGTCAAAAAATATGATCTTAAAAATATGATTAAACTGTCTCCCTGTATATACAGTGATTTATCTATAGTATTATTTTCATTACTTCATGGAGGTTATAAAGTTTTAGTTGAAACCTATTTAGAGAGGTGTTGAATCTTAAAGTTATTTTAAAGGTTGTAGTTTGTGATGCTGTTTCTAAAATTTAGTCTATCCACACTGATGCAAATGGGGCGGCCAAAATAATAAAAAGATATGAATGAGAAACAAATGCAGTAATATAATTCAAAATAATGCAACATCCTGAAAGGGGACATTCTGGGACACACTTGACGGAGCTTTTTGTAAGTGTTGCTATTGGTACATAGCCAACATTAGCGTTAACAGCTGTTTACTGTCCAGTCTAGAAAAAACCTTCCAAGTTCAGCATCAAACTTCATTCCTTTACTCGCCAACAGCTGCCTCCAGTGGTGGAAAGCAACGCCAATGTTAACTCTTGTCTCTATCATGTCGTTTCTTCCACTGAAGTAAGCACGCTAAACAGCTAGCCCCGGCCTATCTCGTCACTTTCCGATAGCGACTCACTGCAGCCTCCAATCTGCTGTGATGATGTAACGCTGCTCAGAGGGCGTATTGTAACTTCTTGCATTATAAAGACAACAATGGCTGAGGCTCTTGTCAAACTACAATCAACACCACACGCTCCCGGAGAGAGACCACGTTCGGCAGCAGAGAAAACTTACAAAAAACACCTTTAAGGTAAATTTTGCTGATAATATTATGACTAATTTTGAAAGCAGGACGTGTGCCTGTAATAGAATATTTGACACAGTGGTTTTTCTTGCTGCTGAAGTAAAGTGTCTAACTACTTACAAATGGTCTTAAAATTCATCCTGAAGGGAACATAAATTTCACTGCAACTGAGCCAATATTTGTTGAGATATTTCACTGAAAAGAAAAATTATCAACCTGACGGTGGCAAAAGAGGAAATATCTGAGAATCACAGGCAGAAGACAAGACGATGCATCAACTCGCTCAATAGTAGTGGGTCGAATAGTTTGTAGTACGGGTACTCCCGAGTGTTAGTGATTGACAGATAGAAGTCATAAAAAATAGCACTAGTAGCAATAGCAGTAGTAACAGGTAGATTCACAGGGGAAAAGACTGTCATTAATAACACCTGAAGAGATTGTATAGTATCCTTAACTAAGTAGAACGTATTTACCAAAACTGTAATATTGTCCTCTGGAAGTGAGCAGGAACAGTCTGCTACTGTGATGGTTGACGGACAGTGGGGCTCTGTGCTCCAACACATTTTGCTTATAATGCCATGGATGTTTCTGGACATTCATACAATCTGAACCTTGATATCAACCTCCCTGCTCTCAAACCTTCGTCACACAGACATGTCTCTGATGGCATCCACATACTTGACGCCTAGCCTCACTCATTTGAGTGAACTGCCCCTTTAAAAACAACTACAGCAAGCCCACTAACCAGGAATTCCAAGCAGAGAGAAATCAGTGAACAGTAAGAAGTTCAGTCCCTGTTGCCTCCAGTCTGTCTGCCTGTCTGTCTGCCTGTCTGTCTGCCTGTCTGTCTGGCCCTGGTTTCTGCTCCAAAAGCAGCTGCTCACCAATGGCCCACAATCGCTTTGAAGAGATGCCTGCTCATACTGAATTCTGATTTGGTCAGTGCGATACGATTCACTGCCATGTCTGACAGCTGTGTACCAGAGTGAGAAGCTGATGGAGGGGAGGCAGAGGTAGAGAGACGGTCTTTGGGAGGGAGGGATGAGAAAGAAGGAGGTAGAGGCAGATGAACAAAAAAGAGCAAGGTGTGACGACAGAAAATATTGGACAAAAGTGGAGGAGGAGAGGAAAATGGAAAGAGAGGAAAGGGGTGTTCAGAGACGTAAAAGGCAGAGGAGGGGGGAGACGAGGTGAGAACAGAAATGAGAAATGTAGAAAGAGAAAGACAGAATGTTTGAAGCTGCCTGTCTGACATTAAAGCACAGGCTTTATAAGGCAGCTGAGCCTTGACAGGGAGGGGTGAGGTGACGAGGAGGAGGAGAAGTGAAGGGTCTCTCTGTTAGACCCTGTCTGTGAAGAGAATTGACATAACAAATAGTACAATCTGCACCACTGGCTTTCAACAGCCATGATTTACCACCGCGCACGGTATGTTCTATATGTTCTGTAACTATGTAGTAATATGCCGGTGCGTCATTCACAAATTTATGAACACAGCAGATGTTGGCACACACACACAGAGAGAGAAAAAAAAAAAAACACATTTGTGTGACATTTGAGTTTGAAGTCAAATATCCACATCATTGATTCACTGCTCATCTCGCCAACAAATCACACTCCGGCCTCGCCTGTAGTAAAACACCATATTACTCTGATGCAAATGAGCTGTAGTGGGTGTGAGGCGTGGAGCTAGATGTAGTGTCTTCAGGAAACTCGCCGGCGATACAAGGCGCCACCACTCATGTTGATCTACTCCACACCAACACGTACATTACTGCTTATGAATGGCCTGGGAGACGAGGCTTTACGGTGGGCTGCAGTGCAACAGCGCAGGGGCTGGGGGCTCTTTATAGTAAGTAATGATGTGTGTGAGTGAGGGGAGGTGTGTGTGTGTGTGTGTGTGTGTTTTCCCACAAAACATGTACTCATACTCGTGAGCTTAAACACATACATGCAGAGAGTCCCAGCTGAACGGAGTGGAAGGTGTGTGAATACGCACACGTGTGAGAGGGGGTAACGGCACTGAAGCTGCTGATGAGACGTCAGGGCTGACATGAGAGGCTGATGCTGCTGATCAGCATGTGATTATTTCAGGGGCTTAAACCTGTGAGCTGCATGTGTTATTTCCTCAGGGGTTATGTGGTGTATGCATCATAGAACAAGTGAATAGAGTGAAGTGTGTGGGTGAATCTGTGAATTAATAAGAGTTAGAAAAGCAAGACAGCAAGACAAACCAACAACTAGCAAGGTTTTCTTCTGAGTCATGAGTCCAACTTCCTCCAAAGCCCTGACCACACACCAGAAATATCTAAAATGTTCAAACTATTTGGATTTTTAACATTTTATCAGTACAGTTATTTGTTCAAGTATATAGTTTTATTTCCCAACATAGTCACAAGTGGTATTTCAAAAGCCTTCACCAAACTGAAGGAAAAATAATCCCAGTACATCACACTGAGTCCTTGTTTCCTTCTGGACCTAAATATCGTCCTGTTTACGTTTATTTTATATTTGTAGCATCACTATCAATACCGCTTAATACCACTAAATATGATTTATAGTGCTAAATATAAACTCCTCTAAAGTATCTACAACCTCAAAGCTTGTTGGAGAACCAGCCAGAAAGACACAGCCAGTCAGACAGATACAGTAGCTAAATGTTATATGCTACAACACCTATCGAGAGCTGAAGTCACGACCACTAACCTCTGCAAAACAATCTCTCATTCAGCATTTCTTCCGTCTGCCATTCTGAAAAATAAAGGGTGTTCTTTGGGTTTACTAAGACGATTCGGCATCCAACATCAGGGCTGTGTGCTTCATAAAAACTTGAGAACAAATTCAACAAACATGTTCAAATTCATTCAAATACAGCTCATTTTGCTTCTGATCGTTCGTCTCCATTTTTATTTAATAGCTTGGTTCACCGATCAATCGGGTCAACAGGGCAGCAATAAGTCAAGCTGAAAGTGTATTTTAATAGATCAATCTCTTGGACCACAAAGCAAACTACTTTGGTTTGGTGCATTTATTCACTGTGAATATTTAATTCAATCAGCTCATTACAGTTTGAATGTTTCATTTTTTCTCATGTTGAAGGAAACGGTGGAATTTTAAATAAGAAGTGGCATCACTGTCCACCACAACACTTTTAACACAGCTTGGTCCAAATCCATTAAACTCACCAACGCTCTCTTTTACTGTAGGTTTTTTAACTTTCTAGTTGAAATATCTGCTTACTAAAAACTTCTACACTGTTCAGTCATTTCTGTGCTGCTGACATGTCACAGCCTCTTTTATCAAACTGTGACGTTTAGCCCTAAAAGGTCCAGGACTTATGGGAAATGGTGTTTGATAAAACAGAAATATCAAATAAGTAATTGTGGTGGCAAAAGTCATATCTAAATATCTATCATATGTATCTAAATTGTAATCTAATCTTATGCACTCATGTATTCAGTATTTCAGTATTTACTTGTGTATGTAACATCTGTGGAAAACATTAGTGGGAAAGGGCCTGAGAATGAGCTGACACTGCTGACCTGGACTTATGTCAGCGTGACTGGGACAAGAGTTCTGGTGGTGGGGTGGGAGGGATAGTGGAAAAGAGTTACTGGAAAGGGAGATTGTTTTCTCAAGAACTTAGAACGTAATTATATTCACAAGGGACGAGAGGTTGTTTGTCCTGCTCCATTAAAAGTAGGATTTGGGGACAGTCGTGTGCGACTATCTGCAGATACATGTTTCAACCATCTCCCCAGCAATCAGTGCAGAAAAATGTTGAGATGTATTACATCATTCGCTAACTTTACTTTCACTGTCACTTTAGTCCCAACAGTGACTGAATCTTCATCTGATGTTGGCTCACAATCATAGAATCCACAAGTAATTGATTCTGCCCACAGCACCAAGTAATGTTTGTCGTCGTCAACCGACTCGCTGAGCAGGTGAAACCCTGACTACACTGACAGACAGATGGAGGGAAATCTCTTGTAGCAAGAAAAATAGACAGACAGATCCTCATTCAGTGAGTGATGCTCGGCTGAGTTCACTGTGATGAGGTGCGCTGACATGCTCCGAGCAGCGTCTATCCAATGCTCTCAGCAGGATTATTAATATTCATCAGCATCAGCCAACACTGATCAATTGCACAAATACAGAAGGAAATTCGTATGAATGTATGCACAGTTAAGCACACACACAAAAACAATCTTTCCAGGTATCATTCCCATAGATCTCAGCACAGCGATGATGTGGAAGAGCCTCCACTCTGTCTGTGAGTTTAAGAGAAAAGCTGATTACTTTTCCAGCAAAAAAAAAAAAAAAGAGCAAACAGAGCTTTGAAGATGACGTCTGAGCCACAGTAATGAAACATGTTGTCTGAATATTTTGAAAGGTGTACACTGGAATAGGAAAGCAGTTTGAGGGAGGGAGGGTGTAGCAACACCACTGCTAGAGTTGCTAACAGTCCCTTGGGATTGTGATGTTTATTAAAAAAGAAAAAAAAGAAAAAAAAAACAAAATAAATTTTGATGAAACTAACATCACACTGACAAGTTTGCCTCTGAGCCTTACAAGTAGTAAGAGAGATTTCCTGAGGGTGGGGATCTAGGGTTTTGCATGATTGTCAAATATCAGTGTTCTGATGATGGGGTCAGAGAGGGGGAGAAACAGGGGAGCTGATACAGGCCCGGGGGTTTATTCTCCTCCAGACACCCCCCAGCAGGGTATGGGGACAAAGCACCGACTCAGCAGACTGCTGGACTGTCATTGTGTGTTTTTTTTTTGTTAAACAGTGTCCACAATGTACAACAGGCAATAAAGTTAACATTCTAATCAGGGAGCCAGCTGACATCTGGCAAACAGCTCCTGAATAGTTTAACACAGGGTTCAATGTTACACAACAAAGCTGAGGTGGGAATCTCATTAATGTCTGAAGCCTCCAGTCAGTGGGAAAGGCTTCTGAGAGTGTTAATCCCACTCCCGACGAAGTCGAGCATCGCTGCTGACTGAAGCACCTTACGAGCAGCAGCCCGCTGGCACCGACGATGGAGTTACTAAGCAGGGGTGGACTTCACATAACAGCCACTCAATGAAAACAAAAGCCCCGGCCCTGTCTGCTGAGCCTCTCTTCCCCTCGCTGGAAAATCTAATAACCGATGTTCGCAGCATCTCCTCTGCCTCGTCCAAGGCTGACGCATCCTTATTACAATAGATCGGCCTCAATTGATTTGTCTTTGGAAGCCTCGGGGAAAATAAAGGCCCAATTGATTTTCTGGTTTACAGCCAGGGCTTGTGAGAAGTCTGCGCTTGGGATGAGGTTGATGGCAAGACACCCGGACGGCTGGAGACCGGGCAGGGGTGGGGATGCACGGGTGTGTATGCGTGATGTTGGTGTGAGTGGGAGAGGGTGAGCTTGGTGCCAGAGCTTCTACTGGAGATAAACAAGGCCGTTTGTTTGATACTGCAGCAGCTCATCTGTCATTTTAACTCAAGTGCCAGGCGATGTTGGTCCAGTCATCTATCAATCACACAAGCACGCACGCATGCACGCGCACACACACACACACACACACACACACGTCAGGATGCCACAACAGAATAAGAGGCTGCTGTCGATGGTGGAGATAAGCTACTTCGCCACAGGGACACTTTTTGTCACTTTTTTGAAAAGACACAAAACAGAAAACACTCACGGTTCCTGTGTGTTTTCCTGTTTGGACGTTTTCTCAATACTAAACTCCAAGTGACTTGTCACACTGACTCATCCATCATTATGAACTAAAATGTTTTACAGCCATTCATCAACTTTTTAATGGTGACTGCAGTGATTTAGTATTGTACATCCACAAAGTGAACAATTTTAAAAATGGCCAAATTCGAAGGTATGAGTCAAGTATCAAAACACTGGATCCTACATTTCCCATAATGCAACTCGATATAAACTTTCATTAGACCTTCTCTGGACACTATAAACTCCATGCCCACAGGTCATATTGCAGGTTTTCTGTCAAGACTGAAGAGCCCTGATGACATCATGAGGGTCATTTTCTCAGCCTCCAGAGCCACAGCAGACGTGACACAAATATTTACACAGAAAACCGTGGCTTTACCTATTTCTTTTTTTTTTATTACTAATAAGTAAACCTTGCTTCAAATGTACAGATCATTATATAAAAAAACATCATCCTAAACATGAAACAAGCATACCCTCTGAAAAATAAATAGACTGTATATATAACTGCACTAGAGCTGAAACAATTAGTTGATTAATCAGTTCGTCGACTGACAGGAAAATTAATTGGCTTCAAGTAATTATATAATAATTATTCAAGTAATTTCTTAAACTTTTATTTCTGTTTCAGCAACTTATACAATCATATTCACAATTTCACTCGCTGCTTTTTCCCATTCTCAGCTGTATCTCCATTATTTATGAATAATTTAACATATGAAAAGAAAAGAGGCATGAGTGTAAGTATATGTACAAAGATGAATATTTCAGTCATTTTTAAAGTTAAAAACTCCAACATTTTCTTGTTTAAGCCTCTGAATTGTGAACTTTTTCTGTTTTTCCTTGTTTTAACATTATAGTTGATTATATATTTTTAGGTGTTGGACTGTTAGTTGGACATAACAAGACATCATGTCATGATATCACCTCCTGCTCTCAGCTGTGGAAAATATTTTTTAACAATTTTCTGATAATAAATAAACCAAACAATTTATCAAAAAATAAGTTACAGATTATCAATTACAAAAATAATCATCAGTTACAGCCTTAAAACAGGACACATAACAATCACGTCACCGCTGCATATAATCAAGTTAAACTGCTATTTCCATATTCACATTGCCTGTAGTTGTATTTACATGGACATGATGTAACAAGCTTTACCAAGAGCAACAAAATCTGAATGAGTGCATTTCCATCAACTAAACAAATATATTCAAGAACATGTGACTAGTAACATAACCAGTAATTCTGATATATTTCATCACCACTTCCCACCTCAGATGGTGTTTCATCCAGTGATTTTATCACTCCATGTGTTGCTTTTGTTAGAGAAGGGTGATACACAACGAGAGCCCCTGTTTGGACTTGATTCTTTATTCTTAGCACTCTCTGGTGGAGTGGAGGCAGTTGACAGTGAGTGTCTACAGTACAGTAAGCAGACGCAGGTACTGGAATGTCAAGGTGTGTTTTTGGAAAATCTGTTACGGTCTCCTCCTTCAACACATTGTCTCTCTGTCTATAAACCATTTTTTCCCACCTCAGCCGGGTTTAAAAACTTTTTTGCAATATTCCCTTTTTGCAATATTCCCTTCATTTTCCTGGGTTTGTATTCAGGTTTTCTTTTATGCACAAATTGAAAATGCTCATAAAAATGGGTTGAAAACACTACCTGCCTTCAGGATACTGCATATCCACCTTTTTACTAACAAACATACAAACAAGATCTTTCCACCCAGTGATTTGTCAGAGGTTCATCAGTGTATTAAACCCTCAGACTATGATGCTTCTCACTAACATCATCCACCAAGAAAAGAAACAGTCGCAGGAAAAGGTCAGAGCATGATGGGAGCAAATGGAAACAGACAAGTGGAAACTCTATTGATTAACTTGTGTGTCTGTCCACATGTTTGAGTCACATCCAGACCTTTCTCCTGCTGTAGTACCCTCTGTACAGCAGCAGTATCCTGCATCAGTGTATGGCATGATTCACCCCCTCATGACTCAACCACCTCAGGGTGATTTACAGTCACACAGCTGCTGGAAATGACAGTATCGTTAGGGTGTTGGCAGGTAACGAAACTGTTGTTTGTAGCATCCTGATGCAGTGACGTTGTTAAAATTCACAACTGCTGAGCAGCTAAAGGGATTTTGTAACACTCCTGCTTTCCACCTTCTCATACCTGTGTCTCAGTGCTTCCCTGGTTTACTGAAATCCCGGATTGTGTGGATTCAGTGCAGCCAGTGAACTGTAAGTGTAACAGTACTGATATTTGTTCGAACTTTGTTCAAACTGATTTCTTGCTCTTCAGCACACCGATTTTTTTTGTCACTGGCAAACTGTATCCCTACTTGTCTGTCAAAATCTAAATGAAGCAATGTTTTCTTCATCTGCCCCCTCCCCACACCCCACCCACTTATCCACTCGCTCATTTGCCCTTTCTCTCTGTCTTCCCGTCTCTCATTCCTGGGGCTCGGCGATTGTTCTTGTTATCGCTGAGGAGTGCACGGTAGTTTTGTGTCAGTGTGTTTGACGACGACATGGCGATTGTGAAAAATGAGGCAGGTGGTGGCAATTCATCAACACTTGTGCAGCACATGGCGGCACTCTGGCAGAGGGAGGCAGAGGGAGGCGAGGCGAGGCGGCGCAAAAAACGCGACACTGAGGGGTTTTCTGTGTGAGGCCGGGCATGATGAAATGGATGCGGTTTCTCCTCTGCTGCATCACACAGACAGGAGGGAGGATGGATGAAGAGAGGAAAAGAAAGAGAGAAGGGAGGGAAGAGGGAAGGGTCTTTCCTCGATCTGCAGGCTTCCTCTTCCACATCAAGCATTGGCTTTTCTCCCTCAGCAACGCCCTCCACATCATCCCCATCACCGCCCTCCCCCTCCCAGCCCATGGAGTCAGTCTTTGAGGGTTTGCTCTACAAATTTGCAATGCACACTTTTTCTGTTTCCCTTTTTCCTATGCAATTTCTAAATCTCTGTTGGCGTGGAAACAGATGACAGAATACTGATAGAAACAGAGGATGAAGAGGGAGAGAAACTCTTTCACAGTCCAATGATGCCACGTCAACTCTCCCTCTCGCTCCCTCCCACCCTTTAACTTTCAAACCATCTCTTGATTTATCTTCCTCCCCGTCATCTCTGCTCTCAACCCCCTAAATCAGCATGTAAACACACACACACACACACACACACACACACACACACACACACACACACACACACACACACACACACCCACCCTTGCCACCCTTACACTTTCTGACCTTTTCGCAATTTATCTCCTTCCCTATCATCTCTTCCCCCCAATGCCTCACTTCAATGCATAAACACACAAATACACACAGACACTGTTGTGGTGCCGCTGAACGCCTGCAGCTGCCTCAGGCACACTGTGCAGCTCTCTCTACTGGGAGGAATGCAGAGAGGGAAAGAGGGAAAGAGGCATAATGGCGATGGAGGGTCAAGTGATAAAAAAAAAAGCAAAAAAAGACCAAAAGCTCTCAACTGAAAGTTGTCCTTCACTAGCTCTAAATAACTGATGACTCCATCAGCTAATATGTCAACAAAAAGGAGAATGTGCCTCCATCTTCATGCCAGATAAGGAAGGAGTCACACAGAACAGATTAGAGAGAGTTGAATATGAAGTGCAAACTCATTTTCATGAAGCCAAACCAGTGGAACTGTAACAAACTAGAATTACTGCCTCACAGTTGTTTGCCTCTGCCAACCCGCCGAGTTGCAGGAAATATGGTCACAATCTCCCCTTCCTGAGTTACAGCATTGAATAACGGGCAGAGGTGTTTTTGCGTTATGATGTCACACTGAAGTTGACCTTTGACAAATTTGGAAAATGTCATCATTTTATCCTATTAGATATTTGTTTTAAACTGTGTCCTAATCAGCGTAAGAATGAATTATGACCAAATACGTGTTTTGTGAGGTCACAGTGACCTTTGACCTATGACCACCAAATTCTAATCAGTGCATCCTTGAGTCCTTGAGAATGTTTGTGCCAAATTTGAAGTTCCATCAAGCCGTTACTGAGATATGTTCAGGAGAATGGGACGGACAGATGTACGACCGAAAACATTACGTCTCCAGCTGTGACTGTCGGCGGCGCAGAGGCATAATGAAGAAACAATACGTGAGAATGGTGAAACAAGGACAGATAAGAGGAAAGAAGAGAACAATAGAAGTAAAGCCTTCAGAGATTCTTAAGTGGAGCAAAATGGCTTTATTGTAACTCCAGCTCCGATTTCAACAGCAAATTGAACAGGGAGCCTTTTCTTTGTTTTAGGTTCATACTTCGTGCTCACAAAAGCAGAGAGAGGGAGGAGACAAACTGTGGAAGAAACAGTCCAAGTAGTAGTGACGCAGTGACATTAAAAGTTCTTTGCACTTCCCACTTAAACAGGATGTAATAGAATGTCAATGATGCAAGAATTCAGAAGACGCACCAAAGTCCCTGCCACTATTGGCCAAAAGTATCAGTTGATTTACAACAATCATGAACTTCCAGAGAACAAGCGTCAACGGCACAAATGCCCCATTTTAAAACACATTTTACAGCAGCATCAGTCTGTGTTTTTGGCTGCTCCACAACAAGCTGACCATCACACACACACATTTGACATAGTATGGCTTTCTACTATTATACTATTTACACATCCAGCAGAAGTTGTTTCTGACCATCTGATGAATTTAAGTCCAATATTCACACTGCTTTTAGCTATTTTTTTGTTTCCACCACCCACCCTGAGGGAAATATCTTTAAAAAAAGCTTCACTTTGCTCATTAGCTAGTGGCTAACCTTTCTGTTTCTGTTTGTTGTTCGTTGCCGGAGAGGGAGCCTTTCAATCAAAATGGTTAACTGGCCATAAAACCAAAACAATGCGCTAAAAGAGGCTAAACAGCCTCACAGAGGTGCCGGGAATGGCAGAGTCAGATGACAAATCCCTGTATGGTTGTTGCCAAGAGTGACCCATTTTAAATTATACATTGTTGAAATACAAAAATATTGAATGCTACAGTGGTACAGCGAGGTCTAACAGCAGTCGTACCATCAGACGGGCAGTAAACCTACCAGACACCTGAAATCATGGTGTTAATAGTTGCACATCCTTTCTTTCTTTCTAATTTTGCCATGTTCCCAGATCTCAGCAATTAACCTGGTGTTATTCTATAATTGTATTAAATAAGAGGCAAAGTCATACAAGTCAGTGTGCATCTCTGTAAATGGACTAGCAGATTTCGGCGTTGTACATGTCCTCATATTTCTCCACCCTGTAGCAATCAATTAATCTTAATTCTCCACATTAACATAACTGATTTTCTGAATTCACTGTGTATGTGTGTGAGAGAAAAATACAAGAGCGCAGAACAGACAGAGAGAGAGAGAGAGAGAGAGAGAGCTGGAGACAGATGGAGAGAAAAAAATATCATTAAAGCTTTGTGCCCTCGAGTCACCTTAACATGTTTTATTTGCTGTCCCTTAGAAGCAGAGTTGGCATCAGAAGTGTTTGCACCACGGTCTGGGTCAGACTGGGCCGAGCACTTGATACACACAGCCAGAGGCTACAGTCCTTTAGGACACGCACGCACGCACGCACGCACGCACGCACACATTGAGTTAGCAAACTTTGAGTTTGATATATTATGTCCACCTATATCTACTCTTTAACTATAACAGATTAATATCATAACACATTCTTACCGTTAAAAATAAAAGTCAAATACATGAGCAAGAAAACGCACCATTACTCAATTCAATACACTGCTACAGCCTTACTTTGTCTCCTGTGAGTGCTGAGTCTATTAAACAAAACTGCATTTTAGCTTTTAGCATAATCCCACTTTCCTTGTTGCAACAGGTGCCAATGTTCAGCAAAAGTTACATGGGATCAGTTTAACAAAATCCCAAACGATAAATCAAATTTACATAATGCCGAATGAAACTGCAGTGACATAAACGTGCCCAGTTTATGTCAGCAAAGGAGGAAAAACACCAATATGTGTGCACAAAGTACTAGTAAAAAAAACATGCACACACAAAACAAAATATATGTATGATTCTTTGTCCAAAATCAAAAGAAAACTGCATGAAAACTGCATTGATGAATACAAATTACTCATTTGTGTGCATGTGTATAAAAAAGGTTTTGTAGAAATCAAAGTGGGAACAGTGACTTTGTTCTTGACCGAACAATCCGCCCGAAGTCCAAACTGACATTTGACCTTTAACACACACACACACACACACACACACCAGCACACATGTATATGCATCACACTGTATATGAATCAGTCCACAACGAGGTGAGTTGGGGTGATGGTGTTTAAAAAATGTCAAGCCGACAGTCAGTGATACGGTTGAATTGGTGTTTCTGAGATGGAGACTGGGGCGGAGGAGGGTGATGAAACAATGACTGCCTCTGCAGCTCAGTCCTCCAGTTAATACTGACACTGAATAGTACCTCCAGCAACAAGCTGTGTCCTTGTACCACTATAACTTTTTAATGAGAGCGGCTGCTCCCAACAGAGCTCATTGGTCCAACCTTGGGCCGACTGCCTCCACAACATTTTCCATGGCATTTTAGTTTTTGAAAAGGGCAGTACAGTTTGAATAACAGCATGAAGTTGATTGAAACAATCTTCATAATCGAAACTAAATAGTTTCCCGATGGCTTACTGATAGTTTGGGACCATGGTGTTACAATGGTACTAAAACTTAAATATAACTCACACATAGCAGCATTGATAAGTGTCATTGTTGCTCTTCCTGTGTTTCCTGTCACATTACAATATCCTTCAATCAAATAAAAGCAAAAAATGTCAAAAATGCACATGCATCTGCATTAGTAGAACAGCCAATAGGAGCGCTCTCTCTCTCTCCGAAAAGACCTGTGATTGGCCAAAGTCTCCGGTCACATGCTTGATTTCCTGAAAACAGAGCCAAGAGGAGGTGCACACGTCTGGTTTACTCTCAGACCACTTCAAATGCAATATGCTGACGGGTGATTTCTGCCCATTGACACCAAAACAATTATTGCCTCACTTGGCTTTAATGTAGAAGAAATCAGACCAGTTTGAGTATTCTAGTATTCTTTAGTTCAGATACTGTATCACCATACAACAATAAAAGCGATCAATAACAGTACATACAAGGAGTTAAATCCAGAGACAACCAGCATATCACTCTGTCACTCTAACCACTGATAGCTTTTTATCCTCTTGCCTTGACTCCTTTCTTTTTCTCTCACGCAGCCATTGATTTTTCCACACTCTTGCTCTTTCCCTCCCTCCCTCTGCAACCCTGTTGTTTGCCTCCTCATGGGATCTCTTCATCTCCTCTCCTGCTGCTCCATCCTTCATGTCTCTCTCCTCTGTCTTTGACAGAGACAGAAACTTTATTTCTCTTCCTCTGCCACCCAGGGACACGGACCACAGTCCGCTGTCAGGTTGCTCGCTCCCCGAGCCTATCTGCAGCTGAACACTGGAATGAGTTCAGCTACGTACTGAGGAACTCGGAGCAAAAGGCTGATTTTCAACCTTCTTATTCAGTCTTGACAAGATTATGTGTCTTAAATCAGATAGAGATACCAATCTGTGTCCAAAAACAGGGTCCTCCATCAAACTATCTCGACATGAGTCAACAATTTGTGTGATAACATGCAAACAATCATTACCTGCTTGCATATAGAGAGCTCATTAGGGAAATCGAAAGCAAAAGACAAAATAATTTACAGTAAAGAAACCAAACGTACATACTTCTAGATGCATGCCAGGAATGTGACATGTAGTGACTCTGATATCCTCCTTCAAAATCATTTTACTGTTGCTGTAGCAGGCTGAGATTCTTTGAGCACAAGAGGCATGAACGTCTCTAAAACACCACACACTCAACATTATGTGAAAACTAAAAAGCATTCAGGGAGGAATTGTCTCCATCAAGGCCACTCAGCCCACAAAACACAGATGATAGAAAATGTTGATAAATGATTAATCTGCAAGTGAAGATGGATCTGCATCTGACTGTAGGCTATTAAGTGACAAACAAACCTTAGCTGGATGATGGATATGACTTTAAAAAAAATACCTAAAATCCTGTCATTTATGTCAAATCTCACTGTCCACAAATGTAAGCGACCAAGTGGGAAAACTGTTCATGTCCTCATCCTTTTGTAAGTCTAGATCCAAGATATCAGGAATTTTTTGTACATGTGTTGTCAGCAAATCGGTGGCAAAACTGGATGCAGCTATAACTAAAACATATTAACACTGACACAATCTATTTAGCTAATGAAAAAACCTGGTTTCAGACCACTAGAAATATGTAATTTGCAAAAAAATGTCTCTTTCAGGTTTCATTTCCCTTTATCTGGTGTAACTCAAAGGCAATTATGTGTTACCACTACAAACTTGGAGGTTTTCCCATGCTTTTCATTCTTCTGAATAATTCAATATTCAAAATGAGCCATGACGTCTGAGTAATGGAAATTCAAATTTACCACGTTGCTTTTGCATGGGTGAAATGCACTCAAATTCTGCAGGGTCACCTGGAGTAAAAACAGAATGTAAAACGAAATTTGTCACAACTGCGCATGTTTAAGACATAAAGCAGTTCACAAACAAGAATGTGGAATTGCACATTGTATATATGTGCACACATATATATGTATACATACAAACTATATAATTGTGCCAAAATGAAACTTGTTAATTTAACCACTTAAGCTATGACTAACAGCACTCGCATTTACTGCAGGGTTCAGGAATTACAAGTCAAAACATTAAGTGCATTGAAAATAACCACATGCTGGCACCACCTGCAACAAATCTAATTACATCTTCTTTGGCCCATGGGCTCACTTTTCATTGAATAACTGAAAGGAGCTCTTTGTAAGTTTTGCTATTGCTGCATGGCCAGCATTAGCATGAACAGCTGTTTACTTACCAGTCTTGGCAAGAGCTTCAGCCATCGTTTTGTTTATAGTACAAGAGGTTAAAATACATCCTCTGAGCAGCGCTACTTCTTCAGGGCAGGCTGGACACTACAGTGACTCAGTATCAGTGAATAACGAGACAGTCCAACCAGACCAAGGCTAGCTGGTTAGCATGCTAACTTCAGTAGAAGAAAATAAGTGAGAGAAATAGAACCAAAACAAGAGAGTTGCTTTCTACCTCTGGAGACAGCTCTTGTTGAGTAAAGGCATTAAGTATGATGCTGAACTCATGTTTGTTCTAGACTGGTAAGTAAACATCTGTTAATGCTAATGCTGGCTGTAGCAAAACTTACAAATAGCTCCTTTTTGGGATATCCTGCGAACAGACAGACAAGCCTACCTGAATAATCATGTTCCAAACAAATCCACAGCAAACACCAATGATGTTCAGATACAAATTATAGTCCTGTTAAAACATAAATATTAGAAATGATGGGATCACATGTCTGTAGCGTAAAGCTCACCAGCTCTAACTGCTAATGTACAGTAGGTCTGATCGAATGTGCCTGCAGCCTGTTGAGTGAGTGAAAGGGTAAAGCTGGGTTAAGGCCTTGAGGAACCTGCTACAGCGCTGCCTACTCAGCACAAAGCCTCTCTCCCTGTCTCAGTCTCTTTGTAGAGAGGCTGATCAAAGAGTGGGGCGCGCTCAGAGGATTCACCACGTCAGGGAGCTTCTGAGCAGATCAGCACGGACACCCCATTATGTTTCCCAGTGGGGTACACTGAGGGATGTTAGAGTGCACACACACACCAGTGTGCCTGCGTGTGAGCCACTGTGAATGAACATATAAGTGTCAGCTCACACAAGCAGCTGCACTTGGGTGCTGAATGTTCAATTCTGTGCATGTTTGAAAATACATTTCTGAAGCATCTTAGTGTGCTAACGGTCTGCAGCTTTGACTGGTAATGAGGAAGATAGGGCCGAACTGAGCAGCACTGCCTGTTATTTCAGATGAGAATCACAGGATCAAAGGCTTTTTCTCTGCTCATCGTTACTTCTCCTTTTCTGCCTGTGTGTCTCTGCTTAACCTCAGGCATCCTTGGCTCACCTCTGCCCCTTCCACACCCCTCTGAAAATGCAGAGAATCTGTCAAAGGCTCTTAAACTCTTAAACTTTCCACGTCCTCTGCAGCAGAATGGAGTTGTGTACTATTACTGAAACAAGAAGCCTGGGTTCAAGCTCTCATCTTAAAATAAAATATGAGGAATCCCAACTAGCTGCAGGGGTGCTCATACATGACCTCAGACCTCCCTGCTGACACGGGATAAAGCTAAAAAAATTAGCATACCAACATGCCATGTGCACACACACACACACTGGATCTGATGTATGGGTTTAATTTCGACTTCACTCCCTTTTCTCCACATGTGTGCCTGCTAATAAGGCAAGAAGAAGATATTTTGATCAAAAACAATTCTTCAATCAATATTCTAGCAAATTCTGCAAGAGTCTGTCTATTCTGAACAGTTTTCTGTAGCTACCAGAGTTTTTATGCTCCTCTACAATAAATTTGCTTAACAGGAAATTAGATAAGAATCTTTGGGCCTTCTACCAAGAAACTTGGCTTTACTTTAGGATTTGGGGAAATTCCTCAATGAGTCACTTGCAGTGGCTTTTAATCCTATTTTAAGACTGTGTAAATCACTCCTCTCACCATGTGCCAAGGTACCACACAAACAAGTTATTTGTGTAATTGCATGTGCGAATGTGTGCACTGGAGTGTGAGAACACAAAGGTCTAATATATATTATTTGTCACTTACCTCATTCTTTGATTCCTGTATCTGCAGCTGGGAAGTGTATGCGAAGGTATTCTCTGGAGCGACAGTCGGCCTACAGAAGAGGAAAGGAAGAGGAGAGGAAGAAGAAAGGACGAGGGAAAGAGAGAGACAGACAGTAAAAGTCACAGAGAGAAAAAAGGGAGAAAAAGAGGGAGAGATTCCACATTTAACAAGTTGTCACAAACAGTTTGCAGTTGCTCAGCTGCTGTCAGAGGTGAGCAGGAACGCCCTTACACACCTAACAAGCTCCTCTGAACTTTGAAATGAAAATTAAGTCCCTCGATGCTGAAGTTACACAGAATAAACTGAGCTCTTGTGGTTGGTGCCAAATCTGACAAACAACATAAATCATTATCTGTGAGGTGTTTGTGCACATGTCTCTTAAGCAGCATTTCCATCTTAACATCATTAGGATATTACAGCACCCATACTCAGGTCATTTAAATATTCTTTGTTGTGATCTCCTCTTAAGACTCACAAAAATCTACCATTTATTTATCACAGTGCTGCTGTGGGTTACTCTCACTAAATAGTCATAACAAATCAAAACTCATGCTGTGAAGACGAGGCTCCACAAAGGCAACATGAAATGAAGACTGGGATGGTAAACCCCCTGCTGTCAGGGAGAGTACTCATGAATGAACCCTTCACCTGTTAATTTGGTGCTTATGATCCAATCAGCTGTCATTTCAAGAAGTTGCTACAACTTTGGTTTGTATCATCATTCATGGACTATGGGACTGGGACTGTGTCAAAGGCTAAGGATATTAGTGGGGTTCCTCAAGGCTCAATATTAGGGCCTCTCTTATTCTTTACAGATTAATTACATGGCAGCTGCAGCAGTGTTATGATTTAGAAAGTTTTTCAGGATCCAAAAGGATCAAAGGAGGTGTGAACTGCTGAAAGATGCAAGCAGACAAAAGCTAAACTGGGTTCAAAAGACAACACGAGTATTCAGGCGAGAAAAACTACAAGTTGGCTGAAGAGTTGTATCACGTAGATGAACTGAGCAATCTGCTGAAGACTGGAGGGAAGGGTTTGGGTCGAAAAGTCTTTTTTACTTAGGAAGGTTCCCAACTCAGTGAAATGACCTGGAAGTATTTCAGCGGCAGCCATGATAAGAGCTGGTTATATTCTCTCAGTGACAAGGAAAGGAGCTTCAATACTTCCTATCTTATCTCCTTTAGCAAAGGAAACACTGGACTTTCCTTTATGAAAGGAAAGGATAAAATGCTGTCCCATAATTCCTTGCAGCTGCAACATTTAAAGCAACGCACCATTGAATTTTCACATCGTCAGACCCATGCACATGTAGAAACAACAGAGCAGCTGTTTTATGTTTGTGACACAATCATGGAAATCCTTGTTTGATCGACTGAAGCCGAAAACCATAAATAGATCTCTTCTCTTTCAAATTTGTCCAGTTAGGAGTCATCATGAAAAACAAATACATTGAATTTCTAGTTAACAATATGATCATCATAACAAAATATTATAGCCTAAACATAAATGTCATTTCACTAAATCCCCTCCCATTGAGGAATTCACTAAAAATTTATTTTCTCTATAACAATTGCATAGAAATGTATATGTAAATGTATGAATAAACTTTACACTTATGTCTGAATATAATTTCTTCAGATTTCTTGCTAAGTCCCTTATTTCTATTTAATTATTATTTTACTGACACAGCTTTCTATATTTGTATATTTCTTTCATGTCATCTTATTTTAAAATTTCATTCCTGTTTGCTCAGTTTTTGTGGTTAGGGAAGGAGGATTTATCTTCCAAGTTAGTTAAAAAAAAAAAGAAGCTTAGTGTAAATGCAGTCGGATTCTCTCCGCACTGCAATTGCCTTTACCTAAGTCCTTATGAATTCTCCTTCACATCTTTCCTTGACCTCATGACATTTTCCATCGAGGTTGAGGAGAAGTGGTTAAAAAGGAGATTATTTTGACTTTTTGACCGCAGCCTGGGTTTAAATACTACAGGTGCTTGTTGAGTTAATGAGGTGATGAGTAGCATGTGCACAAGTGGATTGGTGGGGGAAGGGACCGGAGGGCCATGCCCAGGCAGACACATATGTAACACAAGGCAAGAAAGGGGAGCAGAAACACTATGGGAGAGACACAGAGATACCATAACAAGCAGGGCTTTTTCTGGTCATTTTGATGCCCTATAGGCCACCGCACACCCACCGCTGCCAAATAATTTAATCACATTTTAGTTTATTTCAAGTTAATTTAGCTTCAACCTCAACCTCTGTTCCATGTCCTATCATCATCATATTAGTGCCTTTACATGCACATTACTCCCTGTTATCTCTTATCCTGATTTTAATAATGTCTGGGATGGGATATGGAACAAAAGCAACCTGGATTTTCATACTCTAATATTAAGTTTCTGATCATGTGTGCAGGTGTGTCATTTTACTCACACACCAACTCTCTGTCATTTCTGTCCTGAAGTGCAGGTATTTTCTTTTATTTATACTTATTTATAGTTATAAATGTCCTGGTCGCATTTTATTATCCAATATATTGTGGAGTTCTATTTAAATTACACAGCTTCCAGTGCATATTTAGCATGCATTAGGCCCGCATTAAAATTACTCAAGCAACTTGGATGTTTGACAGCTTAATAGCTCTGCATTAAGAAAATATAACCCATATCACCCACAGCTTTTCTTTGATGGCTTCCTATAATATTTTGTAAAGTGTCCTTTAGTGCTTTGTATCCTATTCATGGAGTTACCAATACTCAGGAACCAGTCATTCCAGAAACTCAATCTTACTTGCAACTAAGAAGAAGCTGCAAAGGACAAACAGATAAAAAATTGTGTCACAGAACTGAAGCTGTATCCCACACATCTATCACATATACAAGACCTGTCACCTGTTGTAAATCTGTTGCCGAAGTGGGGTTTCCACATATTTCGACTCTCATTATTAACAAAATGCGACATTTTTGACTGTCAGCAGTGGTTGTCTCATGTGGACGTTTTCAACAGTCATTCCATGATTTTGCTTTCCACCAACTGGCTCCTCCAGCTGGTGGCGCCCTAGGCAACAGCCCTGAACCGCAGTTACAGGCGAGCTTCTGGTGAATGGGTTCTGTTACTGGTTTCTGGGAAAGATATCGGTTAGAATGAGATCACTGCAGAATTAGGATGTGGGAGAGAATGGCTCGTAGCTAATTAGCTTTCAGTGCATTTGGGTATAGCTAAGTCATTCATATTTGCAACTAAGAGGATGTTGCAAGAGACATTAACATTAGAATCTGTGTGTTACAGAACTGAAATTGTATCTCAGTCATCTGCTGCACATTCAGGAATAACAGGATTTTCTAAGAGTGCCAGTAAACCATTCCATTTCAATTTCAAGTAAGAACCATCCTTTATTTTGATTATGCCCATTCCACTTGATATGATCGTTTGACCATTTAAATTTAGGAACAAGTTGCAGGTAATGCAAAATTACTGAAAGCATCTTCTCAAACTCATGCTGGTTGTGATGATGATGAAGTGCTGCCTGTACGGCTCAGGGTAGAACAAGAGAAGCTGCAACATATGTACATCATCATCACTGGGTATATCCTTGACTGTCTGCATTCACAGACAGCATGCCTTAAGTGTGTGTTTGTGTACAGTGCCTTGACTAAATTCTGTAGTCAGATGATCAGAGTTCTCACTTCGACAAATATCCCTTGGATCTGTGTGTTTTGAAGAGCCATAAATCAATCAGTCAATCAAATCTCTGCAAACTGGAGGAATGAGACACGCTGCTGCTATTAAAGGTCATTATGAAAAAAACTTGAAGAAATAAGGCCCAGTCTGATTATTTCTGCCACCAGCTTTTGATCAATGCTTTGATTCAGTGAAGCTGTTTGAGTTCATAAACCTGGTCTCCACTGATCAAACTGTTCTGCTGCTGCACAGTCATTTGATACCAGTTATGCAATTTAGATGTGAATTGCTGGCAAGGACCCATGTGTTTGTGTGTGTGTGTGTGTGTGTGTGTGTGTGTCTGTGTGAAGAGTATGTGTGCGAATGTCTGCACACATCTCCATGACAGTATTTGTGTTATGAGAGAGCAACACTTCACAATGAAGCTAGCTGCTATGTCAGATAGAATAAATATGAATCAAAACTCTCACATGCACATATACACACACACACACACCTTCATGTATAAGGTGAAGCCTACTTTAAAGTATGACGTCGGTGCTTTTTTAAGCTTGAGATACTAACTTAAGCACCAGCTCATCTCTGTCTGGGAATGTTGAATCGTGGTCATTACGCTGCATATTTCTTGCAAGCTTCTGATTTAAAGTGCCTGTGGGGATCTGAATTAGCGTGGCAAACCATGTTAAAACTGCAGTGGCCAACAACCTAACCTGCTGTAGTGTTTTCTGTCTGTGCTCAGATCGCTGCTCCCTCCCCGGTGGGTAAAAATACTTCAAGTTGAGAGAGGAGAGGAAGATCCAGGCAGAAGCTACAGCTGGAGAAATGTTGAAAACCTCAAAACAGAACAGAACAGCAGGTTTGAGACTCCTCATTTACATAGTGCCATAAAGAAAAAAGTCCCCAATGCTGCTTGAGCTGTGCTTACATGCAGACACACACACGCACGCACGCACGCACGCACACACACGCACACACACACACACAAAGAGAGCAGATACAACAACAGTAACACGGGGCCATCCATCTCGTCATTAGGCCGCCCGGATGGATTACCATGACATTTTGTGCAGACATTCATGTTCCAATCAGAACTGTAATAAACTTGATGATCCCTTAAGTTCTCATTTACAATCATCAGGTAAAATTTTTAATTTGTCTTTGGTTTATGACCAAATAGTAAAAATACTACAAACTACCGCCATATAAACATCAGCTGTACTTTGCGTTTACTACTAATTAGCGAATCCTAGCATGCTAAATCATGACTCTTGTGTCTCTAAAGCTTCACTCTGAAATTTTATCCCCTTCCTGGACGGTGTGTCAATCATAGAGGGAGATGGGAGACTCACGACAGACTACTATGACCTGCACGGTGAGGGTGTGTGACAGTCGGAGACAGCTGAAGGCATTAGTACACCACTTTTTGACAGCTCTCCTAGCTTGTCAACTTGAACTCAAATTCTTTCAAGTGAGATTTTGTAGTTTTTGAAATGAGAAATAACTCTGTTCTTCTGCTACAAATGAAAAGTTTAATTCATGAGCGATTAAATAAATATACACCCTTGCTCAATTCAGTGCACTCGGAATTTGTGTCATACGTTACATATATTATGTTTTTTTCATTTATCATTATATTGTAATTGTCACATGTAGCTACTGTGGCTACTTTTCAGCAAGTTACACAGTCTCATGTTCTCTAAAAACTCTCAGTAAGAAAGTAAATTAGCCAATTTCCCAAAATGTCAAAACAACCCTTTAAAGCAAGAGAGAACATCACTGAAGCAGCTGCACAAGAGGAACCTAAAACTTAAAACCCAAATATTTAGACTTGTCTTTTCACCAAAATACTCTTACTTGGCAAGCCGACAAAAATCTGTCCAATAAAGCAGCTACTTCTTAGCTCCTTACAACGTTTATTTACAAAGCCTGGTTGGTTTGTAATTAGGCGTTGTAAAACAAATGCAGTAAAGACATTTTCCCACTCTGGTCTGTAGCACCATAAATTATCACACTGTGTATACCTGACAAAGAGAAAATAGAGGGAAAGTAAATGTGACAAACTGAGGAGAAAGTGACAGCTGTGTTGCTGCACAGCAAAGAAAACCCTTGACTTGAATTTCCATCAGTTCAGATCTTGTTTCCTCTGGCCACAGTCCCTGGCAGGGTGGGAATGCACAGGTGAACAGATGTGCAGTGCTCGCTCTCTGCCGGCTTTTGGTACATTCAGGCCACACACACACACACACACGCACAGGCACACACACGCATGCACGCACGCACGCACGCACATACAGAGAGAGGAGTCTAAGTCCTGGCTTTGGTCCAGTGGCCTGGGGCAGGTCTTTATCCTCCAGCCCCCCAAAGCCTCTTAAGCCCTGCAGCTATGCCAGTCTACTTTTTTCAAGCCAAATCCTTTTTATCACTCTAATCATTAAACTTTTTCCTCCAGATCTCCCTCCTTCCTTTTCTGTCCTACCTCCTCATACCTCTGTTTTACCTCTCATCTACACCTCTATCTCTCATATCCACCCACGGGCTGCTCTTTCGTCTTTCTCCAACCTTCCTCCAATCTCTCTGTGGAGGTCCAGAGTCCAGTGGCAGCAGCACTAGAATGTCAGACAGCCATATATTAACATTTACACAGCCTCGGGGCCCAAAGGGGAGCTCCACTTTAAATCAGTCACATTCTCTCGGCATATTCAGAAAAGTTCCACAAGCCTACTGGTACAGCTGGCGCCAGCAGAGCAGCGGTGTCACTCTTCACCGATGTTTTAGCCTGTCAGTTGTACAACATGACTGTTTTATGACTGTGCAACCTTGTCTTTCTCTCACAAGACTCATCTATCCTTCAGATTTCACTAAACACATTGTGTTGTGTTGCGATCACTGTCAAGTCAACATGACGTTCAAGCTGCTCCAGAGAATTTGGTTTTAAAAGAGGAACAAATGGGGAAGTGATGTGTATCACTGCTATCAGTGTGGTTAGCAGTTATTTACATTATTCATTAATCTGTTGATAGTTGTGAATGTCTATTCAGAGGTTCTGGAAAACGTCAGAAAATAGTTTCCCAGAAGCTAAGGTGATGTATGGTGACTGCTCATTTTGTCTGACCAACAGTCCAAAACCCAGAGATGTTCAATTTACAAAGATATAAAAAAGAAGAGCACATTTGAGAGCCTGAGGGCCGTGTCGTTCAGTCAAACAGTCAGTTCACCACCACAGCCCAGAGTGAAATATCTCCATAAATATTGAATGAATCGGCAACAAATTTGGTCACAAAGGAGGAATCATAATGACGTTGGTGATCTCCTGACCTTTCTACTATTGCTTCCAGCAAATCTAAATTTCCATTTATCCAATATCTTTGTATCCTACACGTATAAATTACACTTTTATTATTTTAATGAATCAACACAGCAGAAGACAACCAGTATCAACTACCTTATTAAATGAATGAACCACTCTACATTGAGCCATGAACTTTTTTAATATCAGTAACTTTCTAAACATACGCACATTGCCGTGCACATATATATTTTTATATTAGCTAAGGATAAATTGACTGTGTGTAATGACTGACTGCAATTCCCCTCAGTTCTTCGGTCTTTCAGCCTCTTTTAGCTCATTGTTTTGGTTTCCTGGCCTCCGGGCCCACAAACTCTGCTCTAATAAACACTGTTTCCAGATGCAACAGGTACCTTGCTTTCACCTAATAAGCTATGATAAACTGACCGTGTGCTACCTACCAGTATCAAATTGCAGAGACAAGAAACCAGGTAGTTAGTTGTGACCTGGTGATTAAAGTGAATCATTTAGCAGCTCAAGAGCCAGATATTTTCCTCAGAAGTTGGTGGAGACCAAAACAGAATTAAAAGGAGAGTGAATATTGGATGTATATGCATCATGGATCCCGTTCAGACCTGGTATTAACATCCATCTCAGCTGATCTGATCACAGGTGTACAGCTGTCAGTTCAGGTGTGAACACACCCAAGCATTCGAGAGCCAATCACACACTTTGAGAACTGATCTGATCTGATCCACATGTCCACATTCTTTTAACAGTGTGAACACAAGGACCAACTACTCTACTGACGTCCTCTGTCACAGTCTGATTAGCCCCAACACAGTTTCATAACCAACCAAAAACATTTTATTATTTCAAATGACTAAAACCTGATTTCATTATACAGCTGTGCTCAGTGATTTGCTCAACCCCTCCATGCCTTTCCATCTCCCTCTCCCTCTCTCTCTCTCTCCCTCACATACAAACACAATGGACTCGTCTGTCATTGTCGGATTGGCTAAAAACAGCATCGCATACGTGTTAATTTGCATATAGAGCGGGGAAGTGGTCACTCGAGACGCATTGGAGACGCATGTTAATGCCAGGTGTGAACTGACCACTTGTGATCAGATCGCCCGAGACACAACAGGACCATGACGACCAAAAACACGGCTTCAAATGAGTGCTAATGTTGCTCTGTGTGTTCTAGAACACTTTCACTATTACAGCTTTATAATGTGAGGTCAGTGTTGTGTTTTCAGATGGTTCTGCTGTCCCCAAGTGGCCAAAAAAAAAAAAAAAATCAATTATGCAGCTTTAAAAGAAGCATTTGTTGATGCATGATGCCCAGAGGATGTAGTGGAGCCTCGCGTTGTCTACAGATTCAAAACGGGCCTTTAACTACTATGTAAATATGCTGCTGTCTTCAGCAGATTTTTACAGGTTGCTTAATGATAGATTCTTGATCTCAACAGGAATAATGAAGGGAAATGATGATTAAATTAATAAAAACCAGAGTGTGGCTCATAATGACTCCTCAATTTACTCCATTAACTGTCTAAACACAAAACTCAGGACCTTGCAAGAAAACAAGTGAAGGAGGATCCATGTGACATTGCGCCAGTCAAACTTTGTGTCACTCTGGAAGACACAGAAAAGTGAGACATATTATTAGTCACTGCTGGGATAGCGAAGCAGAGATGGGGCGGAGCACAGTGATGGTGTGAGTCTCAGCAGTCTCACACACTCTTTTTTTTTTCTTTGCTGTTGGCATCTTCGTTTTTGTGACGTTCTGCGTGTGCACAGCTGCATGTGTGTGTGTGTGTGTGTGTGTGTCTGCGTGCGTGCGTGCGTGTGCATGAGTGCGTGTGTGTGTGTCTGTGAATGCTCACTGATATGGGCTGTGTTTATGTTACTGCAGAGGTGACAACAACCAAAAATACACTAGCTCTGCAGGCCTGAATTATTCAAAGAGTGGAGACGGAGCAGCGGGGGGGGTTGGGTGGAGATAGATGGATGGATGAGAGACAGCGGCGAGAGAAGAGAAAAACAGTGAGGACGAACAAAGTCGAGGAGAACAAGGAGGTTGAAAGTTGAAAGAAAAAGTTGAAAAAGTGGGGACTTCATCAAACATCAAAAGAAAGTCACACACACCGGACAGGGCTGGTGACTTAAGAGAGAACACACACACACATACACGAAAACATACATCCTGTTTTGGCCGGCTGTACAGGATTATTTCTTGCATCTGCATACTGTCGCGCTAAAAACAAAACAACAAAAAACAGAAGTCCTTGTTTCTTACAGAAATATATCCTCGTCTACACAAAATATGCATCTGCAATATCTCCCTCTCACACACACAGACACACTGCATGCCTCCTCCTCCGTAGCCACACACAGAATGCATTTCTCAATCTCTTTTATGCTATGCATGCGGGCTCCCCATCGCCTATCACTCACATTGAAATTCCATCTGTTTTTGCAATCTGGGAGTGCAGCTGTGGAGCTTTTACATTTCCCGTCTTCCTACAGAGGGGGGATGGGGGGGGGGGCTTGGAGATACAAAATGGAGACTGGAACATGGAGCCACATTTATCGCCTCTTAGCAGGGAAATTGTATACATCCGATTTCCAGAGAGCTCTACAGTATTGTAAAGGAGGTTGTTTTTAGCATGCGTGGCTCTGCAGGAGATTGTTTTATGTAACAACGGATAAACATCAGCTGCACAGAAACACAAGTTAAACCCCTTTGATACTTCCAGGAAACAGTTTGCCAGAAAGCCAGACAAACTTTAGACTGCACGGTGACTTCTCACAGTCCTCTATGAACTTGGTTTTGCAGTACAGGGCGGCTCTGAGAGAGTCAGCAGTGTCCAGGTGACTGCTGCAGAGGGAGAGGGAGTGTAATTAGTGACTTCCTTCTCTGTGCAAAGCACTCAGACAGAGGTCTGGAAACAAGCTGTTACTGTACATCTCAGCCAGCTCCTCAGAGTCCCATTACCAGTGGATGTCTTCCCATCAGGGTATGTGGAGGAGGAGGAGGAAGAGGAGGTGGTGGGGTGGGGTGGGAAGTAATGGATCTGGACCGAACATGGGCCAAGACTACACACATGACACAACAATGTGCACAAACCTATTGAGTGAAAACAAGCATGAGACTTGCCTATGAAGCGTCAACCACATGACAGGACGTATAGTAGTGATGAGTCAGTTGTAGAGATACTGTTGTAGCAGTTCATCGAAATGCTGAAGCTTCTTGGATGATTGAAAAACGTCTTATTATACGTCTTAATATTTGCACTACGAAATAAAATGACACTGTAAAACAGTGTCATTTTGTTTATAGAACTTGAAACTGCAACCCTTCATGACCACTCTATTTCTTATAATTCTTTGTACCTATTTGATCAAGAGCCAACAGACAGGCCTGCTAATCCCAAGTGAGCAGGTCTGACAGGATACTACTGCGTTTGTCAAGGAACATTAGCTTGAGGAAAATTAGGTTTCTGTTCCACTGCTGTCCATTAGCGCTTTTAACTGACTACTGGAAAGGAAGTCAGGAGCTGGAGATGTGCCCGTGTGTGTGTATGTGTGGCCGGTGTGCGCACACGTTTTGTTTATATGTGTAGGCCACCGCACGTCTGAGCTGAGAGGTCAGAGGAGTGAGCTTCTGACCACAGGGCTGCATGTTTCAAAGCTGAACATGTGGGAGGGAGAAGTGAGAAAGTTGCTCTGTTTGTATTTTATTTTATCCATCATTTCCATCTGTTATTTCCTGATCATTTCTCCTCTAGTTCCAAGGAAAAAATATAGTCATTTGGCAGCTACTGATTTAAAGGAGCAATAAAGACAAATTTCTGAGTTTTGATAGTTATAGAACAGTTCAGTTAACAGGAATTTCTTTAGAGGAAGAAAAAAAAAAAAAAAAGAGCAAGAAAAAACATGAATGTGTGAGGTGGCTCTGTGGGCAGCACAACCTGAATAAAGGTGAACATTTTTGCTGCTGCTACATTTACCTCTAAAGGTTCGGTCTACACGACCTCCATAAAGAACATGAACAAGCGTCACGACTGTCTCTTACACATACATAAATGCTGGGTGAAATATCTTATCACACAACCACAGTATTATGACTATATATATATATATATATATATATATATATGACTTATCAGTGTCTTCTCTCCTTCCTCTAGGAAAACCACTATCGTCCAGAGGGTGAGGACACTTGCTACCCCTGTGAGTGTTTCTCAGTTGGCTCTGAGTCTCGGACCTGCGACCCCATCACTGGCCAGTGCCCCTGTAAAGGAGGAGTCATAGGTCGTCAGTGTAACCGCTGTGATAACCCCTTCGCNTATATATATATATATAAACAGTATATATTTATAACATCACGCTGAAAAGGTTGGAAAAGCACAAAAGGTAAAGAAGGGAAAAATATTCATCATGAATTATAATCTCACCTTTATTAGCCATACATATAGAGAACTACAATAACATCCATATGACATCCCCAGAGTTTCTGCCTCTTAAAAGGAAGTCTTTCCTTGCCACTGTCGCCTAGCGCTTGCTCTTGGTAGGAATTGTTGGGTCTCTGTAAATAATCCTGCTCTATTTGGAAAGAGCCTTGAGATAACTTATGTTGTGAATTGGCGCTATACAAATAAAAATTGACTTGACTTGAACAAATGACGACTGTTTATCATTTGACGAGTGCACGCTCCCTTTCCTTCCATGAAATAAGTCCATTAGGATTTGTATTATTTTCACTATACATTAATCTGCCAATTATTGTCTCTATTAATCATTTGGTCCATAAAATGTCAGACAATAGTGGAAAGAATTCCAGTTTCTGATTGTTTTGTTCAACCAAACCCAAAGACATTCAGTTGACAATGACGTGCAGAGCAGCTCTTTACACTGGAGAAGCTGGAACCAGCAAATATTTGACATTTGCTTAAAAATTATTTAAACATTTCATCTACAGCCAGTTTCCTTTCGACTGACTTATCATTTCAGCTCCAAACTCCACACTAAAGGAGGAGAAAACTGAAATATTTTGTCGTCCTCTCTTTAGATAATTAATCCAGCTACTCTGTAAACACTGGTGAGGTTTTTCACTTTGATTCAGAGGAATTTCCTTCAGAAAACGGCTCCATTTATGCCCAAGTAAAAAGTTATTTATGATCAATTTGTTGTTGGAAACTTTATCCTTCATATACAGTATGGTGAACTGCACGCCTGCCTATAGACAAACTGGACAGTTCCAATCGAACAGTGTCCTGATTTTACCTATAATAGTTTGTGCCGAGTTACGTTGTTTTTTCCATAAAACTTCATAGGAGATTATTAGGAAATGATGGACGTGTAAAATACAGTGTATTGTTACTGTGGAGCTGCTCAGTGGTTGACAGTAGGTACACAAAAATCTGTGAATGTCAAAACAGAGCCATGCAGGAAAACAGCTGAGCTTAGACAAGAGCACCTTAATAAATTAAAAGTCAAAAGTGCACAGACATTAATCCCTTGAACAGATTTAACAATACATGTATTCTGTGTTGTTTGTTCCTGCAACTCAAGAACAACTGAGCCTTATTTCATCAATTGTCCTGCAGCTTTTCTCATTTGGGGCTTGTAGTTAAATCTGCCAATATGAGGTAATGTATGGTAACACTGCTTTAAGCTTGAAGTCAACTCTTCTGATCAGAATTAATACATCAACACAGGAGTCAGTTCCACCTCAGATGACGGCAGCAGGCCAAGACAAACACCAGATGACTCTGAGACAATGAACCAAAACCAGGTAAATACCTGTACAGGGATTAGACTTGTGATTTGTGTTCGGGTCACTGATGACACATCCCCCTGATGTGTCAGCTCCCTCCCTCTAACCTCGCTCACTGTCACAGTGACCGCGGAGTAAAATAAAAGAGTCAGGTATCTGCTCGCCTTCTACTTCCCATCACATGCTCTCTTAGGCTTTATCAAGTGAAGCGTGGGACACAGAAGGAGTGTGAGAATTTAATGGTGTTAGGAAGCAAGGCAGAGATGGGGCGCGAATTAGTCTGAGCTCCTCTCTCTCTCACTCTGCGTTTGTGTGTGTGTGTGTGTGTGTGTGTGTGTGTTTCAGTTTTTCCATTGTGGTACATAGGATTCTGCTGCAGTGCATTCACACATCAGCCTTCTCCGCAGAATCCAACCATGATGTCATCTCTCCCTTTCATCTTCCTCTCTCTGAATCTCTCAGGCTGTGGAAGGAGGGGTTTACTTGACTCATGATGTAAGGTGAGAGGATCTTATTAGATGGTGAGGAGGAGGGGGCGGAGGATGAGGGGAGAACACACGGCAGAGTGAAGGGTTAATTCATAGAGGTGAACACCCAGCTGCTGTGACACTTTACCTTTGTCAGTCATGATTATTAAAACTGTAAGTAACACCTGACACCATGTGCTAATCCAAAACCTTCTACAATATCTAATTGGATTTTGCTCATTTTTCAACTGAAATTTAATAAATGTCCACCATGGTAGAATATTAAGACAGCCTCATCTGAAATAATTACTTTGGATTTAGATAATTATTATGATTAGTTGAGCACTGATGAATGAAAAAAGATTTTTAAAGGATTAATATGTTTTTCTCCCTTTTCTCTTATTTTCCTACTTTGTCAAACATGAAATTTTGCTGCTTTCTTCCACGTTATTGATAATTTAACATGAATAAACTCTGGTACTGGTTCTCACATTTCATCTTTGAACCTTCACCATCAGGTAAAAACCATATAGACAAACCACATACATATACCATATATAGAAACACACTGTATGAATTACCTGATGACGGTCTGTGGACATTAACAAGACGAGTGTTTGTGTTTTTGTTTTGTACTTTTTCATAGTCTGATGTGTCAGCTGTGCCCTTATCTGACAAACCCCACCGCTGCTCTGTGTGTGTGTGTGTGTGTGTGTGTGTCCCGGCAGTGAACCACAACTAGATACAAACCGCAACACAATGTCTGCCACAGACACCCTGGCAACCTTTAGCTGCTGAGTCTGGCCAAGTGTGTACAAGTGTATTTGTGTGTGTGTGTGTGTGTGTGTACAACCGACAGAGAGATGTGACAATATTATGTATTCGCGCATCTATAATTTGACCTGTCTGGCCTGTTCCTGTTGTTGTTCACGGCGAGTGTCTGGACAGAGGGGAGGATACCGCAGCTTGTTTTCTGCTGTGTTCAAACTTCAAAAAGACGACTGTTACGTAATTCACAGAGTCTTCCTGTCAGATCGACAGCTTTTTCAAAATTTTTCTCCACGAGTTGTGATTGAGGTTTCAAAAGGCCAGAGGGACACGGATCTCGCTCTGCCCGCGAAAGAGCGACGTAAACGCAGAGTTCAGCTCCGAACATGACACTCACCAGAACTGGATCTGTGAGGAGTTTTTTTCTGTGATGTCAGCAATAAAGAGAATAGGAAAGATCTGTGGGACAGACAGAGACAGACAGAGAAGACAAGGGCGAAAGAGTGAAGAGGGAATGTGGACGTCGGAGAAAAGGAAAAGAGTTGGACAGAGAGAAAGATAAAGAGAGAGGTGTCAGTGATTGGACAGAGGAAGGTGAGTGTCCCTGTCCATATTCAGTCCCTGCTGCTTCGTCCTCCTCCTCTTCCTCCTCCTCCTCCTCCCACCAGCTAAACACATCGCACCACACTTTGATGAAATAAACACACACACAGGAGGGGATGAGTAAGCCGCTGCTACTGCAGCTCCCTTGGTGAAAAACTGATTTTGAGATGTGTGTGTGTGTGTGTGTGTGTGTGTGTGTGTGTGTGTGTGTGTGTGTGTGTGTGTGTGTGTGTGTGTGTGTGTGTGCATGTGCATGTGCATGTGTATGAGTGTGTGTTTTCTGTGCAGTGGAAGTAAAAGCAGAAGCACAGCACAGCCTAGTGGCAGAGAAGAAAAGAGCCTGAGGGAGGAAGAGGAGGAAGGACGGGTTCAGGTCAAGTTTTTCTTTTTTTTATGTTTTAAGACTCAACTTTTTATAAAGAACATGCAAAATACTGTCAAAGCTATTACTCCTTTAACAGGTCTCGTGAAAGCTGTAAAATTACTTTTCAATACCCACTTACCATAGATTACACTTGGAAAGAGGAAGGCGACAACAGGTCATAGTGATCTTATTCACCATCTCTGGGTCAATACTATATTGTTGTTGACAAAGTAGGGACACAGCGAATGGACAGCATCTTTACTCCATATTCCTTTGCTAAACCTAGGTATGTTTTTCTGTGATGTTTGAACATGAGGAGGAAAATCCACCCTCCGCTCACAGCTGTTTTCACATTCATCCTTGAATCTAAGTTTAAAATAGTTTTTCCACCACACTAACAATTGTTTTTATTCCACACACTCTTCTACCTTGTCAAACCTGGTACTCACATTATCCAAAATGCAACTCAACCACCAACACCAGGTGTATTGTGCTAGCAGTGGCTAATGTAGCCTTGAGCTTCTAGTAGCCTCAAGCAGAATTGAGAGCAGGCCACAGAGTTTGGGTTAGCTCACTTCTTTCTAACTCCACACAGATTTTTTTCATCACCAACCAACACTGCTGAAATTTTTTACAAAGATCCCTCTGGAGACAAAAAGTCTTTACACAACTTTTTTTTCACACATGCAGTAGTTCTGCTGCACACATACTTTGATAAATAAAATTGGTGGAGTTCAATAGTTTGGAAGCCAGCGATGGTCCAGTGTGCAACATACACAAGTCCACAAGTCCTCCAGCGCACACACACTGAGAGTGGGCTTCTCAGTGAGGTAGGAGACATGTTGTGTCCAGCAACCATGATGGACATCCCATTGTGAACAGTGGACAGAATATTAAATTTCCAATGGCAGTCAGTCAGTTTTATTTTTTGCTGATTTTGGCTACAAGTTTAATCTCCGAATTCATCAAAATTTAGGCCTTTAATTTGAATCATTGTTAGTCCCTTGTGGCTGGAAGAGCAAACTAGCTGTAGCTGTGACGTGCCTGGACCACTCATGAGATTTGTATAACTAAGAGAAAATTCTAAATATGAGAAAATTAACGTTTTGATAAAAAATTTAAAATTAACGTAAGTTTTGCACCATGTGCCACAAACACATCTGTTCATGTAAGTGGTATAGTGGTGCATGAGAGTAAACGCACCTGCTCTACTTCAGAACTACATAGTTTTTTCATATCTAATGTAACGTTATGTCATATTTATTCTATTTTTGCAATCTAACTCACTCTGGACAGCTGTTCAGTTACTTCACATATAAGATAAGGAGGAATGGGTTTGTCTGTTTCTAGGCCTTATTCAGCCTCCCTTACTTTATTTAGGATTTTAACCTCATGATTAAATCTCAGAGAGCAATATGATTTTCAAATAATTCCACAAACTTTCAAATGGATTCATACAGTGTGTGAGTAAAGTGATGGTCCAGCACGAGCCTCCAGAGCCGACTCTCCCAGTCCACTGGACTGAACTCCACTGTGTGGACACTCATCAAACATCAGTGAGCTCCTCACGCCTTGTTTGGAAGGATCTGCATTTGTCATGTTTCTAAACTCATTAATGCAGGTTTTTCCTTTAATCTGTCACCTATCTGTATCTTCCATCCTCCGAGTTACCAGGTGCTCAGCGGTTGTTTGTGTTCTCTGCTTACTGTCACTGACCTGCTGAAACATCAATCATCCTGCTCTGTTATCCTGCAGCCTGTTGGCTTTTTAAATTTGACTGTGCATGGCAGAAACGTGGACCTAAACAATGACGGATGATATACACAAAGCAACACTCAAGGCAAATGTATAACTGGCGATTTTTTTGCATTTTGCTCATAGATATGCGCTGCAATCGTGTGAAAAATCAAGCTAATTCATCAACTGAAACCTTCACTTGTCCACACAGTTTATCTAAATATGACAGCAGCAGCAGCAGCAGCAGATACAGATACAGATACAGATACAGCCAATAAACTCCTCGGCAGGAAAAAGGATTGTTTTTCTGCTTTGGAGCTGAAAAATAAAATCCTCACATTGTTGCTTGGATCAGTTCTTGACAGTTGACATCATGTTATTGTCCAAAACCGTTTCCATGGTTATCTGCGCTGGTTCTGGTAGAAATCCCTAATTTGACTGCATATGTTATTCCCTCCATTTCTCCCAGGCCCTTCTGCTGCAGAGCGCACACAGCGTGATGATCACACCTCCCTGCCTCACAGCAGGACGCTGTTACACAAGTGATGATCACTGCTCGCTCTCCAACACAGCGCTCTGCCTCACAGCTGACGAGTTCAACTTTTTGTTACATCTTATCACAGAGTCTTTTGAATTTGCCTTTTCACTATGGCAAGCTTCCTTTCAGCAGCTCTGTAGTGGGAGTGTGTGTGTGTGTGTGTGTGTGTGTGTGTGTGTGTGTGTGTGTGTGTGTGCATGTACCTGTCTGATGGGCTCGGGAACTCGGTAGCGACAGCAGGAGTGTGTGAGGCGCACAGCTGTGTCCAGACTGATCTTGTGGCCCACGGAGACGTACACCGGCTTAGAGCTCCTGTCAGAGCTCCGCAGCGCCTGGACACAAAGAAGCTCTGGTAACTTTTCAGCATCCACCTCACTCTCTCTCTCCCTGATTGTGATCGTCACACACATTTTGTGGAGTTTGACTTTTAGCACGGCGTGTGTTCTTTGAAGTCAGCAGCAACAAAACAACACTGATCTGAAAACTATTTGCTTCTATTTTTGTGCGTCTGTCCTTTGCCGCACCTTTCCGAGCACTTTGCCTGAGGCGGCTGTGAGTGGGAAGCTGTCTCCTCCTTTCTGCAGAGCAGCTATCTGCGGAGGCAAAGAAACAAAAATCAAAGTCAAAAAAAGAAGATGTACAGCAGGGCAGAGCAAACAGTAGCAAACTGAAACAAACTATTAACCTGCTGGAGAGGTTCACACTCTCTTTTCTTTCTCTTTGACCTCTGTGCGTCTCGACTTTCATGTCCAAGTGAAGCTGTTTCGAAATTCTAAAATGGGAACAAACTAATCCAAACAGTCTTTTTCACTGTCCGAGTAGATTCCAAGAGTAAAGTCAAAATGTTGTCAACTTTTTTTTTTTGTTTTATTATACATGTCTTCTGTCTATGTGATGTTGTGTTGCTTTAGGGCTCAGTATGTTGGTGGGACAGCCTTCAGATATCACGCCCCATTTGTCTGGAATAATTCACAGCGCTGACTGAGAGTTGGCACGTTGACACTGACAGGCCAATTCAAAAAAAAAAAAATTTGCTTAGAAGTCTTCCTGACTTTTGGTGTAACTGTTTTACATGATCTATTTTTACCTAATATTACAGAATGCACTTATGTGTATAATCTGTCATCTTATTGACTACATGCTTGTGTATTTGAATGCAGATATTTAAATGCATTAAAATATACACTCTGATCGTTGTTTATATAAATAGGCTACATATATGAATTTATACTTAAATCACTGACATTTTGTATCCCTTCTATTAATATTGTGTTTCTTTTTGTTATTTATTTTATTTTCTGTACTCAGGTCTCATTTGAAAACAAGATCTCTATCTCAGTGTGACTTTCTGATTAAATAAAGTATACAAACATATATATATACTGTATGTTTTGATAAATATATATATATATATATATATATATATATATATACAGATCCCCCTCTCCTCATAGCTCACACAACACATACAATACATACAAATGAAAAGATCGTATACACTCTCAGAGAGGGATGCAACATATATCTAAAGATATGGCAACTTTAACAGTATAGACACAATGCTAATGCCTGTTTCACATTTGATGTCAAAATACTATCACTACATAAACTGACTGGCTAATCTTTGATATTTAATAAAAGCACAAACTAGACAAGATTGATGCCTCATATTTATGATTGGAGGATGATGAACTCACTGTAACTTTATTTTGAAATGACCCCTTCATTTTCTTCTGTACGAACTAAACTTTTATTCTCACACTTGAAGACACAGTGCAAAGTCAGACACAGAGATGTGGGCCGCTGTTGACAGGTGTGCTGTGGGTTATGGGCCAGAGCCATGAAGGGAGCTTAGCCTCTGTGATGGATGGGGTGTCCACTCTACTATGACTGATTACAGCAAGCAGCCAGCAGGGAGACAGGAGGGGCCGCACAGGGCCTCTGATCCCGGCTGGGATGAGGCCAACAGTGTGCGAGAGCGTGTGTGTGTGTGTGTGTGTGTGTGGTGTGTGTGTGTGTGTGCCAGAGATTTGGCTCCTAAGAAGCAAGTGTAGGACTGAAGCCAGAACAGCAGAAACACAGAGCAAGTCATCAATAACACACTAGTTTGAGTTACAGCCAGGCTATCAGTGAGAAAGAGAAAGAGACAATGAGAAACAGAGAGGGGAAAAAAGAAAAAGAGATGAGATGGGAGGAAAAGTAAGTGAGAGGAGGAAAGAGGATGGAGCAGGGGAGGAGGAGAGCGACACTGGAGGTAAAAAGAGAGGAACGTCAACAAGGGTATAATTTTCCAAAACTGAATCAAGGACAAACAGGAAACTGTTTGTTTTGTCTCAGACTTGGCACAGACAAAAACACACTGCACTCCCCTGTCTCTGCTCACGTACAGACACATTACATTTACATCTTGTGGGAGTTCAGCTGCGAGTAAGAGAGGGCGACTGGAGAGCAGGTAGAGATGAAGGCTTTTGTTCGAGGGCACTTCAAAAGGATGCATGCGCGTCTTTTAATGGAGACACTGGCTGTTGAGGATAATACACTGCAAAGAAGTTTCCTCTTATCAAGGCATTTTGTCCATTATTTTGTGGTAAACTAAGCCATGCAAGGCAAATGTGCAGCTTTTAGTGTCTTTTTAAAGCCAGTTACAGTTTGGGCAGATTTCACCTCCACTGGGAGCTGGTTCCAGCAGTCAGCAGCATCGTGGCTAAATGCCATTTCACCCTGTTTAGTTTTAACTCCAGGCATCACAAGCTAAAAACTACAGCTACATTTTTCTCATTTAAAGGAATACTTTGAATCTTGTGAAATTCATTTATTATTATTTTTTCCCCAGAGTGAGATGAAAAGATAAAGACCGCTCTTACATCTGTCGTTAATGCTGCATTTGTCTTTTGTCTGTGATTTGGATAGTAAGACTAGTACAATTGACTCAGTTCATTTAGAAGAAGCCATTAGTACACTGTTTGTTAGTACCTACTTTCACTTGTTAAAGAGCGGCTCCAAATCTGTAATACTGCAAAATTAGTTAATTCAGGCTAAATTAGCTAATTTATTTAAATGATGTGACAACAAGGCTGGCAGAAAGCTTGAAAATTCCCACGTCTGAACAACAGGATGTGTTCCTGTTCCTCCCGTTCTGCCAACATTGTGGGGATGTAGCACGAGTAGGCTACAGAGGAGCTAGAGTCAGAACGTGGTGGCGACTGGAAGTTTCTGTTCAAAGTTCAGAAATACACCGACCTACCCACCTCTAAGGCTCACCAATCAGTGCGATGCATCTTGTTTGGGGATTTATGTGTTGGGAGTCTTCGTACGTCCCAACTCCAGCTTCGAACTTACTGCACAGGCATGACACACAGACACTTGGTCTCATTTTTATTATTTCACACATAAACGTACCTATACATTAGTATTAGCGAATGTATAGGTACAATCTCTGACATACTTAGCAGCCTCACACTAAGATCTGGGAGAGTCTCTGAGCACCGTTGTTGTTTGCTAAATGCTTATTGCCTCCTGACTCCAGGTCAGGATTAATATCGATCTTCTCATCTCACTCTCAGACATTTGAAGAAGAGTATTTCTTAAAATGCTGAGCTATTCTTTTAAGAATCTCTTAAACTAGCTGCTAAGATGAATGTGTTATACACACATAATGTATCTGTAACTTTGTGGATACAGGAGAATACACGACAATCTCTGTAACCGCACGGCCTCCAGCAACAAATTGTGTATTCGTAATATAGAACCACACAATACTTTTGCTTAAAAGTACACACACATACACACACACACACACACACACACACAAACACACATACACACAAACTTTCACTCTTGAGACTTGCACATTTAATTATTGCAAAAGTGGGAAAGTTGTGTCTGAAACTTTCAGAGACACTTCTCAGACAGCATATTGGTTTTTAAAAACTGCCAGTGAGCTGGAAATGTTTTCAGATAGACTCGATGACATCTAATTGAGTATAGCAGCGTATCAGTTGTCAGTGGTATGAGCCGGTCTGGGTGTAGACCTGGTTATGGCTAATCTTATTTCTAAACGGCAGATTTTCTAGAAATTTGGTGGCGAGCCTGATATGGCTTGTGTTTCTGCAGATTACTTCAAAACTAATTTCCCACCGAGCGATCAAACGCCAAAGATGGTGTTGACTCGAGGCGCCGCACGTCTTTGCGTGCCTGTAGACAAATGAGACGGAGCACCGGGGAGTGACAATTACATCAATATGGGCGGGAAGGGAGTTCTAAAATTTCATGCACAGCAACTGATCCATCGCTTGAGTCGCAGCATGGGCGTGTAATGCCGATGCTACCTGATACCTAAAATGGACATGTCCGAGCCACTAGGATTTTGTCCTTGATTGCATCAGTAGATGTGTGTGACTGCGTTGTCAGAGGTGACCGTGCTCTGCGTGAACAAAGAGATCGGATCTTCCCACAGCGGAGACAATTTTCTGATGCCAAAGCCACAAACAGTAATTGAGGGAGATGGATACACTCCTACAGAGAATTGATTAGCATGTTACACTGCTACATGAAGACTGTTGGGGTTATAAACAGAGAGTGTATGGCCTGCTAATTGAGTTAGCAGTGGATCAGATGATTGCTAGAGCCTCCACTCTGGTTCCCTTTTGAGAAGCACTTGTCATCAACATTACAGGAAATGCCCATCACTGTTCTGCCGCAGAACAACATCATCTACAAAGAATTTGCATATTGAAAAGCACTTAAGCTCAATTATTATCACTGTCATATTAAAAAACAGGGCTATTTTCTGCATTAGCCATGTTTGTGTAGGTTTTCTTCGGGTTACGTTCCCCAAACACTGACATTCCCATTTTAACCATCTTCCAGAGGGATGACACATGCATTAGCACCACTGCGTGTAAATGCATCTACAGTTCACATGTGGAAGTTATGTAAATGTACAAATCTTTTCTTAAATATTTTTAATAGAAATCCAGCTCAGAAATGGAGAGTGTGACAGTCCAGATTTCCATGTGGAGACATAAGTGGAAATATAATCCAGATGCATATCATGACAGAGCATAACACTATGCATGTTTTATTGTAATGTGTCCTTTTGTTAGTTTTTTCTTATAAGCCTTTCTAAATAAAAAAACAATATTTACTATGTTTATCCTTCTGTTTCAGACAGCAGCCGACTTAACTTCCACTTGTTTTTGTTCTTTCCTCAACAGGTCACTGAGGCTCCAGACTGAAAGAGCGTGAACATTTGCATATTAACGACATCCAGATTCTGTTGTCCCAGAGGTATACTTTGACCAACAGGTATTTGTTCCAGCTTGATTTGTATTCAAAAAGTCACATTAGCATTAGCTACACAAGGAGGCCTTGGCTTGCAATAAAAGTCACACTGTCAAAACAGTGTACACACAAACATGAGTGTGTGAGTTCACATGCGCGCACGCACACACACACACACACACACACACACACACACTAAAAAAGCAATTGAGGATTCTGTCCTTTGCCTCGTCCCTTTCTGACATTTCTTTGTTTTTTTAAGAACACTGAGCAATAAACACAACAGGAAAAAGTGATTACACTTTAGAAACTTAAATAATTAATCTACTGACTCTTGTCAAGGTTGGCGACTCTTACAGGAGAGGCTTTTGTACACATCTGAAAGAAACACTCAGCAGCACAACAGCTTTTCAACATCACACACAGTGACCTTGACCTTTGACCTCTGACCACCAAAATCTAATCAGTTTATCCTTTAGAGCAAGTTAATGTTTGCCCCTAATTTAAAGATATGCCCTCAAGGTGTTGCTGAGATATCGCGTTCACAAGAATAGGACGAACAGACAACCCGAAAACATAATGACTACGACCACAACTTTTACCAGTGCGGAGGCGCTAGTTCAAGTCAGGTCAAAGGGTAGTTTAAGGCTGCTTCCACACCTGCACTATTTAGTCAAATTAAACCAAACCCTGGTTCGTTTTCCCCTTTGGTACGATTCCTTTGTGTGAAAACAGTAATCTCACTCAGGTGCAGACCAAAACAATCGCGCCAAGACCCTTCTGAGGAGGTGGTCTTGATCCGGTCCCAAACGAACTCTGGAGTGTTTGCTTTTGCTGTGAAAGAGTTCTGAACTGGATCCGAGCCCACTAGCAGGTGAACTCACAGGTTTGAGCTAGATGGTTCCCGTAACCTTCTTCCTGTGTTTACTTTCCTGCTCCAGCCAAACAATCTGACCAGTAAGAGGAGTGAACGTTCTCACGGGGTTTGTAATGATGCATTTTGGTTCGATTGAATTTTTCTCTGTGTGAAAGCAAACCAAACCAAGGGGAAAATGCTACAAGTTTACAAACTCATCATCTCAACTGGACCAGAGCAAAAAAGCTTTAGGTGTGTAAACGCCCTAACATCAAAGAAGTGACTGTCTCACCTGTGACTGGTGCTCCTCACTCTTGTACACCCCCTGCACCTGCAGCAGGTTCTTGGCCACACCCACACACGGCAGCCCTGACAGCACTCCCAGATGACACGCCAGGCCGAACTCTGCGGGGGCCAAACAGTGACAGGAACAAAAACAAGGAGTCAGCACTGATATAAAATAGATTTGAGTCCAGGCAGGCTACAGTTCAACCCACCTGATACTAGACTGTGCACCTCTGGTGAACACCAAGACAGCTGGCAAACTGTATCCACTGACCTACACAACTTGTTGGGCTCACCTTGAAATCTTAACTCTTAATTGATCTCTTGCTCAACAAGCTGATTTAATCAAATGACATCACAGGGCAGTTATAGTTTCATTTGTTCAAAAATAAATGGGCCTATTAATTCATGGGGCTTGTGGTTTTTAAAAAGCATTAATCAAACAAAAGTCATTAGTGCATTTGTTTTGAACCAGCTGCAGATTAATAAACATTTAGGTCAGTATAGACCAGCTTTACTTACCTCTGTAGTGGAAGAGACCGTTCCCATCTACAAACACCACCTACAGGGCAGGAAACACAACACATACACAGATTAAATTAATTTATCTATAGCACAAAAGCTGTTACGTGTTCATTTTTAAAACATCACAAAGGGGAAGTAACATATGTATTTCTAAAGCCCTGTGAGCTCTGGCCTGAGCTGTTGTGCCACACTTCAGGTCTTTGTACAGCAGACACTTTGACACGTCATAGCAGGAAAAGCACAGGGGTAATGAATAATGGTGATGAATAATGTTGATGAATAATGTTGACGATGGCTGTGGAGCAGGGGCATTGTTAATGTTGTTAGTCCCACCTGCGCTCCCCCTGATATGACAAGTTAAAATGTCTGAAGCTGAAGTTGGTCACGACTATGACTGATACAATGCCAGATGTAGCAGATGTAGAGTGAGATAGCATTCACCCTGAGCTTCAAAAGTTAAACACGATCCTCAAACTGATTCTCTAACTCTTCTAGTTCCAACACACTAATGAATTCTTGACATTGAAGAGGACTCTGCAGACATTTTTCCTGCAGTGAATCGTAAGTCACAGGAAAAATTCACTTCAAAGGTTTCAGATAAAGGGACTGCAGTTGAAGTGAAACTGAATGTGTGTGTGTGTGTGTGTGTGTGTGTGTGTGTGTGTGTGTGTGTGTGTGTGTGTGTGTTTGTGTGTGTGTGGGGGTGGGGGCTGCAAGTGTGTTCCTACACACACACACACACACGCACACACAAACACACACACCTGAGTGCTTTTGAACCATTTTTATTCATGAAAATAAATCACGAAGCACAGTGGGTCTATACAGACTATGAAGCTCTTAAAGTAACATTTACAGGATAATTATGAGTTTTAATAAAACAATTTCAGAACTTAAACACTGCGTTTTCAGGAAAATTTTCGTTCATTTTTTAAAACTTTAATTCATAGTATCTAGCATGACATTTTCACTCCCATGCCTTGTCTAGATGCCAGAATTATAAACACCATTTCAGTACCATGGATAGCTCCGCTCAGCCAGCCGTGCCAAAGCACTTCTTTGTAAACTTCACTTTTGAGAAACAGTGGGACATAGAACAGAGGAGCTTTGTCACAGTAACTACAATTCATTCAGTGTGTTTACATGCGCCTGAAGTAAGGCAAGGTTTACACCATTAAAACAAACAATAATGTCGATAAGTTATCAGACTTGTTCACTGTGTAACTAACCTATAACTCAAAGTCCAAAATGTCCACTCACTCGTCTCCTCAGTCTATCCCAGATACCTCAAGAATGAATGAGCAAAATTAATTTAAGATTAATACTAGCATTGCAAGCTTCAAATACTCAATTTAGCATTTAACGTTAGCATACTTGCAGTTAGTGCGTTAGTTCTACTAATACAAATTCTAACGTGTAAGCATGTTAGCAGGCTTCCTTTAGCATTAAGAACAAAGCACAACTGAGTCTAGGTCCAGCGTACACTAAAAATTAAGTACACCTACATCGATTTCAGTCTGACAATGGAACCCTGCCTTCATGTACAGTACACAACAAGGCTTTTCCTGTGGTACCACAGTTAATAATGACTTAGCATAAGACAGGAGCTGGGGTCAACCAGCCTGGCTATATCCAAAATGAAAAAATATGCCAACACTACTAAAACGGATCTTGTTTGCGTAACCCTTACAAAAAAGAAATGTAAAAACAATGATTAGTTAGTATTAGAAGTGTTACGTCATGTAGCCAACAGTTTAGCTAGCAATTTAGCAGACCCAGTACGTCTGTGCAGCTTCTCCGGCTATAACACAGGTCGCCAGATACGTCTGTAAGTACAAATTGTCATTTTTTACATTTAGGTTTGTGCACAGATTAATCAACTGAGATAGCATGTTAATTAGTTAGGTATAGATTTTAACTGCAGCATTTCTGAGCCATATGCCTCCAGTCTTTATGCTAAGTCAGGCTTACTCACAGAAATGAGAGTATCATTCTTCTCATCTCACTCTTGGGAAAAAAGCAAATACATGGATTCTACAAAATTTTGAACTATTCCAATTAAGTCACATTTTAATCCACATTACATGTGTAATCAGTTTTCCAGCCACTGCTACGGTTGGCTCCACTCCACTCCACTTATGTATGTGTGCAGAAGCTGACCTGAGGGAGAAGTGTGGGCTGGTTCCTCTGAAGCCGCTGCAGAGCCTCCAGGAGGAAAGGTGTTTCTCTGAAGGCCAAGAAGCCAGCAATGTAAGGGGCTGTCAGGGTCACCATCTGACTGTCCTCATACAGCACCTGGCAGGAGGGGACAGAAACACAGGGTTTTGTTTATGACTTTTTTTTTTCAGGGCAGTACAGTGGCTGATGAAAAAATTGTATTTCTACACATGTCCATCCACATCCATCTGTGTCCTGTAAACCACACATGAGTAAAAACCCTTAATAACTGTGTCAATTCACTGTAATGACAGCACTGAGTTTGAATACAAAAATGTGTGTTCCTGAATGGAGCTCAGGCAGTGACAGTGTTTGGCTTCAGGGGCTGCATGCTTTGGACAAATGCGTGCACCCCAGTGTATGTGTAAGGGCAAGTCCACAGACGCATACACAAGCTGTTTAAGATGGTCACTAACATCCCCCATCTGGCACAAAATGAAACATCTGTTACTTGATTAAAGGCCGTGAACATATTCTGAACATCAGACAAAGTTAATATATTTAGATTACCTCCTGTGTCCAGAAGTGGACACTGTCAAATTAAGGTTATCCAGCTTTAATGTTGAACTGAGATTAAATTGCATGGTTTTTGTGTGCTGCAGCATAAATATCTCATCTACAAGCACACACACGTCTCAAGTGGCATCTTTGCTTGCTATCCAGTGAAGCACATTGAACAGTGTGAAAGCTAACCTGCAAATGTCAACATCAGTCAGTGTAGAGTTTCACTGATGCTAAAGGGTGTGGTCGTTATCATTCATCACCATTGCTGCCTACAAAACACTGTCTGTCCTTAGCTACAGTTAGCCAGCACGAATTTGATTACATTGTGTGACCAATGCCGCTGCTCGCTCAGCTGTCAATCAAACACATATAGTGGCCCGCCCACTGAGAGGCTTTAGGGCTAAATGAGCATTTCTGAGATCTATCTCCATCGTTTTCCTTTCAGAAACAAAAGATATTAACAACACATTTAAAAATTCTTAGCAGATTATTTTCAACTAAAAGTAGATCAACAAAAATACTAGTTCCATTTTCAAATCTTATAATCCAAATGGCAGTTTGACAAGACTCTGTCCATTGGTATGTTGTACTCGTGGTTTTACAAGCTACAGACAGAACAAATGCCAGCATAATCCATGTAGCGTTGTAAGCAGGGGTGTCACAATATACCGGTATTGAAGATAACAATATTTAAAAAATGAAATATTGATATTGTGTTAATAATACACAAATGATGGCAGATGATAGGCCTTGTGGATCTTTAGTTCATCAGTTCATCTGACTTCCTCCATTAAGTGTAAGTGTTATGGTTATATACGCTTTCTCCACCGCACCCTACACACAAATTTAAGTCTAATTTATTTGCCAAAAAATAGAAAAAACAGAAAATAAACAAAGATAAAGTTGAATTTGACTGATAGCACTTGTTTTTCAAATTTTTTATTGATAATGCAATAATATTGTTACTTTGGACTCTTGGTCACGATAATCATGTTGTTAAAATCTGATATCGTGACAGCCCTAGTCATATGTGCAATCAAAATGTCTATTATACTATTTGTGAGCATAGTAGAAGTCAACAGAGGTGGGACAAAGTAATTGTTTCGCAAGTCACAAGTGAGGCTTAAGTCTTGGCTATGAAGTCTTTGCAAGTCGTGTGTTTCAAATACTAAACAAGCCATTACTGTATGTACTTATCACTAAATTTATTGCCATTTAAAAATTTTTCTTGTTTATTTAAATACTCAAATACACTAAACACTGACTAGGTATGTTCTTGTATGTTCGTCCTTGTTCCTGTGTTTGTATTGTAATTTCTGAGCCACATGTTTTTGATATAGCCTTAATATCTCACATATCATCTGTTTACTGCTCGTCTGCTCTGCCAAATGCACCACAGTCCACAGCCCTGCTGTTTGTGAATATGTACATGCATTTTGTAAGATGATGACAAGAGTTAACAGTTTCCTTTTTTCTAAATATGAAAACCAATGTTATAAAGTGTCTTAAATGGAGATTTTAAACTCTCCCTGGATTCATGAACTGGATTCCTAAAACAATTAAATTTTCCTTGGCTTTACTGAAATTATACAGTAATGTTTTTAACAGTTAATACACATTGACAGGCTGCATGCACATTTTACATAACATTTTTATCTATTTTAGGTGTGCACCAGCACAGGTAAACACATCTCCCATGATGACCTTCTCATTGCAGTATCTCACTGAGTATTAACAGGGTTCAGGAGACCAGAAGCTGCAGCATTCTTGTGCTCAAGTTGCTGAACTACTTTCTGACCAGCTTGAAAAATCTTTTTGTGCTCACAGCGAAAGGACACTCCACGGTCTCAGATGATGTAACATTAGACACAAACATCTTTTGTCAAGGCTTCGAGCAGTGGCTACAAATAAAACATGCATAAGATCTCGACTGTGCAAAGCAACAAGCCCACAGAGTCTTGACCCATGGATGTTTTCTGAATAGACTCAGCTATCAGAAATGTTAACTACCTTTCAGGTGAAGGTTTTCAGGGATATGTCAGTGTTGTATTTTTGACAGCTGTGACCTTCATCCCTCTCTACTAAATAGCAGTGGTAAAATATTGCCTCTTATGTGGGAAAGTATTGTCGCCAAGAATTTCTATAACTAGGGCTGTTCACATTTAAAATATATTTATTACAATTCACACTTTAAAAAATGATAAGCTTCTGTTTGACCCTACTTTTGCCTTTTTTCTGTAAGACGTCAGTAGCAGTGACACTCAAACTAAATGTGCATCATGTTACCAGTATTACTTTGTGTCACAAATGGCCTTAGGTGGCAGTGTTCGAGTAAACTGAAAGCAAGCAGGGAACATAATCACATTATTGGGCAGCATTTCTGAGCAACATTTCATTAGCCTTGTTGGGTCCATGTATCAACAACGTGCACTGACAAATGTCATTAATTACAATGGGTTATATAATAACAGGGTGCCAGCAGCCCTTGTTAATGCACAGATAAACAGCAGGAAAGAGAAGTGCTTGTGAAAGGCTACACAGAGAAGTAAACGAAATGAAAATTGGGACTGCCAAGGTCACTATGACAACAGCCGCTCTAACAAGACTCAACCTTGAGCTGTTTTTTAGATTAAACCACAGCTCTGCTGTGAATCGACATCGCTTTCTATACTTGACAAGTCCACTTAGTGCTTAGGTTGACAATTTAATCTATTTTAGACATCCACCACTTTATTGGCATAGAATATTAAAATCTATTGCACCTGTCAAAGGAGGCACAAGTTAAGTGATTAGAGGATAGTTTTATAAAATGAACCAATACCAATTCTAAAGTCTATTTTGAGTTTACAGATGAAGATAAAGGGGGATTTTTTTTTTGGTTTTGTTTGACAAACAACTTCTTTCCCATTATTTCATATTTCATAATTCCTTCATGTTATTGTAGGGGAGATTTACTATTAGAGTCTAATTGGCATTTCTATGTCTTAATACTTACTACCTGTTATGGAAAGAACATTTGTCTTGATTCTATATTGTTGATCCCCCTGTTCTGCTCAGACCATGGCCAAATTAAAATGACGATGCTGCTGTTTCCACTGTCACCACTAAAGGTCAATAAAGCTCTTAGTTCATTTTTAATTACAGGTGGCAGTGAGGTAATAGCTCACCTCGAGGTCGGGGTAGCTGAGTACCACAAGCTGGGCGCAGGCATTGATGTCGTCCCCTTTGATGAAGGAGAGGTCCACTCCACCAACTCTCTCCAGGCCTGAGAAGTCTGGACTTATCTGCCAGTCCTCAGTGTCCTCCTCCACCACCTGCTGTCTCAGACGGGCCTGCTCACTGCACAAAGACCAGTAATTGTAGTATTGTGCAGCCACTGGACACAAGCACGTACAAATTTACACACATTCTACAATATACCCCTTGGCACTTACTTAAGTGGCAAATGATCTTCTGCCTCTGTGCTTCTCTTACTCGATCTCAGTTCCACTTTCAATACCATAGATCACTGCATACTCCGAGATCGATTGGAAAACCAATTTGTTGTCTCTCACTTGGTTGAAGACACCTCATGGAAGTAATTTTCACTGACGATACCCAGCTGCATGCGCCTATGCGGGCTGACAACTCCTCTTGAATTAAGTTAGAGGTGTGTTTTCTGCTCCTAAATTCAGATAAAACTGAGATACTGGTCACTGGCCCGAAATAGACACAGTAACCCTCGACAACTGTGTGATTTCTCATGGGTTGACAGCCAAGAATCTGCGTGTCACATATATTCTGACCCTCTCGTTTGAACAGCACATTAAAGATATCATTGAGATTACTTTTTTTCACCTACGTAACAGAGCTACAATTCTGTTTTTTATGTCTATGGCAGATGCTGAAATCCTAATTCACACCTTTGTGTCAACCAGACAGGATTATTGTAAAGTTTCGTTTTCAGGCCTGCTACGTGTTCTAAAAGTATTGCACTAAAAGTCTTCAAATGGTTCAGAATGCTGCAGCAGCAATTTTAACTATATCTACAAATTTTGACCTCATTACACTAAGTTTAGCTTCCCTTCATTGACTCCCTATCATTGTCAGATCAGACATTAAGGTGCTTCTTATGACATACAAATCATAAATGGGCAGGCCCCTTCATACCTGTCCGATTTCCTTAAACCATATATCCCATCCCGTTCTCTGCGTTCTCAAAACACAGAGCTCCTGTCTGACCGCAGAGTTAAAAAGACGTGTGCTGGCTGCAGACCCTTTTCCTATAAGGCCTCCTTCCTCTGGAATAATCTCCCTGCTGACATGACTCTGTCCAGGCCTTCAAACTGAAATTTAAAACTGTATTTTGTGCCTTAACTTTCAGTTAGCAATTTATTCTTCTACTATTTCAGGCTTTTTACCTGTTACCATTCCAGCACCGGCGGGTCGGCCTCGGTCTCAATGAATCAGTTACACCAAGTACATACAGTATAGTCCATGTGGTGCTGCCAACATGGTTACTGTTAACTTTATGAAAACCACTGCATCACTGTTTGTTTACACCCTCAAGCACATGGCTGCCCAGGCTGAGTGCCGCTCTCTCTCGTCCCTGTCTCTGTCTCTCCCTCTCTCTTTTTTTTCCTCTTCTTGTCCTCTCTTTTCATCACTCTCTCTCTCTCTCTCGTAGTTCTGTGCTTTGTTGTCTCTCTCGTCCTGTTTGCTCTCTGCAGGCCTTTCTGTCTTCAGAGCTGTGGAGTCTGGTTATGTGACTGTATGTGACTCATGGTGGGAACTGTAGGGTTTCTGTAATCAGTATTATGAAGAGTTCGTTCTAGACCTGCTCTCTATGAAAAGTGCCCTGGTATAACTTCTGTTGTGATTTGATGCTATATACAAAAGTCAACAGCAGGGCAGATTTGCAGATCTGTGATTATTGTCCACTGAAAAAACACTACATGTAGATTTTCATTACAAAAAACAACACTGTAGCTACCACTCATGACACCGAGGTCATGTCCTCTGTAATATTTTTGGGAATTTGTGGGTATAACGACATGAGGAGGATGTTACACATATTGGGTTTTTACTGATTTTGTTTTTTGTTTTGTTTTTTTTACTTATGGCTGTTTTTAGACTAAAGAATTAAATAAATTAACTGATACATAAAGCATTTAATACTATATTCATCAAAATTAGATACCTGGTTCTACACTCTAATGTAGAGAACCAATTTGCAGAAGATATGATTAAAGATTCAAAGAATTAATAAAGAGTAAAAAAGACTCTTGCTAAAACTTTCTTACAGTAGGTTTTAGGTGTAAGGTTTCTTCCATGCAAAAGAAACCTTAGACCACTTCACTCTGAGACCAGGGATTATGAAGTAGACTTTGAGATTGTTGGTGACAAAACCTGTAAAATAAACTAAGCTCACACACTGATGATACCTCTCTCAGCTGCTGTGGACACACACACACACACACACACACACACACACACACACACACACACACACAAACACAAACAAATCTGAGGTGGAGATAGCAGGCGGCATGAGGACATAATAGAGAATCACGGTGTTATCAGTGGCCTTGTCATTACAAACTCACAAATCAATGGCTGCTGGAGTGGTGGCGCAGGTCCAGAGCTGCTGGCAGAGTTACAACAGGGCCACAGGGTCACAAACACATTTTATTTTGTAGTAACATCCGTCAGCGCCTTACGGACCCTGGTTTGTTTTATAACAAGCTCCTGTTTGAAATTAGCCAATGATAACAAGGGACTACACTGTAGAAAACAAGTGCCATTGATAGTAACTGTGCTGTGTGTAGTTTACTGAATAAAGTTGAGGTCTATAAACGACAGAATAGCGTCTGACCTTTCCCATTGTTTGACCAGATCCTCTGCGGGGGGAGCAGACATCAGTGTCGGCCTGGTGGAGAAGACGCTCTCAGCGCAGAAAGATTATTTTTCAAGTGAAATTCAATTGAAACAAGCAACGTGAAGTCCAAACAGGCTGTTTTGCTTCCGTGTACTGACGTCACTGGGAAGGCGGGGCCTGCGCTTGTTGTCATTGTGGTGTTATGAGGGTAAATACTGTCATCTAGTGGTTCAAAGGGCAAATTACACCGATAAGCAAAACTAACGGACAGTTTTGACAGACAGCTCGCTGTATAGTTTATTTATTTATTTATTTATTTATTTATTTTTATTTAATTATTTTTAATTTAAAAAAAGGGGAAGATGTCATCTGGATCAGGAGTAGTGTCAGTCCCAGTAAGACTCCAAAATATGATCATTGGGTTGATCTGTGATAACAAGAACATGAGTTATAGAGAAACTTTCATGGATATACAGAAATAAGTGATCGCTGCAATTTGTCATAATAGACAGATGACACTGACTGATGATAACATGGACAGACAGATAATAATACTGCTTCAGCCAAAAAAATGGAACCAATGGAACATGTTACACTTGACTCCACTGCAAATAAAATCTCAACTGAATCATCTACAGTCTTTTCAAATTAAGCACAAAGAGTTGAAAATCAAAATTAACATTTTTAAAAAGGAAAATGACGTGAATGGTGAGGATGCTGAGATTACCAAAGTTACCTGGCAACAAGACAGGAATTCTGCACCAATTCTGGACCAAGACTGACATGTCCGCTGATGAGAATAATCCAGCAGAGGAGACAGGATACTGGCTAATCATGATGCAACAAGCTCCTAAAGATAAAACCCAGACAGGTCTAATGGAACAGTATGATAGATACATAGATGATGTATCTGTGATAGATATGTGCAAATGTGCAAATACATGTGCGTATAAACCAGCAGGATAAAACAAATACTACATTTCTACAGCATAGAAACTACAACAAACTTAATTTACCTGTTAAATTTTCATGGTATATTTCGTCTTAATTATGTCTGTAATACAGTGTACCTCAGGGTATGTTTTCTGTCCTCCACTCTTCTTTTTAACTCACCTCTTGGCCAATACATAGTTATGGAATAAATTTCAACTAAACTGATGATATTCATAATTGCAACAATAATAGGCAATTCAAGGCTGCTGAAAAAAACGGATATTACAAAACTTCCTGCTTCTAAATTCTTTAAAAGCAGGTTATTAATCAGATAATAGTATTTCTTACTGTTTATCAGCCAAGAACCTTAGTCTTACTTTTGGTCCTTCTCCATCCTTTGATTTGCATTTTAGAAAATTACCAGGTATGCTTTTTTTCAATCTACATACAGTAACACTGATTTGACCTGAATTGACCTGAGGTCAGTGGGGACTGATCATTATTGATGTGCAAACCTGAAGATTGTCATCAAGTCATAAAAAAAAATTAATGCAGCCGGTGGCATAGTGGTTACAAAATGTGGGACACATTGACCAATTTATGTCAATATGTCTCATTAAACAACGCAAAATATAAGATTCCAAATTTGGTAAATGGTGCAGTGTTACTTTTAGCGGTCATTCAATGTTTGCATACAATGTTTTGAAAGATAACATGTACCCTACTTCATGATCACATAATGAAAACTAGCAAAGTCACAGGTAAAAACATGAATGAATTTGACACAAGCGCATGTATTTTTTGATAATTCAAGTTTAATGTTTTCAAAACATGTAAAGGCGCCATATTCTCATTAATCCAAACATGTACATTTTACATAATTTCTCACATCAAGGTAAAGAGAAGATATGCAACGATGTCGGAAAAGGAAGCAGGGACACAGACAAATGTGTTGACCAGTCAAGACGAACAGTTATAGCCCTCATTTGTCAATGAGATCTTGATGAAAAGTGGTCAGTGTTTATGCCTATGGCTTCAATCAAAGGTCCACTCTGCTTTCTAAGATATACACAATGAAGTGTTTGAAAGCAAAACCGCAAAACCGGAGTGTACAAGTGATAAAGAGTAGATAGAAAGAGAAAAGGAAGTATAAGAGTAGTTAGGTCTGAAGTGATGCTGTTTGTTGTTTCATCAGTTGAACCATTGAAGAAAAGGAAATCAAGTCTACTGGAGAAATAAATAACCAGGTGAAGAAAGGTTAGTTGTGTGGTTCTAGTAGAGTAGAGAAACACACCTGCCCTAAGGGTCAGAGAGAGTGTTTACACACATTTTACAGGCAATTCTTTTATGCCACTGTTCCTAACATTCATTCTTTTACACCATCATACACACCTAATATCCCTCAATCTGAGGAGGTCCTTTTTCTCAATAAAGCATTTCATGTTATTGCAGTTAATGACAAATAGTTACCACATGTTAACCCTTGACCTTTCATTTACAGTTAAAAACAAGCAGTTTCATGTATCAAAAAAACAACAACAGGCAGGGCCAGTAATTACAGGAGAAAGCCTCCGTCCTATCTGTGTTTTTTTCATTTATTTTGTTTCTTTTTGCTGGCAGCTGCACTCGTTTACCATGGCAACAGCACCCGATGACTCTTGGCAATGGTGATCATTTCTGCCCTCTACAGGGAGTCCGATCTATGTGAAGTCATCAATGCTTATTAACCAAATAAACTGTATTAAAAAACAAAACAAAAAACTGTTGCATGGATGTGTTGCATTTAGAAATGTTCATTCAATTCACAATCGCTCATCTATTACAGTGGTGACCTTGAAAAAAGCAGGTACGTTTCTAAGTAATGCTTACAAAGGCTAAAATGGTATTTATTGACACATGGCTCTTAGAATGGCTATCTTTTAAAATTTTTAAATAATAAATCTGTAAACCCAATCACCACGTGAGCATGCAGCAACACACCACACTGCTTCACCCCATCAAGTACTCATCTCTGAAAAACAGTAACAAACTCCAACCAACACTAGCACATGTACAGTTTCAATATGTTGTCTACTGGCGCGCCATCAAATGATAATCACAAAGTAACATTCATCCCCAATGCACACTGAAATCGACATCACTCTGAAAAAGAAGTAGACAATGGTGGCAGTTCTGCCCAATTACACCACAACCCTCCAAATTCAGGTATTTCATTGGTTAGCGAGTGCTAACCAATCAGTAGCACATTCACAAATCAGTGACAAGGCATGTCCTTGATGACTTGATTTTGACTCGAGGTCCTCAATCGTGCAGACGCTGGACATAAAGCAAACTAAGTGTGGTCATTCCAGGTAATGATTACTGAAGTTTTCAATGTAAGAGGATAATAAACTGCCCAGCAGAAACTCTGACCAGTTATTTTTGTGTCTCTCCTGCCATAATGGTAACGGAGACTATCAGTGATAATGTTGATGCCACAGAGTTTAGCGGTTTACTGGCTCAGTTTGACTTGTCTGCCTGTACACAACAAAATAGTCATCTGCAATCAGCACCCATGATCTTCCATATACATCTGAATGATAAATAGAAATATTTCAAACAGTAGAAAGTCAAACTTGTGTTATTGCTTCTAGCGGATTACTTCGCCAAGAGTCAGACCCAGGTCAAATAGTCAAATGCTTTTCAAGGTGTGATAAAGCCCTCGTGAGACAGACAGGTGGGCTTTGCCACATAAGACAACAACATGAATGCCAAAAAGCTCACACAGCCACAGGAACGCATCTCTATCTTCCTGTCAACTGGCAACTTTGCTGACACCATCTGCACTGTCATGATTCAGTGAGCTCCACCCACTCCGTTAATTCCATACAGTTGAAAGAAAAAAGAAAAAGAAAAAAAGAAATTGCAGGCGATATTCGACCCTGGTCTGAAGATTTTCCCCCACCCGCCCACTTGACCTATAAACAGTTCACCAGATCGAACAAACCTCTCTGGTAACAATATGGCAAACACTTTAAATTTTTGCAAGTCATTAAATGTCCATGTGTATGTTTTTGTGTTGGTGGTGTTTTGTTGTATGTAACAGTACATGTAGTCTTTTTAGCCAACGCACATGAATGAGGTATGCGTCGCCTCAGTACAGTTTATGTGGATGTACATGTAAATGCATAAATGTAACAGTGGCCTCCAGTGTCGTCATCCGGTCCCGTCGCTCCCAGAATGAGAATATTGCTTCTTTCAGCTTCCAGTGTCGCAAAGACACCTCAACCCAGCTCTCGACCTTTAACCTTTCCACCCTGCACACGACATGATGCAAACAAACATTCCGCTAATGTTTGATGATTCAAACTGCTGCCTGGCAGAGATGCCAGACACGGGAAATATATGACCATTGTGCAAAAAATCAGCCCTTTAAATTGTACACAGTCTGTTTTTTTTTCTTTTTGCCTCAGATTTGTTTAATTCTTTGTCTTCTGTTTGTGCAAGCATGCTTCAGTTCCATACAGACTGGCTGTGCATTAGGAACAGAGTCCAAAGACAAGGAGGAGGAGTAGGAGGAGGGGGGGACAGGAGAAGAGTTGGCTTCAGTGTTGATGGTAAAGGCAGTGGGGGGATTGAAGTCCTCTGCTTCCGTTCTCTACCTGGAGATCATAGAGCTGGACTGCGATTGGCTGGAGGAGGTGGTGGCGGCGCTGAGCTGAGAGAAGCCGCTGTGGCTCGACTCCAGGCTGGTCATCGAACCCCTGAGAGAAGAGACAGAGACCCAGATTACATGTGAGGCAAGGGGGGGTGGGTGGGTGGGCACACGTCAGCTAATTTGCTAACTGAGTGCATTATGTGTGCACAACTCGTGCTCATGATGCAGAACCATGCAGCCAAATCAAACCTAGTGGAGGACTATTAATTTACACTGTGGCACATATCGCTCAGGCTCTGCCATAGGCTGCACCAACCAAGAGTGTGTGGAAAAGAGAATTAGGATGTGTGTGAGAGGATATTCAAATGCCAAATGCTTGTTGCTTGTTCCAGTGAACTTTTTTTCAGGAGAGCTTTCTGGGAAAATGGTTCTTCTTGAAGTTTAGGGTGTTTTGTTGAGGACAGAAGCAGATCCACTCACATGCATGTTTAAAGGCTTAGCTGCCTATGGCAAAGCATGGACTTCTTTTCTTTTCTTTTTTGTGTCTTTTTTTGTATCAACTTCTGCATCAATACGTAAAAACAAGTATTATTAAAGTATGTAGTAGGAGGCTGCTTGGTGCTTTTGTCTGAGTCAAAGAGTTAATATGAAGTCAACATGTAAACTTTGACAAGACTCTGTCTGAAGCCCATGTATCATATATACTCAGCTGCAGGTTTATTAGATACACGTAGCTAAAACTAATGCAGTCTGATACAACAGTCCTGCTGCAGGTTGTGGTGCTGTTGAATTGTATTGCACTGCATGGACAGGTGTTATTTTGTCCACCCTGTTTATATGGATGTCTCTGTATAATGCAATACAGTTCATCAACACCACAAACTGCAGGCTCCATTCTTTTAATTTACAGTGCAAAAACTGAACTTTATAATCCTCATGAAGGGAGGACTCTTGTATTAGACTCTGTTTGGTTTAGCTAGGTGTACCTAATAAACTGCTAACTGAGTGTATACCTACATAATGCATGACAACAAATGATAATGCATTAGAATGTCTTATATTAATAGTTAAAAGGAAACACAAATATAATCATAATACTTCAAAAAGTCAAATATGACAGTATTTTTTATATTACAATATAACAGTATAACTTTCCATATTTTCTATTCAAGGTTATTAAGTCTTACAGGAGAGACACTCTCCATTCATTATATTTAAAGAAAGCAGCATGACGTTGGTAAGACAGTTTAAGTGAATATGAGCAAGTGTGATACTTCACCTTGGAAAGTATTATCATTAGTACGTAGAGTGGCAACTACATTTGTACATTTACATACATTTTTGCTTCATAAATGACTTTTTGGGGTCATATGACTCATCATTTCAGTTGTATATTGTTGTATTATGATCATATTTGTAATGCTTTGTTGTTATTAGCAATCTTAGAGAGGACGGAGTCGTTCTGACCTAGGGGGCCGGGAGCCACCTAGGGGGTTACTGAATGCTTCAGTATGTATTGCTATAACATTAAATCCTCAGTTAAGACTTTTTTTCAATTCTTTTACCTTCCTTCAATCCAATCCTTCAAATTTAACAATTCATATATACATATATATAATACAGTTCAATAGTTTTTAAATTGCACAGCTCATAACTTTGTCCATACTAATGCAAGAAGTTTCAAGGGGTCATGAGCACAGAAAGGTTACGAACCCCTGTCGTATTGTATAAAAAATGCATTTCATGTTTATAGGTTGCTATGCCACCATCTATAATAAATTACAGACACAGTAAAAGAAAGGGCTACCTAAATTGTTGGGTTCTGGGTTTTCAGATCTAAACCAAATATTAAACCATTAGCAAAACATCCCGTAAAATCCTAATAGAATGAGTTAGATGGTCATCTCAAGGCTGTTTTAGAAGGTAAAGTAAAATGAAACAGCACGTAAACTGAACAAAAGGGTGAGATTCAGTAGGTTGGTAGTACAAATGGATGAGTGTTGAAAAACAAATATCAATGCCGGGAAATGTCTTTGGAGGTGGGTAAACAGGTGCATGTGTTGGTATGTTGGGGTGTGTGTGTAAACTTGGATATACGGCAGCTGACCACAAGTGTGTTGAACGAAACCCAATCTAAGACTCCTTATATTGTTAGTGATGCAAGCAGGGTAACTGAAGCCAGTGAGTTAGACTGTAGTTTCAGTGCAAGGACATTTTCTTCAGTGTGAATAAAGCAACAACTTCCTGTTAGCCAAATTTTAAGCAAGAACAGACGCAAACAAGCATCTCTTTGCTGCATTAGAAGCGTGACTGCCATGGAGGGCGCCATTCAGCTCAGCAGCCAAAAGCAGCGGTGATGATGAGGCTGTGCTAAAGGAAAAGGGGCAAACACTGAGCCACTTACAAACTCTGCACATCACAGCAAGCGGTTCTTCATAGGAAGAAGACAAGAGGAGGAGGAGGAGGAGGAGGAGGAGGAGGGGGTTGTGAGAGATAGAACAGGAGCGGATTGGACAGAAAAAGTTGGATTAAAGGAGTTTCTCAGGCAGGGAAGCATCCTCATTTCAAATCTCTGGGCTTAAACAACTCATGATGCTCTTACGGCTTTTCATAAGGTCATTTTAGCAGCATTATGTATTTATTCATAAGTCATACGTGTCACTATGTAGTAGGTTGTAGAGGGGAAAAACTGAAAGAAGACAGGAGTGAAAAATGAGCAATCATAAAGGAATAATGTCAGAAATTATAACATCATGGTAAAACACCTGAAAGACAGCAAAAAATATGGACACGTACACACTACATGTATATAGCATGGACACAAATGTATGTTTTTGTCTTTCACTCAAACTCACACAGACACTCTCTCTCAGATTTACCAACCTGAAGTCCTCAGAGCCCAGCACCTCGGTGTAGTACATGACTTTACACTTGTGCGAGGAGACCTGCAGGGTGGCCAGCACGTCGTCCACTCGGGGCAGGTTGGTGGCCGAGCAGGCCGGCATGTTGTGGAACTTCCACTGGAGGATGTAAAAGCCTGGCCATCGCGTTATGTGGGAGCCCTGAGGAGAGGATGCCAACAGTGTTAATGACTGACAAGCAAAAACAAAACGATGGAAAATATATTTGAAAAAATATTATGTTATTCATGATCCTGGATCCTCACCTGCACGCTCTCTCCCTCCTTGCAGGTGAGTGGGGACTCCACCATGCTGTAGTCTTGCCCCAGCGTCCATGACTTGTCGATAAGCTGGACGTTGTTGCCACCCGGAGAGGTGATGCCATGGGCTCCCAGGGGGTCTTTACGTGGCGGCTGGGGGGCCCGCTTGGAGTGATAGATGTTGAAAACGACGTCGCCTTTGCACACGTCAAAGTCCCAGGTGATGACTGAGGAGGCGTCAATGATTTCTATCAGCAGCTGGTTAGAAGAGAGAGAAGAGGGAAGGAAGACAGAAACGGTAACTAAGAGATGTTCCAGGAGAGAAAGACAAGATCTAAACAACAGTAAAGAGAAACATTTTCTCTTTAGCTCTTGTTCTCTTATTTTTCTTTACACACATCTTTTCTTTGACAGGAATAATGCCAACGCACTATGGCAACCTTGCACTCTGTATTACTGTCATTCATAAAAGTGCTCAGGTATACTTGAAGAAATTAACTTCATACTGTTTTATTCTTTTCATGTTACTCCATTTTTAAGTACCGGGAAATGAGGGAAAGAGGGAAAACAGTGAGAAAGCAGTGAACATCCATTCGTGATGGTTGCAGGCTTATTACCATGAAATCAAAACTTGCTTCCAGAAGGGTGATTATACATTATATGTGACGACGCATCTCTCCCTATGGTATAAATTATGTAACGTTACAGTAACATTTGCATTTGGTCCACATCTGAATTCAGAAACTATCAAGAAGTCATCTACAAGTTACAACCACTAGGTGGCAGAACTTTCAACAAAACTTCCATCAAAGACACCAGGCAGCTCTCTGTTCTCCTGCCCTACATTCATGTAAAACATCACCACATACTTATCATCTTTACCTCCCACTTTGGTGCACTGTGTTCAGCCTCACCTCATGTGGAGCTCCCTTGAAGATGCTGGCGCTCTGGTAGATTGTCTCCGTCCACAGGCGGACATCCTCGTTCTCGAGCTCCTCAGCTGTACGGTACATCGACTTGGGAACCAGGCCGCCTTCGGGTACCTCACACTGTAGAGAAAAAGCATGTGCACGAATGCGAATTGGGTCAGTAAAGGAGAGCACAGTGTGGGTGGTGTCGTGTCCCAGAAAGTTCAGAATTAAATAATTTTCTCAAAATACAACCTACAAGTTTAAATCTTCATCAGATACTCACCATACACTCTCCTCCCAGGAAGTCAGGGATGATCTCCTTGTCGATGTAGTCTACCAGACCTCCAGGACCCTGGTAGTCATTGCCTGCATAGATGAGGAACTTTTTGCGGGTGTTTTCATCAATGAATGGACTCACCTATGGCCAGTGGTAGAAGTGGATATGGGTCAGTAACATTAAAATGGCTGGATCCTAAATATTACAGGGCAAAAATATATGAATTTACTGTAATAACAAGAGCAGAATAGACTGTGTGTGTTTTGTGTGGTTAAAAACAGAGTTAGCAGTTTGTAAAGCTTGTGTATGCTCACTGAGACACAGAGAGAGTTTATTTTTAAGGCAATAGGGATTGTTATAGTGTGCTGTGATATGATGACGTTTATGATGTTCTGCACGTATGAAAATGTGGATGGACCACATTTTACTGTCAGAGGAGGGAAATGTAATGTTCGAGCCAGTGCGTGTCCCTCCTGGTTCTCACCAGTGTCCAGAGGACAGGGAAGACCCTGGGCGCTCTCAGGATAAGCAGCCGTCCCAGAGTCTCTGGGTAGTTGGCCTCCACAACCTCGATGATCCTCAGCAGCGCCTTGACTCCTGGTCGCCACAAGTGACGCATGTTCAGCCCCTCCAGATCTACCAGACACGTCCAACAACTACAGAAGAGGAAGCGAGAGAAGTGTGGACAAATGCACGCCACAAACACATACACAAACACACACACACAACTGGGCTACAGCCTCTGTCTGACCATGTAGCACCTGTCACCTTGAAGTGAAGCTTAAGTGGTGAAGGCAAAACTTGCTAATTCTGGACCTCATCACATCTTCCCTTTCACTCTATCTGCTCTGGCTGAGAGCTGTGACGTGACAGCAATTCATAGTTCACATGCCTTCCTGCGTGGCTCTTATCCCAGCCACTTCCTCCTGTTTGAAAGGGCTAACAGATGACAGATTCCATCTCGGTTCACTCTCTCCCACTCTGTCCTTCGCCATCTGAATCAGTGCACTCAGAAACGAGCCGCATGCATTCTTTCCATTTTGGAGCTGATAATACTCCTCTGGACTCACTGTGTGCGTGCGTGCGTGCGTGCGTGCGTGTGCATGCGTGTGCATGTGTGTGCACCTGTGTCCAGGCAACAACTGCTGAACTGAATCCAAATAGCTTAAGTGCTGCTTTGTGATAACAAAAAAAAAAAAAACACTTAAAGCTTTTCATATTTTACTGAGAAATTAGCTTTGATCTATTGCTACAACTGATGATTATTTTTATTATTGATTGTTAGATAGACATTTTCTTTGGTTTATCATCGTTGATTAATTGTCACTTTGTTCTCTCTGTCTTGTCTGACACACTGGCCTCTGTGAATCATTTGTTCCTTCCAGTACATTTGCTTATTTTTACACTTGTTCCAATTAGTTCTCTTTACTTCCCTCTGCCTTTTTATTACAGCCTCAAGAGCAAAACACAATAATACTGAATTTATTTTAGATTATTAAATGTCAAAAAATAGTTCCCAGGGCCCCAGATGTCTCCAAATAGCTCGTTTTGTCCAACCCACAGTTCAAAAATCTAAAACTATTCAGTTGCGAATCCACAAATCTGAGAAAGTGGAATTAAAGAGTGTTGACATTTTTTGATTGATAAATGTCTTCACTGATTAACAGATTAGGAAAATTACTGCTTCATTTTCAGTCTATCCACTGAACCGCCTTCTCTCTCCAGTATTGAAGGTTTACCTGATGGGTCGACCAAACACCTTGGTGTTCTCCTCACAGCGTCTCAGACCCTCCTCATTGATAGACAGCACCTAAAATGACACAATAGGAACTCAGCTCACACAACCAGCGACTTCCAGTGATTGCAGCATTATAAATAAGCACACTATTTATACACGTCCTATACTGTATACATCCTGGTGTTAATGCACTCGTCAGGACATGCCACTGCACATTAATTCCCTAACCTGTAATCCAACCACCAACTGCCTGACCTATAAATGTTTTGACCCACATTGATACATGCAAACTTGAAGTGTGCTGCAGCTTGTGTCACGTACATGTCTGAGGAGAGACTCCTCTCCGAGAGCGCGGACCAGCCCTTTAGTGTCCATCTGGCCCAGCCTCAGGATGTACAAAGGACGACCATCTAGAGGAATAAAACAAATATTTACATGATCCATCACACTGTTTACATTCTGCAAGCCCGCGTGTTAAGTGGAAGGGTCTGCACTGCCTTCTTTGCCTGTGTGTTCTTCTGTTGTGTAAGACAATAAGCGACTGTGTATACTGAGAAATGCTTTCATGTTCTGTCCTGTTGATCCCATGTAAATACTTGTGGAGAGAATGAAATGAGAAGATTAACTGTTCACTGATGTGGGAACATAAAAGCCACTTAAATTTGATTTTATTTAGTCAACAGTCACCCTCTGTTGTAAATAAGGAATCCACAGCATATATCCAAATGAAGAATATGACTGTGTGTGAGTATGTGTAAGCTATTTGGGTAACCAAGTAGTGCCGGCAAATTGGTCTAATGTTTAATTCATGTCCATGGCTGAAGGCTGTGGGTTACTAAGAATTACTTTGGTGCGTGTGTGCGCGTGTGTGTGTGTGTGTGTGTGTGTGTGTGTGTGTGTGTGTGTGTGTGTGTGTGTGTGTGTGTGTGCGTGTGTGTGTGTAACTTAAGAACGTAATAAACTGGAGAACTGAGATCTTCCTCTAGTTAACGGCACAAGCATAGCAATCTCCAAGATGGCCTACATAAATCAAAAGTGCACATGTTGGCAGCATGTTAACTTGTTCACCTGTCATTGAGTGTGGCTGCAGATGCAAACCTACCTCTGTCGTGGTGGTGCCAGCCCCCAGTGTAGTAGTCCTGGAGGACCTGCGGTGAACTCCAGGTCTCCAGCAGGTAGTCCACCTGGTGCTGCTTCCTCCAGGTCAGCGACTGACACAGGATCTCACGGGCCTTGTCCATGTTGAAGTCCCTGGCCCGCAAGAAACGCAAAATGTGCTCGTCCTTAGGGATCTGAGCGGTAAGGGGAGAGCGTTAAATAAAAGAAAATACAACAAAAGAACAAAACCTGTCATAACCTTTACAACACTACCAATGTCACTGTCAGTTTGTAAAAAGTAGCTGGTAGCAATCAGTCTAAGATATGACACAAAATCTGAAACAACCGAATCTTTGTGTTGTATAGCTCTGCAGATCTCCCTGATAATGATCAAATTTGGCGCTGGAAAAATTGTGCATCACCTTCCCCTTGTGCGTCTCCTGCAGCCATTTGCGAAGTCTGATCAGACAGCTTTCCTGCATGGGGGTCAGGTCGCCTAGGTAACGTTTGATATAGTCTGCATCCAGCTTGTCTGCAAGGCAAAAATATAACATCTCAAATTAAAATAATCCAGGCAAACATCAATGTGTCACCACTGTCAAATAATGTGGCACACACCCTTAATGAAACTAAAACCAAATAATATCCTGTTGTTTCTGTGCCCATTTCTTTAAACACTGTTTTATTGTTTACTCTTTTTGCTTTGTTACAAAGGTCGCTGTAAGTATACAACAAGTGCTGGCATCCATTTTTCTATCATTTGTAGGAACAGACCTTCAGGTGTACCAGCCAGAATCTCAGTTAGGCTGTCTGCCTGAAGCACGCTGCTGTCTTGCTTGGCGTCCTCAGAGTTGTCGTCCCTGGCGTTGGCAGGCAGTGGAATAGAAACGGCGGGTGTCACCACGAGCTTTGGGAGGTCAGGTGGGCTGGTGGAGAGGCTGGTTGGCCTGGGGGGAGGCAGGGAAAGGGATGAGGGAGTCCAGCGGGGTACCCGGGTGATCCCCTCTTCTTCTAGCTCCCTCAGGTAGTACTCGATGATTTCTTTCCCCTGTGAGGAACAGAAGTGAAGAAAAGAGGTGTGAGAATCATGGCGAGCGAAGCAGAACAGGCTGTGAATTCAAGGAAATGTGTTTTAACAGAGAAATTTGGAATACAGATAAACAGTGCTCATGATACTGTATCTTCATTGTACTTTATTCAATCTAGGTGATGGAAGCGGAGGAAGAAAATTAAAGGAACACGTTCAACATGGCCCACGTCCATCCTAAATGAAGGTGGATGACTCACTGGGTCCATAATAGAAGACCCCTGTCCACTCTAAGAGATTATGCAAGCTTATTTCTGCAGTTACAGCATGAACAGGACTGACTGACTCATGCTCCAGAAACCTCTTAACACCAGATTTCACATAATAATTATCCATGCAACACCCATCATGCTGCACTTCACAACCAATAATCTGATGTTAACTCATGTTTCTGTGCATACAGAGGAAGTACATAGGAATATGTACATGTCATTATTAGATGCAACAACTCTCTCACACACACACACACACACCTTGTTGATACTGCTGGCATACTGCTTCATAGCAATCTTCTCCACTGTGCTCTCAAAGCCAAAGAATGACTTGATGTCCAGGCTGGCGGTCTGCTCAAAGCACGTCCAGTCCTCATTCTCTGGGTGAACCTGTACCAACACATACAAGCACATACTGTATTTTATACTGTATACACATGCAGTAACAAGATGGCCACGTCACTATGGCAACCACACACCCAGCTTCACTAGATGATGACGCACGCAGAGAGCAATTTTCACACTGTGCACTGTCAAGTAGGGGTGTGTGCGTGTGTGCGTGCGTGCGTGTCAGTCTGTCCATATAAAATTAGCCAGCTCTTTACACATCATCAGTTTGGAGTGATGTAAAGGTTATGGAAGGCAAATCTCAAACACAGAACAGAGTCACTTTCAGACAAAACTGAAGGAGCTCATCAGTGACCTGCACTGTAAAGCACGATTACAGCTGATTCTAGCACTGCTGTGGCAGCTCTGCGGGGGTGGGGGCTGACATGAAAATAAAACAACACAAGAACACTGTCATTGTCATTTTGGTATATTCTATGCATAAAAAAATAGTGAAATCCATGTTAAAGCCAATGTGCTGGTAGCTTCATTACCCCTGGCTACCAAAATATTTCAGCTTTAGCCAGGTCCATTAGCTCCATGTAACAGAGCTGTCCATCCTGGTCACTGTTAGCACACAATAAGAACCTAAAATTAGCACACTAGCTGGTTAGAGGCTAATACAGTGTGCTTGACCTCATTAACTCAGAGCACATCCATTCATGAATAGGCAGATCTGCAGGCAGTGCACAGAAGTGGAGCTGGTAGAAAAAAGGAAGACATGCTGGTTTCAGATCAGTATTTGAGAGCATTCAGCCAGAGCGTAGAGGACTGAATAATTCACAGAGATATGAGCTACGAGAGCTGGCAGTATGCTCAGTGCTGGTTTAAACATGGCTTTTTCTGTGAGGAAGCAGGGCAGAGATTATAGGAAGCACAAACATTAACATGGGTGTGCTGGCCACAGCTTTCCATTTAGAAGCCAAACAACAGCTTCAACCAGCGTGCGAGTGTTTGCTCGATAGATAAGTGACTCTGTACAACACAGCGGGTTAAAGCATGTCACATAAACAACCAGGATCAAGGTTTGATTCCCGCTCTGGCGCCACCTGTGCTAAAAATATACACACTCGTGTGTTATAAGCTGCTTTTCATTAACAACACAGCGGTGTGTGTATGCAACTGACCGAATAGCAGCAGGTCTCATGGATGATGACCCTGTTGGAGAAGGTCTCATTATGAGACTCAATGTGCAGTGTCCTCTCCTTTCGGTTCAGTGTGTTTTTCTGGATGAAGTACACGTAGTCCACACCCGCAATCTGGAAACCACACACACCAACACACAACAACTTACATTACAAGAAACTAAACTGACATGAGACACCACATTAAAACGTAACGTCGCAGCTGAAAATTAACACATCCAAAATCATTATATTGTTGAAAAATTTGTAAACAAATGAAAACAAACTATTTAATCCTCTCAAGCAATGAGGAGGAGCTGGCAAAAATCATAATAAGTCACATTCACAACACATTAACTGCAGATCTGATGAAGAACATACCCTTTTGAGCAGGCGTGGGGCATCCACATCCAGGGCGCAGCGGCGCTCGATCCTGTGGGTGGATTCGTCTTCGCTGGTCTCCTCATTCACCACGTCACTCGCCACAAACATGGGGATGAGGTGACAGGTGGGGAATCTGCGCTCATAGGCCTGAAAGAGGAAAGAGGAACATAAAAATCAGTTAACACAGTGGTTTTCACTCCGAGAAGAAATCTTTTTGGGTTTCAAGTTTCATTCTGGAGAATAAAGGAGAAAGTTCCGTCTTCCGTTATCGTGAAACAAGATGTTTGTATCAGTGTATTAATGACTGTAGTTGAACGGGTTTTAGATAAAGCAAGTGACAAAATGTTTCAATCTTTTCTTCAAAGAAAATGCTTGAGTCTAAACAAAACTGAACTGTGTAACTAACATCATATAGCTGTTGATGTCCCATTAAAAAAACCATACACTTTCAAATTTTAAAGGCTTTTTCTGAAGGGAGTTAAGTTTTTTAAACTGCATCATAATCATAGTATTCTTGTGTAGGGCTCTTTTCAGTATTTGGAAAAACTTTTATTTAGAAACACTACACTAATGTTTAGTTTGATAAATATGACTGAAAGGCTCAGGATAAATTCAGCTTTGTTTAAAAAAAAATACCACACAGCTATAATGGGTCTTGAAGTGCCAGCTTATATAAAATTCATTAGAAAAAAAAGTTAAAAACGCAAGTACCAAGAGAATCACTCTGCGCAGCAAACCAGTGAGGTCAAACAAAAGCTCCGATCCAAACTTCTCACTTGAGTTAAGCCACAGCAGAAGTATTTTTTCATTCCTTTACAACAAAGGGCTCAACACACAATAACAGGCTTTGTGCCCTGGGGCAACACTGCAAATTATGTGTTCTCATAAAATGGAAAACATAGGCAAACTCAGCACTTGTACAGAGGCCAGCCAGTGGTTATGCAACTAGGCTGTGGCTGGCACAATGTGCAGCAGCAGCGCCCATTTCTTCCTTCTTTTGATGCCACCGTTCTCCTATCTTGGATCTGACTGGCGTGGCTGCATAACTGGCAAGTCTAAACAGAGTTATGTTCATGATAAAAGTTAGTCATAACACTGAGCTCGTCTGAGACTCTTATGTCATGTATCCTTGCTGAATAAACAAACAGGATATTTCCTCTTGAGTAACTTGAGTCTCCAGAATATGTAGGTATGCATTTATCTATGAGTGAATAAGCAAATGAGAGGAGGAAAGAGATTATTCAAAAAAAAAAAAAAGGATCGGGAAGCAAAGACGGACACAAACAGAGACACATCAGTACATCTCTTCTTCCTTGGACAAGATGTACTGTAGGAAATGCCACATAGCAAAACTATCAGCTGCAGATCTTGCACTTCTTCAACAGGGACACAGACTGGAAATATGCAGTATGCCTGACAATAACAGTGCCAGCTGAGATTTAAGCGTGAGCAACGGCGGGGACAGGCTGTGCAAGAAAGAGCAGTGCCTCTCACAAGACTTTTGAGGTTAGCGGAGTTAGTGTCAGCTGAGCCTTGCTGATAAAGGCGCTGTGTTCTGTGGCGAACAGGACCATCCATGTCCTTGAGGGCCCTTTGAAAACCACGAGAACAGGAGATCAGTGTGAAATAAGATGGGGCTCAACATTCAACAAATCCGAAAACAAAATCGAAGTTAGATGTCCTTAACCAGAGCCATGTGAAATGACTGATCCGTCTGCATGTTACGATTAATGAAAGCTTTTAATCTTTATTACTCGTTCAAACAAAATTGCCTCGTTCAGAACATTTCCACACAAACAAACAAACAACGTTTAGCATGTTGAGCAGCAGCAGCCATTGTTTTGTGTCCGAATAGGGAGTCAGTGGGGTTCAGCTGCTCCTGGCATACCGCTGCCAGGGCTACTGAACCACTCAGCTGCCTACTGTCCACTGACTGAGTGAATTCTGTGCTCTGTTTTTCAGCCCTGATGCTCTGGAACACTGGGTGCAGGCTTTGTACTGCTGTCAGCACAATGGCACTGACTGTAAACATTAGTTTCGCCCATTAAAAACAACCATGCGTCAACAAAAACTCAACCACAAATGCCACGTCCCGTCAAAAACACTACGACACGTCACTCAAACAATAGGCTTGCATACTGTTCAAAACACAGGCTTTACTTTAGAGTCGTAATGACCCTCTAAGAGGAACAAAAAACCATCACCAGAGCCTTGTTCTGCTTCATGAAAAAAAAAAAAAAACAGATGAAACTAAACAAACGGTTTTTATCTGGGCCTTGAGCACAGAAAACAGCCTGACTGTTTTGGTATTAAAAACAGGAAATGGGAAGATCATGATTCCAAGTTATTCTTGAAAAAGGAAATGTAAGGGCATGCTGCTAGGTTTTTCAAAGGAAACCAGACCTAATCTGACCACATCTGATCATCTGATCATCTGACTTGATCACACTCTTACCAATAAAGTTGTATTACACTGAATATTTTGATCATTATGTGAACAAAACATTGATAAACAAAGTTTAACTGTGAATGAATTGTTTGTCTGAGGCTTTTTAAATATCCATTGCAATTAGGGAAGTAGTATCCATACATACAATAAATGACTTTTATACAACATACGATACTAATATTGAAGACAACCTACAATAATTGAAAAATAATGTCCATTTGCAAATATACACTACTCAATCATACAGATTTTGTCACATCAATCTCTGAAATTCGTCTCCTTTTTTTAACCCAAGGAACCAAGGGTCAAGGTCTACCAGTATATTAGTGGCTGTTTGCATAAGTTAGTTAACAAACGTTGAAGCTAGTCTTTCCAGGGTGTGTCAACGCACCTCTAACAGGATTGTGAATACATTCGTGTCCTTTGACGCTCTATAGAGAACCTCATTCAGTCATCCATCATGTTATGGAGTGTTCTGCAGGCATGACTTACCATACACAGATAAACACGGGTAAAATAACACTGAGACAATATCTAGGTCATCTGGCATTGAGTTAATTACTTAAGTCTATATTGACCTACACTTCCACACTGTTTGCTGTCTCTTCATTATTTCCTCCTCTTCCCCACTATTAAAGAGAGAACTGGTACTGATAACTTGGAAGGCAGGATACAGCCCTCGAACCTGTTGTTGAATCTATTGAATTCAACACCAGATAATGGATCCAACATTACGAGACAGGTGCACCAAAAAAACAAAAAGCTATAGCTTCACAACAATAAGCTGTACACCTGACACCTGACTCTGATAATCTATTCACTTCTATCTTACATTTAAACCAGATTTCCATGAAATTTCTCAGTGGGCAACCAAAGCAGCAGTTTGAAAACAAACGTTTCTGTTTATACACGACACCACCCTTTCATTTAGTCTTTGGGATCAGGAACAGGCATTGATGACACATCAACCCAAACAGCCATGGAAACCAAGCTCCACTACAGTAAATATTCATTTGTCCCTTGCTTCAACTCTTTCCTGGAACACTTCAGCACAAAGACAATAAAAAAATATAGCAAAACAAAACCGATCCCAGTTTCCAGTCCAGCTCAAAAACCAGTGCATGTCTAAGAAAGACCGGGAGAACATCGTCTTACAGTTGCTATGGTGATAGGACGTGTTCGGACACACCTCAACTGGCCAAGCCGTGAGTAATGGTTTCTGGAATGTGGCTGGAGAGTTTGTGCTTTCCAGGGGCGCATGAGAGAAAATATAAAAACAATACATGATTCCTTAAACCCTTCCTGCACACGGAGGAAACATTTTCCCTGGAACAACAGGCAGAGTGCATAAGGACATGGGTTTGGAAAATAAGATCTGTTCTGCTCAGGAGGGAGATTCAGGAAATCCAGTAGTTCCGAGGGATACATAACACACTTAAGGACCACAAAGGGCTGTGTGGTATTTGTATACGTGTATAACGTACTACAGGGCAAGAAGACAAGAGTACTGGCAGGCAGCCCAGCCATTATCTGGTTTGACCTTCTGGCATTAAAAAAAACTAACTTAAATATAGCTACAAACACAGTCCAAACAAATACAGGAAAAGGTGCTCTCTACATAACAAGTTTTTTTTTCATCTTATTATTTTAAGTTTGAGTGTCATACCTCTACAGCAGCAGTAAATCAACCTTCAGCTATTTTTACGATCAATTAATTATTAAAAACATTTTTCTAGGAGAAATGTCAAAAATTCTCTAGTTCCAGCTTCTCAGCTTCTCTTCCAGGATTTTTTGCTTCTACCTCTTTTATATCATTCTAAAATTAGTATCTTTTGGTTTGGGACTATTGGCTTCTTTGGGTTTAATAGACCAACCAGTTAATTGATGACTATGAAAATAATTGTTAGTTGCAGCCCAAACATCAGGGTATCATCAGATTGATGCAAAAATCATTTAAAGCTAATACTAACTAACTAATCATGCCATAAAACAGTCTTAAAATCCAAAATATTGCCACACTGCTGATTTGAATGAGCTCGTACGGATCTACAATCTCAGGGTTCTTATCCATCTTGAGCTAATTAAATTAGCTTAACCTTTACCACAGGAGTGATTACTTGATCACGAGTGGACGCAGTTGGAAGCAGTGTTTCTGTGTTTTTGCAGCGGCAGACCGCTGTTGCAAAATTATAGCCGACGCCACGATATCATGAAGCTGCAATTACACAACTCAGCAGAGGACTTTTAAATTGAAATGATGGATACAGGAGGTAGAGTGTTCCAATATGTCAAGTTTTATACAGCCTTCACAACTTCAGAGAAACAACCATGGACAAAGTGTCACAAAGACTTATCAGTTTTTTTATTTTGTTTCTTTTGACTGGACTATTCTCTGTCGCTGCCAAACAATATATGGCTTTAAAAAACCTTTAGTTCCACTTCCTGGGTGTGTTACATCTTAGATAAGACCATTTGCTTAAGCAGTCAATCCTGAAAGTGAGAGAAGGGTCAGTCTGCTGGGGGTAAGATGAAAATCCTTGGTCTGTAGGTCCCCTGGGTGCAACACACTGACCGGAGAACACCTCCAACTTCCTCAGTAGCAGTGTCACATCTCTGGAGCTTATGAAAATGGTTGCGTAATAGAGACGACAGCCGCCCAGAGGTCAACCTCTGCTATTTTTATCAGCTGGCTTTTCTGGTGGCTGGGAAAATGGGAACATTTTGGTCGTGGGCACTTTTAAGATTAAGATACTTGATGAGGACAGTTTTGAGATGAAGTGTAAACACACAAAGTATGCAGAGGCCTGAGAAGCAGCAGTTGATATGGCTGCATTTTGTAAGTACTCAGAGGAAATTCACAGGAAGAAAAGTGACTAACGGCAGTGCTCTATAAGAAAAGAGTTGAAATGTTCTATTCAAGGGTTCATTCATACCAATGTATAAATAGCAAACTACGTCTGGTGTTTCTCTAGAAACAAAAAAAAAGTCAGAATGACTTACACATTTGGATTCAGTCATAAACCAGCTGCATACACACACTGTAGAGTACACAAATATTTATCAGCATGAATCAGCAAGTGCAGACTGAGACACTAAGTATTTCCGTCTATCATTTAGCATCTTTCAGTCACACATTCAGTCACTGATAAATAAGGCCCACAGACAACTAACAACAGGCTGCAGTATCGGGAGTGCCGTCACACCTCAGTCTTTCTCTGAAGCTGTTCTCCAATGTTTCCTCTTAAAGGACCCAATACAAATTGTATATTGACTACACAGCACCCTTGACATCAGATGCAAACAAAACAGTGCTTGAGTGAGCGCCAGTGGCAGCAGTGTGACGTCATTTAGCCAATGCTTAGTGGCAAAAAATCATTACGAGTTCCCACCCACCACCGCGCACAGTCCTGGGACCTGAACAGTTGAGGACGTCATTACAGAGGTTGAGATCACACGCTAGCCCAGTCACATATTTGTACTTTTGTTGTTGTCCACCTTGTGCACGCCAATGATTAATTGGCCCCACTGGGTCGCATTTGATGTTGCTTGCAACAATTAGGATGCTGTCTGGTGGACAACTGGGGTCACAAAAACATTCGAGACTATTCGGCCTACAGATTAGTGATTCACTTCTTGCTATAACTGGCCACCAGTAGGACAACAAATGACAGATGATGTCACATTCATTGATGAGCCTGGTTGTTGCAGCGACACGACTCTTCACGACACTTCTGAAAATAATGGTCCTGATGCACAAAACCTTGCCGGCATCTTTTTATATAATTTGAGGTGAAGAGGTAGCAGAGAATGAGCTATAGAGAACGGCATATGGAGAGGAAAATTCCTCCTGGTTTTCATTTCTGAGAGCTAAGCTATAAACTCCAAACTAGGTCATTGACGAGGACGGGGGGAGAGCAGGAGCAAGGTTACTGAGAAGAGAGCTTAAAAATTCTGGGTTTCTGACTCAAGTGTGAAGGGAAAGTGTGAAAAAAATAACACTGCTTACAATATCTTTATACATGAGAACTGGCAGGTTTCAACTGAGACAGGCTGTTCTGGTTTATCAGGGTACTGGTGATGATCGAGAGGAATGAAACAGTCTCATCCTTAGTGGTATAATAATGACACCAAAAGAAAAATCACAATTTAAAAGAAAAAAAATACACAGCACACTCCAGTCCGAGGAAATTGGGTATTTGAATAATAATGAAACATTTTACTTGACGTAAATTACGGCTTGCCTTTTTGTTCATTGTCACTTAATACATTTTTGGACTGTAAAATTCTTAACTTTGATTAAATAACGCAATTATCCTTGTCATATGATACAAACAATGTTGGAGGGGCCTTGGTTTTGTCCGAAAGGGTTTTGAAAGAGACAAGTTTCACTATGACTCATCATTTCATCCAATGTGTACAGACTGAGTATTTGAATAGGGAGATGCTCATGTGAGCCAAAGTGGGTGAAACCACTCTTTGGAAAAGATCCTGTAATGTATCAAGAACTTTTATGTTTCTGTTCTCCACAGCAGGGCCAACCAGTTAAACAGCTTTATACTGCAGCCGGCTGTGTTGGTGTACTCCTAATACTATTCTATTTGTAGAGTGCTTAACAACTTAAACAGACGTAAATGTTTTGATCCGCTGTCATACCTAAAGAGCGAGAACTCAAGATATAGGTTAGTGTGATGAAAAAGGTTCATCATGGAAAATCAAGGGTGATCACAACACCACTGAAAGACAGGCAAGCATACATAAGTTTCTCCACCCATCAGGTCCAAAAGCATCTGAGCTTAGGTGTAGACTGGATGTGGGGTAGGAGAGAGAACAATCTCCTGATTGAAAAGATGCAACAATAGAGCCTTTGGTCTCCGCATGCCATACCACCCACTTCTCTCCTTCCACTGATCTCACTGCTACAGTGTGCATTGTAATGGCAGAACTGCCTGGAACGGCCAAGTCAGAGAGAGGAGGGGGGCAATCTGCCAAGTACACAGACCTTATATACAGTGCATTCAGAAAGTATTCAGACCCATTAACTTTTTTCACACTCTGTTATGTTGCTGCCTTATGCTAGAATCATTTAAATTCATTCTTCCCTCATCAATCTACACTCAGTACACCATAATAACAAAGTGTAAACATGATTTCAGAAAACTGAAACATCACACTGACATAACTATGACACTTGAAATTTAGCTCAGGTCATCTCTGAGATGTTTCACCTGTGGTAAATTCAATTGATTGGACATGATTTAGAAGGCACACACCTGTCTATAGACGGTCTCACAGCTGACAATGCATATCAGAGCAAAAACAAAGCCATGAGGAGAAGTAACTGCCTGCAGAGCTCAGAGACAGAGTTGTGTTGATTCTCTGGTCTCAGGAAACCAAGATTGAACTGGCCTCAATTCTAAGCATCATGTCTGGAGGAAACCAGGCACAGCCCATCACAACAAGACAACAGGGACAGTGGTCAGGGTAGACGGAAAGCTGAACAGATTAAAGTACAGAGATAACCTTAATGAAAACTCGGTCCAGAGCACTTAGGACCTCAGACTGAGCCGAAGATTCACCTTCCAACAGGACAACGACCCTAAGCAAACAGCCAAGACAACGCAGAAGCAGCTTAGGGACGACTCTGTGAATATCCTTGAGCAACCCATTCAGGGCTCTCACTTGAACACAGATGGCTGATGCCCATCCAACTTGACAGAGCTTTGTCAATTTGCTTTGTCATTATGGGGTATTGAGTATAGATTGATGAGAGAAAAAAAGGATTAGAAATGCCTGCAACATAACAACATGTTGTTTTTTTTTGTTTTGTTTTTTTTTTTTTTTTTTTAAAGTGAAGTGGTCTGAATACTTTCTGAATGCACTGTAAATGTCATGTCCTAAATTTTTGGTCAGCCATGCAATATGCTAAACTGTAGTGCTGGATTATGCATGCATGACTGGATATGTATGCACCAGGGAACAGAAAGCAGCAGGATGGCCATCTGTTGGCCATCAAAAAGTCACCACAATGAGAACAAGAAATGCTGACTATACACATTTCTGCTGGTGTAAGGCTTATTGAGACACTACACTGTCAAAGTAAGCTTTACTCTGTCAGCGCATTAAAAAACAGAGAAACAGCTGGGATAATCATGCTCCAAAGTGATGCAATGGACCAATTTCTGAGGACGCATTTTGGAGGGAGTTAGTTGAAGAATAACTTACAAAACATAGCATACCACAAGGATCTTACTGAATTCTGATTTTAAAGGGAAATTAAACGACACAAGTGTTACTACACAGTGTAAGTGACTGGGTGTTCTGTGTCCTTACACCCTTAGTAACAGATTTTTCATCACTGCCTGTTCTCTACACAGGACCAAACCTCTGCATATACAACTACTCCTCATGAGCAACAAGTTACAGGAAATTGCAGCATTATTGACTTGCTGCTTTACAGTAAAGAGAGGTGCTGGCACATCTTATTCACTGCCTGCTCTGCCACCACTTTACAAGATTCAGTTATCTTATCAACTGTGATGAACCTCTTATTGAACGGTTACGGTAAAAAAAAAAAAAAAAAAAAACTGCTGGAGCTTCCCCAGCATCTGATTTCTTTCAGCTGACAGCTGAAGGGAGAGGGGGGGGTCAGAGTGACTGGTCATTTCTGATCACTGATGCTGGACTGTTGTGTCCATGAGCGAGTATGGGGCGTAAGTGACAATGAATACAAGTATGAAGAGAAAAGAAACAGATATGTAACAGGGAAGGATAATAAAGCTGTACGTGAGTTGTATCACAAATCTGACTGACTGAGTGATACATTTTCTGCCATTAATTGCGCTCAAAAATAGGTCATTCTAGCCTTGCTGCTCATTTCACCTACTTTAGCTTTAACCAGCCCAAAACACAAACACATCTTGGTAGAAAAACATGGTGACAAACATACACATACATGCAAAGACTGTCACAATATACTGTATACAATTTCTTTTCATGTCACGTAGCTGCCGCATAGATGTGAGTCACTACCCACTGTCACACTGTAGCACGATTGCAGTGTAAAATACGCTAAAGGGTCATTGGGAGAGAGTATGTGTGTACACATTCATCTGTGTCTGGCAGAGCGAAGCAGAGTGGGGGAGGGGAGCTATTGGGGCAGCATCTCGACCTTGCTGCAGCAAAGAGGGTGAATGAGTGTCCTGGCGATCAGTGAATGAAATCAGCTCCAGAATTTTCTCATAGGCTCCCACAGTCACGTGGTGGTGGAGGTACGGTCCTCTATTTGAAGCAGCACGCTGGACGATAAGCTCCTCTCCCCCTCCTCTCTTTTTGGCAAACAGCATCTAGCCGAGTAAGTGAATTAGACGCTGCAGGCAAAGCTCTGACAGGCTCATTGAGAAGAGTGGATGGGAATTCTCTGAATCAGAACAGACAGGTGCAATGCTGAGAAACGATAATGAGAAAAGCATACATAAACAGCTAAATCAGCAAACATTTCACTGGAGCAGGCATACTAAATTTCACCCCTGAAGAGCTTTGCCTGAATAACTAATATGAATGAAGTGGAATCAGGTTTCATTCTATTTGTCTGTGCTCTTTCTCAATGGACCACAATGACAAAAAACGACTAACAATAAGATGACCCAATTTCTCTGAAGGAGAATTTTTGCTTGTTTAAGTTCACACTTCTAGACCTGAGACCATTAAGTGATATATGAGTGACAGACAAGCCAGCAGCTCACTGACAGATTACAACAATAGAGTAAGGCCTGCGATAATTTGCCGCGAGAGAATTGGGCTGCAAAAGCCTTAACCAAACCTGGCCAGAAGTGGGTCAGGACATGGTGGGACAGGACGTCATCCTGGCATAGCTGATTTACACTGAGCCAGGCTAGACACAGGGAAGGGGGACAGCAGGATGAGCCATGTTTAGAAACACTGTCTGGCAGTAAACAGGCACAAAAACAATGTGCTGGCGGTCTGACACTTGGAAAAACATGCTAGTGATGACCTACATGTGGACAGATATAGGAGGCACAAGGAGCTCAAAGTAGTTCACGATGCAAAAGATGACAAAATTAACACACTGTAGAGGACTGGAGTTCCTGACTGCTGCAGCAAATATTATATATATATATATATACATATATATATTAAGAGAGTTGTGAGCAGAGCATTGATTTGCTTTTCTTTGACCCACTCACAAACACATTGACAATCTGTCACAAACGACTGGCCATCAGGAGCATGGTGGGCCGGTGGACCGTCAAAAATATCCTTCAAGTTTTTTTTTTTTTACTGTCCCTGTCTGTCTCTTTACTGGCGCTCTCTGTGTGCCTGGGTGTGCCTGGGTGTGCATGAGAGCGTGCTGCATGCATGTGCCAGGACATGGCCACTCATGATTTATTATTTGTTCACCACAATGTGAAGCAGTGGAGCTGCATTTATTGTTCAGTAATTTATTTGTCAAAAAAATACTTGGTAATTAAAATGTTTGCAGTGAAACATCTTATATATGGTATGATTTAATAATCAGTGTAATAAAGCTATTGTTGCTATGCTACTGTTAACAGTAGCATGTTAACATGAACCTTCACCACATCAGCTAACATAAGATCAGAATCTAATTCTGTGTGAAACACAGTCTTTGCTCTTTGTAGCATGAAGTGAGCTGTGATATTTTAAACAGCTGGAATTTGGTGCTGTTATCTCACCAACCTATTTCTATTTTGCATGAGGGATTGGCTCTGAAACATTTCCTGTAGTCCCCCATGATCCAGTGTGAAAGCTACTCTCACATGGCGTGTTGGCAGAGGATGACACATGAACCAGTTTTTGAGAGAGAGAGAGCGAGAGAGAGCGAGAGAGAGCGAGAGAGAGAGAGAGAGACTGTAGAGAAAAAGACTATCTAAAACACACTATCGCTAGCACACCATCAATAGAAGTCAAATGCGGAGCTATTAATATGTTTGCCATGATTCGACACAGAGGTGGAGTTAAACACAGTAACAACAGTTCAAAGATGAGCCCCCCCTGCCAACTATCACAGGTGTCCGTGTGAAGAGGACTCATCTGATTAGTCTGGCCAAGCGATGTTCAAACACTTTAAATGAGCTGCAGTGCTGGTTCATTCACCTGACAAAACACTGTACATACGCAATAAGAAGAGAGGACACCTGAACTGAGCTCGACAATTAAGCAATTAATTTTAGTAATACACTGAGGTTTAATGAGCCTTTGGTAACCACTTGTTAAAGAGCAAACAACAGGTTCCAGTCTGCCTTTGTAAAAGGATATGTCTGAGAAGGAGGTGGAGCAGTGCACTCACTCACCCTTTGCTTTCAACTGAGTTAAACAGTGTGTGGGCCCCACGTAAAGGGAAAGTGAAATTCAGAGAATTTGATGTTGCACGTTTGTAGGCCAGAGGCTAATGTATAGGCTGACATAACTTAGCCTAACACATTCTGGTTCGCTCTGCCTCTCATTCTCTTCCCTTCTGCATGTCTCCTAGTGGCATTTCCATTTAGACCTGCGAGTTCTAGTGAACACAGCCCTGTTTCCTCATCTTTTAGCCAATTCCTTTTAATAGTGTTCTTGACACATCTCTGATTACTATTTCAAGACAATTCAGTTTGCTCGTGAAACTCAAGTCTGTTGCCATACAAACATTTAGTATCTTAAGTCTATGTATTTCGCTTGTGTTTCTGCCACTGATAAAAAGGATTCAGTCACAAAGAAGAAAACGTCCCCCGACGTTGATGGTGCCTACAAGTTCAGCAAGCATTACCCTAGCATGGCACATCCTGTTCCTTCCTCTGTAGAAACTCTACTGGGACAGGGGCAGGACCAAAGCGCTTAGTCCTTGTGGATTAGGTACGGACCCATACGTTTCCATGGAGCAGTTTAGGCTTTGACTCACTTAATACCCTCTCGCTGTAGCATTTGTTCTAATCTGAGAGTTGAGGCTTTAGGAATAGTTATTGTCTTTTATGCTCAACTGTAACAAAAAGCATTAAGTTATTTACTATTCCAGGGTCAGCCAAGTTTTTATTCCTCTTGTGGCCACTGAAGTCATTCTTCATCATTGGATGTGTGCCAGATGCAACTCTCCCTTCAGGCCTGAAACAACAGCGAGAGGGGTATTGTGTTGTGCTTTGGACATTCCTGTGACTCCCCGCGGATAGAACAGAGGCTCTGAGACTGGACTGCTGCGATAACAGCAGCAACAGCAGCATTTCCTGTTATTGATATGTGGTAGCAGACTCAAGGGACCGCTGTGGCTGAAGAAAAAAAACAAAAAAACAAACTACTGCTGTACTTCCTTACTTCAGTGATACACCCTAACCCTAAAAAAAAAGTAACCAACTTTATGGAGTGATAAAAGGCTATCAAGGTCAAAACTAATACATAAGGGTGACTGTGTGCTTTTGGGCAGCTCAAACAAACCCAGTCAGCTGTTGTTGGCACACAGCAACCAATAGGCACAGCTTCCAGAGTATTGCTGACTGAATTTACTTATCTTACTTACAGTACATCTCCAAAGGAGGTTTCCTATTAGGGTACATACTAAAGGTGCCGTGGTGTGTGTTTCACTCTGGCGCCATTCTAATCTCATCAGTACTTTCAGGAGCTGGTGTCTGTGACATGCAATCCTCAACATCGTTTATGCGATTAATCCCTTACAGGAACATTACTGCAGAATTTTCAGTTGTGTCAAGTCTAGTCCTGTCAGGTTTACTTGTACAGCTCTTAATTACTGTTGCAATCTCAAAGTGCTCACCAAGCCAAAGTCAAATTAAGTAAAAGGACAACACCCAACAATACATAATGTTCCATTAACAGTATGTTTTAAATGTATTTTCTTGGTATTGATGACCGGATTTTGGAACACAGGTGACTTCATTCTTAACGACAAAACGTGATTACCATAAACTCAGAGTTATACTGGTAGACTCTTATCTAGAGCAGGTATATCTAGAAAAGAAACACAAATTGTAAAAACATCAGATTGGACTTCCTGCCAATTCATGAGAGGAGTGTCAAATCTGCCAAAAAAACAGGAACACTGAGAAAAGCATGTTCAAAGCTTGGTACAGTAACTGCTGCAGAACAAAAACAGCTGAAGGGGATCTGAGATCCAGGCCTGTCTTATGCAACACTACATTCAAGCCACAGTGTTAGCCAGAGGTTGAAATACTTTGATAGCACCTGTCAGTGAGCCGAGTGGCTCTTAGGGGCCAACTGAGGAGAGGCTGTATTTCATCTACACTAAAGGAATGCATTTAAAGGCTTTAACAGAGGAATGTTGAGCCTTGGTTTTTACCCTCACAAGAGTAAATGGGTATTTCAAAGAACTGATGGTATGCAAACAACAGAGTCAAGTAGAGAGAAAGCACCAAATGCCTCAAAAACAAACAAACAAACAAAAAAAAAAAAAAAAACATCAAATATAATCCCCCAATAGACGAAAGGGAGAAGCCATTACTGGCAAATATTTCCGACACCTGAAACTGGAGAGAGGAATAACAAGGTTGAACTAAGCCCAGGCCAAGTATAGTAATGTGCATATTATTTTGAACTACTTTGCATAATGCATAGCCCTGTCAGCTCAACATATACATCTTATTCACATTGAAAGCTAAAAGTATTACTGACACAAAGAAGCAGCAGAAGCAGTTCACAGTAGATAAACAGTAGACTGCATCAGTGCTTCGTGATGGTTTCCCACAGCCACAGGATGTTGTAACATTACTAAGCTGCAATAGTGACAGACCTGATGTGGAGGAAGTGAGAGGGGAAGATATTTCACTGGATTTTCAATAAAAAAGAGCCAGCAAGTGTTGTGACGCACCATTAAGTCTGCTCTGCAGTGTCTGCAAAAAATGCTCACTGCAGGGAACAGTCACAAAAAGGGAAATGAATCCAAATGCACCAAACTCAGCTTCAAACAGACTGAACTGTACATTTTAGACACTTATTTACTCAAAAAATTCACTACAGACTCTGTCCTCATCGCTTGCATCTTAACCACTACACCATAAGATACAAAGCAAACATTTTTTTCCGCATCCACCATATCTGTCGCTGGCCTAGTTTAAAAGCACCCAGGGCTACTCCATTAGTTTTGCAAAAGTAAAGCTGTCCCATCTACAAAAAGCCCATGAGGTGGGTCATCTCCTGCTTACAAATCATGTAAGCAGGATGCCCCCCCCCCCCCCCCCCCCCCTTTGGCTGCATGTGTAGACCCAGGTGTAGGTACCAGCCCTCTATTTATAGCCATCTGTTTGCCTGGTGCTCAATCCAGTCTGTGCTAAGGAGATTTAGTCTTCCTGCATCCTCCTTCATGCTTGTGTAGAAAGCTGATTTCCATTTAAAGAAAAGAGCACCTGTCTGGAAGTTGGCTTAAAAAAACATGACACAGTGTTAAAAGAAAGTAATTCCCAACTAACTTTCCTGGTTATCGGAGGTCATTTAAACGAGGGAAGCAAGAATACATTGCAGAAATTATCAGCGCAGCAATAAAGCATCTCTGACTACTGCAACTGTTTGGCTGAAACTGACGGTTGTATAATCAGGCCAGGACTCTGCAGGCGTGTACTAACACCACATTACTGACAAACAGCAGCTGAGGTCAAAATATGAAACCATCCATTCACAATTTGTGCTCATAGCCCCAAGTGTAGTTTGCTATAGCTTCTTTTTCTACCACTGTTTTTAAAAAGTAAATAGATTTCACACAATACAGAGACGCTACACTACAGGGAATCAATTAGTGTTTTACATGTGATGGCTGCTAAAGCATTAAGCCAGTGTATCTTCTCTGACATCCTACACCACGGTGGCAAAGAATGACTGGCAGCTACATATGGTAAAGTAGATACAGAAAATCAGAAACTAACGCAAGATCCAAAATTCACAGTTAGAAACGGCAGCCAGAACACTTCTAAAAGGGCCATTCACGACAGAGGAAAAGGAAACGAGAGGAACATGCAAATCCACACTCCCTCTGCACACGACACGGGCCCTCATGCCTGAAAGTGAACAAAAACATGCAGCGAGGCAGTCGCTCGCTAAAAAAAGCCATGCTAGGCACTGAATTTTTTACAGTGCAAGTGGACTAACGCCGCCAAGTCTGCGACAGAACCTCTGTTTGACATAACGCCACAGCCATGTTGCATATTCAGACACTGAGTGTGCAGATGTACAGCACAATGGCTCAACACCTCAGTGAACAACAAGAGATCTTAAACCTCAAGATGACAGGAAGCTAGATGGAGTAGGCCATTTCAATAGCCCACATGACATGAGATAATGTGGTGTGTGTCGCAGGGACATAAACTCATTCCAGCTAGTAAATCACTGGTTTTAAGTTACTGTAGGTGTGTTCACACTGCAAGCAACTAAAAAAATTCAACTTCAACTCTGTTTCTACATGAAACATGTGTGCATGTGATGGCTGTTTTAATTAATACAAGTTTATGCTGGCAGTGCTGGTCAGAAACGACTCGTATAGTGCAACGGTGATGCGGGAACATAGTCTAAACTGTGTACATTGGAGTCTGCTTTCAGCAATAGCATTTTGAATGTGTGAGCAAATAACAAGCAAGGTGTGTAATTCAATGACTACCCTCTGACGGTGACCTCTGAAGCGCCCACTAGCCAGCATTACATAACTCTGCATCTATGGCATGCAATATTCATGTGGACAGAGGGGCTGATTGCAAGTAAAGGTAAAGAACACTTACCGCCATCACCAGCTCAAAGGGATGCTTGTACACCCGCACGGGTGACTGGTACTTCTGCACCATGATGGGGATTACAGTAACACCAACAACCTGAGGAACAAATCAATCAGAAAAGAAAGAGTGAGCTATGATCACAGGCATTTGTGAAAGGCAGAAAAGCTGGGATATACGGTTGCATTTCATTCCCTCTTGGCATCATCACCATTACTGTGGGCCAAGTGCCAAAATTACACAATTATAACAGCATCTGGCCCTACAACAGGAGAGTCGCCATGTAATTAAGTAAAGGTGTGTTTTGGCTGACATGATGTTTGAATGACACCAGGTGTGTGTGCATTCGTGTGGTGGCAATTAGAAAACCATGTACAGTGATGGGCCGCAGAAGGGAGGTCTCCTGGGCCATGACGGAGGATCTCAATGATCAGTGGATGCAGCATTTCCTGCTCATTTATCAAACAGACTGTGCCACTGCAATGACTTTACCTGCAAGCTATTGTGAAAATAACTAAGCTAAGTCCAACTACTGCCTCAGCAGAAACACAATTCATGACTATATACAATGTCACTTCACGTAACAATAAAAAAGGCAGGTGCTGTTCATCATTCTTTATAGTGTAAACAGCACATTCCACGTGGTGGAGCATATGAGCAGAGGCTAGAAAACAGGATGAGACTAAGTAAAACCATATCAATAAAAGGAATCTTATTGCCACTACTAGTAGTAAAAGACAAATGCACATATGTTTTCATGAACCAAATAAAATGTGATGCAAGAACAAAGACTCCTTAATTCCAGGTAATTTAGCAGAAGTGCAATGTGTGGCTTGAACTTCACGTTCTGTGTTTGTTCAGCATGCTGATACATGTTTGTATCTCTTGCTATGCTGTGATGGGAACAAGGCTGCAAGGAGGGGTGTAAGCTAACGTCCCAGCACTACTTTGAGAGGGATCAGGGCAGGCAGACTAATAATAACCGGGCTAGGGCAGACAGAGCACAAACAGGTCGCCATAGTATTCCTCTCTTAACAACACATATCTAACTATCTCTACTGTCATATACAATTACCGTCATGCTTCAGGATCTGCCAGCAAGTTCAAAAACACGCCAAAACAAGAAAAGTATTTTAGAATGTTTTATACATTTAAGATAACACATTTCCAAACACATGTTTCAGCAGTTTCTATCGTAATGAATACGATCAAGTATAAATGATTGAAAACTGCTATTTAAAAATCGCATCAAATTATCTTCTCAACAGTCCATGTTTACCTTCTGTTTAAGTGTACACTTTTTTTTTACACTGGATCAGTTAGCCAACCTCTGACGTTTTGAATAATTTCATTTTTGTAATTTCTTGTCGTCTTTAGTGAATTGTTTTGGTGTCCCTGTAACAGGATTTCGGCTGAAACGTTACAGTTTTAACGTACCCACACCTGGAGAAATATAATGTTCTGAATCACCAACTGTTATGTTCGGGTTAAAATTAAATTTTCAAATTTTTCTTTATAGCAGGTATTGTTATTTCAATACAATCGGCTACATAGTGTTTAACATTTGCCACGCCGACTTCTTAACGTTAGCTTACACTACATTACTGGCTAACTGAGACTAGCCAGCAAGCTAGCGCTTAGTTTACAAATCGCTATTAACTTGACATAAATCTCATGAATGGTGCTTACCGGTGACTCAAAGAACTAAAGAAATCTGGACTTGTTCAGTCTGGCTAGTCGTTGTTTCTTCTGAAAGGGCTATCCGAGTGAACTCTTGCCATTGCCCTCCTCGGCTCTTCACTTCGCCGGGTCCGGGTGTTGAGCTGAAGCCAGTAGCTAACAATAGTTAGCTTTATCGTGCTAGCTGGCCATGTAGTCAGAGTAAGTAACTGACAAGCTAACCGTTGGACAAGTCTAAGAGCCAGACACCGACGGGCCTAGAAGAACCGATACACTGAATATCTAAACAGTTCACTGTTCAATCACGCCAAGACAGATGAAGTGTCGACAGGGGAGGACTGTATCCCTCTCTCAGTCCTCTCCTCCTCTCTCTGTCATGCCTGTGATGCCGTTGCTCCTCCCCGTTTCCTAAGCTCAGTTTTTTTCCACCTCTCAGGGCGGCGCAGTGCTGCGTTGTGAACTGTCCCCTGCCTAACCACAGCTGTTCAAGTGAAGGCCAAACACCAGAGGAACATCATCTGTTAGTAATGCAGATGATTATGCCGAAACAAAAACTAGTCTTCACGTCACGGCATTACTGTTTGATTTCAAAAGAAATTGTCATGATACACTGCAGTAATAAGTGGGGGTAGTGAACAGTTTATTTGCAGTTTTATTATGCAACCAGCTCAGCAGCAGTCACCAGAATAATATCATATGTTTTCTAGTGCAATATAGTGTGTTTGCCTATATTTTTATTATTAGCAGAGGAAAAATATATCCCATCTCCCATCCACTTGAATGGGAAAGTGTGTCCAAACCTTTGACTGGTACTATATGTTGGAATTGAGATATAAACACTATCAGTTTGGCATTAATATTAGGCGTATATGACTTGATGTCAACCTGCTTACTCACAAGGATACCACAGCAATATAGTGTTGTACTTTCCTAAAGTTGGGAGAGTCATAAGAGTCAAATTTTGAAAAGATTAGTCCGAATTGAAGTATCAATGATACTGAATTTGAGTGGGGAGTATGGGGAAAGCTCATGTGCCGACATCAGGAAGCTCCCTCAGAGCCACAGAAGACATTATACAATGGTTTTAACTATTACTCCACTAACCCTTACTTGTAAAGTTGTTGTACAATTTTTCAAAAATGATATGATACAGTCTTATCTGTGCAGGTCTTGATTAAAGCTTCAATTGCTGATAAGATAATGAAGTGCACTGGGTTATATCTAAGACACACCACTGTGTTATCTTTTGGCTGTTCAAAATGACAGAGTGGCATGTCTTTCCCAGGAGAGTGTCTTTGGTTTCATCCACCCTGGAGTGTGTGACCTTGGCGAGGTGCCAAACCCCCAAACACCTTGTGTACATGGAGACAGTGTGAGCCATTTTAGGCCATCGGTAATCAATGCTGCTGCTGTTGGAATCTGATAGTTACAGAATCGCTGACATGTAAAATGAGCTTTGCAAACAAGTACTATACTACAAACAGTATGAACCAGCTACTTTACACACTTGAAATGCAACACCTGTTGTAAAAAAATTTAAACAGAGTTTAAATGTGAAATGTTACGGTAAATGTTACTCTTACATGGTATGATAATAACTGGCACAAAATGTAAAAAAAAATCAGAACTCACAACAATCACAACCATCAAATATACAAATACTTAATTTTACATAATTTTTATTTTAATAAAAAAATTTTTGACAAATTATCTTCATTTCAAGCTCATGTATTTCACTAATCAGTGTTTCTTTCCTCTGTTGTTGCACAAATATGTCTGGACTTTGCTATGGCCTATGAGCTTCTGTTTACTTCTCAGGGTTAAATACACTCACATCCTAATTATATAAGAGGTTTAGCAGCGATGGCAGTGGATGATTGTATTAAGGCGATTGTGTTTCAAAGGGCAGGCTAGTTGAGTTTGTGAAGCTTACACCAATATCCGCTTCTCTACCAAATGTTGAAGAACAACAGCAGTTACATTAAAAAGGCAAACAGGCTGGAGAAGTTGTTTATGGAGAGTGTGGTCCATTGTGAATCCATTAACAACAAAGTAATACACCATTCATTGCCTTACCATGAGAACAGGATGTAGCAGTGAATACCACAGCTTTGATTCAGATTCCATCAAGGTCATTGCAAAAGGTCATCATGTTGAGTGTTATTCAGTGCAGGGGTGAACGCCACCTTCAGTGAGTGAAAATAGAGCAAAGGCATTGTTAAGTGGGGTGTGCAGTGGGCTCAGCGCTGTTACTGTGAAGTCCTGGATTCAAATCTAGCAGGGATGAAAACAGGCAACCACTGCTGATACTTTGTGTGCAGAGTTTGAAGACAGTAGCATCTGATGCACATGGTGATACGCCACCTTGGATCAATCACTGAAGAGCAGATGACAGAAAATACTGTATGTTTGTTGAGCACATTTTCAATGGATATGCAGTGTCCTCTACTGGGCAATAGCTGCAGTTACAACACGTTTTAATAGGAGGCAAATGAGCCTGAGTCATGAAGCAAGCAAACTATCAGTTCACCTAATTTAAACACTTTTAATTAAACATTTAAGTTTAATTTAGTTTACTTATTTATTTGATAGGGACAATGCGATTTAACATTGTTTCAAAACAAGGCATGAAACTAATGTGTCGCACAAAGAGTTCATAGCTGTTGCTAATTCAGTAGCCGAAGCTGAAGTTTAAGCAACACCATGGTTTCTCCAGAGCATACAGGAATGACATGGTGATTTCTTATTAACAGTCAGAGCAACCAGATACACAAAATTATTTCAAATAATTTTTGTGGTTTTTATAAAACATTCAGCAAGGCCAAATCACAAACCCTCTGCATCACTAGTTATATAGCACAGTCTCACTGACTAGTTGGCAGGGCATAATGAACTTTCCATTTTCCCTCCACAGCAGAGGTAGAACCGGCTACAGTTTCTGTTCTCCTAAACAAAGATGATTCTATTTTCCCTTCCAGCTGACACTCCTCACCGTCTTCACTATCATAGCAAACTGAAGCAGATATTTTTCTGTGTACTCATGTCTTACAGTAGTGGCAAAGATAAAGGTACAAAATATATCAGTGTGTATTTTGTCATTCAGTCTTCAGAGATCAACCAATTTATGTTTTAGCGGCACAGCTCGAGAGTTGGCCAGTCGTTCCACCACTTTGCTTCAGACTGAACTAGCTCAGTAACTATTGGATGGATTGCCATTTGCCATGACACTTCTACGTTTATGGTCCAAGGACCGCGGTAATCCACTGACTTTTCCTGTAATATTACCACAAAGGTTGATATTTTTAGTGAGTTGTGTCCATAACAACTCACTAAAACTGTTGAATGGATTGCGATGAAACAGAAAAAAACGCTTTGACACAAAAGACATTCATGGTTCCCAGACGGACACTTTTGGTTTTTTAGTAGAACTGTAGGTCTCAACAAGTAGCAGATGTTCGCCATCAAATTCCTGTCTCCCAAAGAATGAATTGTAATCACTGCGTTGATCCTTTAACTTTTTAGCAGGACAGGCCAAACTTTTTATTTGTCTAGTGCATATGAGCAAAACCTTGCAAAACTAATAACATTTCCATCTGTCTTAGCTTTGTGTTTATTGCTAATTAACAAATGTCAGCATGCTAACATCCTAAACCAGAATGGAGAACACAATGAACATTATGCCTACAAAACATCAACATCAGATTCATTTTTTCTCTTCTGACTAAACGATTTGTTGATTAATCATTGCAGCTCTACATTTTCAATATCATTTTAATATCACTATCAATATCAATATCATCACAGCCACCAGAGGGCCCTGATTAACTTCCAGAGCCTTATACAACTGATTTTTTTTTTTTTTTTTTAAAGAATACATTTATGAATACATGAATGTTCACAGCAATATTCTTAGACAGCAAGAAGCATATCAGATAAGGCACAAAAAGCAGTTTTGAAACAAGTAGTTTACAGTTCTGCTTTTAAATCTGAATGTCCAGAGAGTAGATGTAATATACGGAGTGCTACAGTGGCATTAGTAACCCACTGTCCACTTATATTTTACCATCACAGAACAACTGACACTACTGGTAACATCTTTCCCCCAGTGGGACACAGCAATATCCTGCAGGTGCGTACAAACAGAGAGCAGCCTGAGAGCAGGAAGTGGTTTTCAGAGTCTGAAAAACCGAACTCAGCAGGAAGTGCAGCCTCGCTTTGACAGGAAACTGATCTTAACAGTCAACAGTCCATACTCCCACAGGTATCTGATAACAGATGGATACTGTCACTCTGCTTTATTTGCTTTATTGATCATGGTCTTAATATCAGTAATAGTCAAACTCCACATCCTTTATTTTTGTTAGACAAGCAGATGTTGTCCCTGATTCTTGATGTGATTCTAACTACCACACCTCTAAACATAGAACATAAATGTCAGTTACTGTGTTTGAAGGATTAATCTATGAGATTCTTTCAATTATCAAGTATCTTGATAAATAAGAGAAGACAGAGAACAAGTCCCTCAAACTCCATTATCTAAATTAACTCAGAGTGCAGAACCACATTTCTCATACTCATACTGCAACAGAGTAAGTGACTCAACTGACAGACAAGCAGGTTTCCTTTGAGGCGAAGGTGGCACTGATAACTACCTACAGCAGGCCTCCATCTTATCGCACTCTGAGTTAAGTTAACGCTCAACCAACAGGCTGATTTCTTCAAGAAATGTTGGATCATATATATATATATATATATATATATATATATATACTGATATATATCAGGTTGAAGGGGACATCAGACAGAGTTTTTCATTTGGAGGAAAATCTTGGACATAAAAGCAGAACAGGAAGTGAGGAAGAAGGGAAGTATTAAGTGAAAACATAAAGAGGAGACAAAAATAGTGAGATTTCTGTAAATACTGTGGGTAAACTTCTCTCTGTCATCTAATGAGGAAGCAAACAGCCTATTAGTTATGAGGAGTTGGGCGCTGCAGCAGAGTAACCACAGACAGAGTCGCATGTTGTTGCAGGATGACGTTTTGCAAGACAGGAAACTAGAGAAGCAGCGAGGTAGAGCCAGAGCAGGCACAGACGACTCCTGTCATACTGAGGACGGGCAACAATCTCTAAGATAGTGGTAAATCAGTAGGGGAACACGCAAGCTTTCCTGCGAAGGTATTACAGGTATAAGGTTTGTTTGATGCATCCTTGAGAGAAGAGGCAAAACTTGAGTCACACCTGAAAAACCTGAAATGGGCACTGAGGAGATAGATTCAGAGCCCCCAGCTCAACAACCACCGAAGGAGCAGCGATCACCAGAGAAGGAGAAGGAATCTTCTGTGGAGCCTCCTCCAGGACAAACATCCGAGACCACCGACCCCCTCAATACGTACAAGTGGCATACCGGCTCCAAGGGAACGCTCAATGAGGTGAAAGAAGAAGGAGGATCAGCAGCTTCCTCCGCATCTACAATCAATAAGATCCAGAAGGCCTCCACTCACAAATGGAACAAGATGCATAACTGGCGCAAGGCCCTGAGTGAGGAGACCGCAGATAAAAATTCAGGGAAAGGTGGAGAGGGAGCCAAACTGGATAAAGGCACCGGTGGAGCCAGGAAGAACCCTTTCAGAAGGGCCCTGTCCGAGCCTCCGGGGTCACTGTTCGCAACCTCGACCTCTGCCTCCAGTGCAGCCGGCTCAGCGAATGCAGCTTCATCCTCAGCTGCTGAAGAGGCCTCAGGGGTCTCCTCCACAGACCCCTCACAGAGAGGAGGGGGAGGGGCGCTCCTAAAAAAGTACATGAGGGTTGTTTCCCAGAAGTTCAAGAGGCCCAAGCTGCAGAGTCGGAGCAGCACCCCGACATTACTGTCAGGTAAGGCCACATAATCTGACAGTGCTTATACGTGTACTCGGTTTATTTATTTATTTCATTTACTCAGTCTTCCACTTTCATGTTTGAGATTAGCACAATAGTTGCATTTTACAATGGGAGATGATACAATAATGTCATTCATACAAAAGTTTCAATATTTGGAATGATATATTTTGATATGATAAACACATGAAATTATGGTAAAATGTGAATCCCAACATATAACATGCACTGAGCAACATTTTTGTTTTCACATATCAAACTGGTTACTCCATGTGGTTCATGCATGATTCCCTTTTACTGTTTGAAGGATCAGTGACACGCTTGAGTAGGTGGGGTATGTGTGACATTCTCCACAACAACACGTGACAAATACAGATGTATTACTGTACGAGTATTTAAGCGTCTAGACTCATGTCAGACAAACCGACAAATATAACATGCATAAGATAACATGAAAAAGGAACTTGAAGGCGGACAGAGATTCGAAATTAAAAGAAACAAAAAAGCACATCATGTGCAGAAATAGTTACAATTAACTAATTCTGGGGTTACGTTTTGGAAAAAGTGGAATTCATTCATTTACAAATAAAAGCTACAGTGTGGTGTTTGTTCTAATCAAAAATGAATGGAAAACTAATGGAAAAAATTCAAACTTTCAAGCAAAAGAGAAGATCTTATAAAAGCTAAAGAACCTTTAAAAAAATCTATAAAAAAAAAAAAAAAAAGGTTACCAGACATGCCTGGGTCATTGAATTATACCTTGGGTTGACCCTGCAAATTGGCGTGAGAGTGTGATAACATCTGACAACAAATCTGAGCACTTGGTAACTTCATGAAGCTGATAACTAATATTCTCAACTCATTCATTTTTCACCCTAATATGTACTGTAAGAAATAATGAGCAAAATAAAACAAAATAACTGCTTTTATTTTGCTCATTAGGCAACGCTGTAATCTGAGCCGTTGTTATCTGAACCACTGTAATCTGTAATCTGAAAGATTTTAACAAAACCCAGACTTTATAATATCACAGTGAACAAAGTCCCAAGGTAACTTTCCAAAAAAAGTTAGAACAGCAGAGAAATGACCCAGAAATTTATAGTAGATGTAAATGAACAACAACAAACCAACCCCCACAATCACCTAGATTTACACACCACTCCCACAGGAAACGTCTGCTCTGCTGAGACGGAGCTCAAAGCTAAAGCAATACAGGTTAGAAAAAATGAATTTGTTCGTTGCACTGTTATGGCATTGAGGTGTGTGGCTTCTTATAACAAAATGACCACTCAAAATGGTGCAGAAATGCAAGTAAAACCCTACACAGGTGTACAAAAAACGAAAAAGAAAACATTAATTTGATATTCTTTGCTTTCAAGTATCCATAAAAGAGTAATTAAAAAATACCTGTGCCTACCAATACAGTGGTTAAAAATAAAAAGGAGCTCACTCAGCCTGCTGGTACTGAGACTGGCTAACCTGTCATATAGTGGCATCAGAAAACTTACGGACAGCAACAGAGAATTGTGTCTTGCAAAAGTTCACACACAACAAAAACTTGCTACATATTTGGGTGTCAGCTGACAGTATATGACAGACTACCACACAGAAACCACAGAAAGAGAAAAACAATGACAACATGCAGACTGAGTGACTGCAAAAGAGAGATTTTTCTCTGCACATTATAGAAAAGGTCACTTCTTGCTGCCATCTCTTTATTTTTTCTTTTAGACTAATGGATATTGTAGTGTTAGAATATTTTATTATTATTTATCCTACTCTCTCCTACAGAAGAAAAGGATTGATCATAGTTTTTATTTAATTCTACTTGAATTTCCTCAACTGTTTGTAAAATCCATAAAATACCGTGCCAGTGAAGCCTGTTAAAAAGGAGAAAATTTAAAGCCGAAGCACTGTGTAAATACATTTTGAAAGACGTGTACATCAAGCAAACTACGGACAAACCACAGGATGTGCGCAGCTCATGGTGTGTCATAACGAGAGAGCGATAGCATCTGTAGCCTCAGCAACTCCACAAATGGAAGTGGCCAAGTGCTCCGGGAGATAAGTGCCATCATGCCATAATTACCAAATATAAAAAACAAACAAGGGCCAACATGTGCCTGCAATTACACTCCTGCAGTATCCGTATGTTATAAAGGATATGGTTGATTCTGCAAAGTAAGAGAAACCATTCTCTTATTATATATTTTGTGGAATATTTGGTTTGCAATTGCATTTTGTGCAGAAAGAGCTTACGGCAGTGCCACATCTCTGTGTAAGCTGTGAAGTGATGAATATCAATGTAATGTGTGTGCACATGTCCGCTTGTGTGGCAGATGTGGGAGAGGCTGAAGTGGCATCAGCTGTACCCACTGAACTGCCCCGACTGCAATGGGCCCCGCCTCAGGAGGTCCCCTTATGGGACATCAGCAACTGTATGCTTGAAGATGGACAAATCCTCATATCCCCAGAGGAAGAGGTACCAACACTCACACGTACACACCACTCACCAGCTCCCCACGGTTCATTAAAAGTCTATTTCTTCCTTTACCACCAAGTCTTTAGAGTTGTTTTATTTTGATGGAGTGACATAAATGTGTGTGTGTGTGTTTTTCTCAGCCAATGATGTGGACCCGAAACCGTGTCAGCAGCTGCCTGTCCAATCTCAGCCTGCAGAACCTTGTAGATATCGACACAGGTTAATAAATCGACCACACCCACACACACACACACACACACACACACACACACGCACACATGCACACACACACGCACACACATACACACACACACACACAAAGTATGAATACATCTAAATCAAGCAAAATAAAAAACAAATGTATGTATTCTAAAATGGAGTGCACATTATGGAAAACCCCCAGGAAACTGGATAAGCATGACCAGTATAACAGCTACTGACACCACAGCCATACTAGCTATGATTCTGCAGACAGCCACAGAGGAAATAGCTGAATGTTTATGCGTGCGAGTGACTGTCAAATTGTTTCCTCTACGTTTTTTGAGGAAGATAGCATCACGCCTGGGTGTTCTACCAGTCAAATGAAAGCTCCTAGAGAGAGAGAGTACAGTTAGTATCTGCTTCCATTCAACTCAGAAGAAGCTCAGAGGCTGCTCTGTGGAAGTGACTGACCCTGCACAGATTTTGGCTGATTGGCTCGTTGTCACCATCAACATATGTTAATGAAGAGAGGAGAGCATGTTAATAGGACAGAGGTCGAAGTAACAGGACTGCGGCACACCTGCAGACTAAATGATGGGATTTAGACGCTGGTTTGTTTGTGGTGGGGCTTTGGGTAAGCAAAAAAGAGAGAGACTCTACCTGATAATGCTCTGTGTTGTGAACATGTACATTCAGATTTTTGACTGTCTTTACCTTAGAACTGAAAGGTTAAAACCAGTGACACAAATCAGGGGAAAATCATGGCAGATTGTGATTTTCTATTTTTATTGTCTGCAAAATTTTAAATAGATTTCACTAATGAGAATTTCTGCTGTTGAAGTATGTATACTTTGTAAACTTCACTTACATAGCTAAGGCTCCTGCTGAAAACCACATCCTGTATGGGCTAATGTAGTTGTATTTGCTAATACTACAGTCTTGGCTAATATTTTCAGAGTTTAATCTTTCTTCACTTGAAGCGCAGACATGAGTACTGCCAGTGGAGTTGGAGCAGTTAGGAAGTTTAAGGAAAAGATTTGAAGTCAAGGATTGCAAATCAAACAGTTGCCTGGAAACAAATTACTCAGAAAAATGTAATAGTAAGATACAAAATGTGGACAGCAAACGCTAAACAAAAAGAAACTATATTTCTAAAGCTAACATGTGTGTTAAAATATTGGAAAACATGGACGTAAAAGTGACTTTTTAAGTTCCTTGTCAATATCAAATTGTTTGTTTCGTCCTGATACTTAGAATGTAGCCCCGACCATGTGGGCCTGCAAGGTGGCCAACGACCAAAGAACCAAGATGGTGGTGTGAGGGTGAGTATTTTACACATAAGAGATAACAGCCTTTTCTATTTACCTTCCACATTTCCTGTTGATGTAACATATAATTGCCCTCAAACACCATGGTTGCCTTCTTCACCCTTAGGGACTGATCAGGCGACGTCTAGAGAAGGCCAAGAATACCACCACCCAACTACACCCACTAACCAAAGGAAGCAGGTAAAGTACGTTGTGTATGTAAAGAGTAGTACAGTACAGTCTGTACTGACATGGAATATTTAAAATGAATTGGGGGTGGGGGGCAATTAATGACGCTGAGCTAAATGCTAATGCCTGCATGCTAACATGTTCACAGTGACATTACATTAACATTCTAATGTTTATCTGGTGTAATGTTCATCATCTTAGTTGAGCATGTTAGCATGCTAACATTCACTGATTCACACAAAACACAAAGTACAACAGAGGATGAAAGAGGAATGTCATTAGATTTGAAAAGTTATTTGGTCACACGCAGAAGTACAGGACAAACCAAAATTTTGAACTGATGATGGAATAACAAACTTATCACAAATCACCCTGAGGGGAACTTGAATGACTATACCAAAATTCCTTTGATTTGAAAAGTACCTCAATGACAAGAAAGAAGACTCTAATCTATCAGCACATATTTATCACATGCACATGTATTCATGTAACCTGTCGTAGTATCAATAGTCTGTGAGAGTTCCCCATAGTGCTGGTGTCCCATGGTTGGAAAAATGGGTAGTAAAATGTTTAAATAAATTGTGTTACTCTAACAATCATTGCATTTGACACTTAAAGGTCCCATATTGTATAAAGTGAGAGTTCCATGTCTTTTTTTATTTTAAAGCAGGTACTATATTAATACTGTGAAAGTATCAAAGCGCTCAGTCCACAGAGAAATGTACATAGCCTGTATTTGGAAACTGAGCCTTGAAACCAGCCGTCAGGACTTTTGTAATTTAGTGATGTCACAACAAAGCAGTCACCTCTCTCAGCCATGTCCCAAGCCCCGCCCACCTGGACCCATTTCTCCTGAAATCTGCTATATTCTTATCCGATCACTCAGAAAACAGTCAGCCAATCAGAAGAGATACTCAGAGCCTCCTCTCCTCTGATTGGCTCACCGACCTGTTGTTAAAGAGCTCCAGAGAGAAGCCTGAGAGAGAAGATTGAGATGGTTTTTGTTCTTAAAACCACAAATATATCTTCTAATGGATCAACACTTCCAATAAACACAGGAAAAGTGTAAAAAATTAAGTTTTAACATTTTTATCATTTCCATTGTGTTTATTTTTAAGGCACTATGGTTCCCGGGAGTCTGTGTCAATTCCAGTTGGCGCAATGGGGAGTCTGGATCTGAGTGCAGACACCAGCACTGTCATCAGGCCGGTCCACAGCTCCATTTTGGGGGAGAAGTACTGCTTTGAGGTAGATCTTCACTCCTCCAAGTTCCTTAGGGGGCATCATATGGTGTCCTCCATTGAGTCAAACAAAAGAAACTTCCCATCCAAGTAAGGCTCACAGCATCTTGATGGTTTAAATGTACTCACAGGTGATAAGCTCCGAGAACACCCACTGCTTTGGCTGCTCCTCAGCTGCCGAACGTGACCGTTGGATTGAGGACTTGAGACGGGCTGCCCAGCCCAATAAGGTAAGCCTTATTATCCATTTGTTCTAAAAATGTGTCATATAAAATCAAAAAGAGCTAAAGGCATCCATTTTCACAGGATAACATTGAGCGCACAGAGAACTCCCTAAGTCTGTGGGTAAATGAAGCTAAGGATCTGCCACCCAAGCGGCGTTATTACTGCGAGGTACACCTGGATGGGACCCTCTTCGCCCGCACCAGCAGCCGAGCTGTTGGCAAGCAATCTAACCGCTCCAGCCTGGCAGGGGACAACTCTACTGGGTCTTCAGGAGGCCTGGGAACCAGTGGAGGCGTGGCTGGAGGGTGTCAACTATTCTGGGGTGAATTCTTTGAGCTAGACAACCTGCCATCAGTCTCCCAAATCACCTTGCACCTCTTCCGTGAAGAGGACCCCAAGAAAAAGCGCTATTCCAGAGATGAGGCCAGCCTGCACCCACTAGGCAGTGTGGCTATACCTTTAGCTGATATCAGAGGGAGGACCTACCAGGAGAAGTGGTATCCAATCACTCCATACAAGGCCTCAGGCACAGCGGGGAACAAAGAGCTGCTGGGGCCACAGGCATCACTCCGCATCAAGGCCCGTCTTCAGAATCTGCGGGTGTTGCCCATGGAGAAATACAAAGAGTTTGCTGAGTATGTGACGGTGGATTATGTGGAAATGTGCAGAAATCTGGAGCCACTTCTGAATGTCAAGGAGAAGGAAGAGTTGGCAGGAGCTCTGGTCCATGTACTGCAGAGTATCGGCAAAGCCAAGGTGAAAAACGAGCTAACTGCATCATAATTTTGAAATCCCACAAATCTGTAAAAATACAACAAAAAGGAAAAATTATAATAATAAGGAATAATGACGTGTTTTCTTAACTGAATGTGTGTGCTTCAGGAGTTCCTCATTGATTTGGGTGGTGCAGAGGTGGAGCGTCTTGGAGAGAAGGAGGCACTGATCTTCAGAGAGAACACACTGGCCACTAAAGCCATAGATGAATATATGAAGCTCGTTGGCCAGAAGTACCTCATTGACACACTAGGTAGAGTAACTCAGTGGTAATGATGGCTTGATGTAATTGGTATCATTTGGTGCTTTGTTTTTACCAAACTCTGTGCTTTTCTTTTTCACTGCAGGAAACTTTATCACCCGTCTGTACGGCTCGGTGGAGAACTGTGAAGTTGATCCTCGTAAATGCCCTGCCTCTGACCTGTCAAACAACCAGAAGCACTTGAGGGAAGCCTGTGACGAGGTGGTGCAGAAGATTATTGAGATCCATGGGTGAGAGAAGAGAGCGTATCATATAAAAGACTTGAAATAGCAAATGATAAATGTTTAGGTGAGCAGTAGTGTTAGAGTGGAATTCACAGAGCTGATGCTTGACATGTTTTATTGCCTCCAGACCCTTTCCTGAAGAGTTAAACAAGATTTTCTCCAGCTGGGTGGAGCTGTGTGAGGACCAGGACAGACCAGAGATTGGCCAGCGTCTCATCTCTGCTTCCCTCTTCCTTCGCTTCTTATGTCCTGCTATCCTAAGTCCTTCTCTCTTTGGTCTGACACAGCCTTATCCAGAGCCAAACACCCTGCGTACCCTCACCTTAACTGCCAAAGTCATCCAGAATTTGGCCAATTTCACCCTGTGAGCAGCTTCTTACCTGCATACACAAAGTCGAATACATCACTTTTGTGCATTTGTACCTTAACAAAATATCTTTTGACACGATTGAATTTTTTGTTCTGATTCAGGTTTGGTGATAAGGAAGAGTACATGCTCTTTATGAATGAATTTCTGCAGCAGCACTGGGATGGAATGAGGGGTTTTCTACAAACAGTGTCCAGTCTAGATGCCGAAATCCCAATGACTTCCTTTGATGGCTATGTGGATCTGCCTCTGCGCTTGGCTGTGCTCCATGGCCTGCTGGTAGACATCATACATCAGAGGGACCAGGTAGGATGGAAAACCAATGAGTCCACTTTGGTACTTAGTTGAAAATGTGATCATTTATGTGTACTTGAATTTAAAGTCCCCCTAACGAAAATCAAGTTATTAATCTTGTTAACATGTCCATGTGGACATTTTATATCATACAAGACACACAGTATCATGAGCAAAATAAGCAGTCAACGCCATGAATGTTTCCACCTTGAACTGCAGTGAACCAATGACTCATAAAAACAGATACAGACCACCAGGGATTCATACGAAACAAACATAAAGAACCAATCCTGTCAACTTGTGGAGACGGCAGGTGGGGCTAAATAAACCTGAAAGCTTGTCAGTACAGAGAGCGAGAATTTGTGTCAGCCACTGCTAGTTACAAGCTAAAAAAAGGGTAGCTAGATAGAATTGAAATCATGCTTACTTTCCCATCTCCATGTGGTAAGACATAGACCTAGTTAGAGTGTATAAGGCAAAGTTGACAGAACTTGTTCAGTTCATAGGGTGTACCAAACAAATACAAATACACATTGTAGAGTACCATTACACCCCTACACATTCATTGCCTGTTTAAAGGCCTAACTTACACCTGATAGTAAAAATGTCTTGATATTATTTGGACAAAGACCTACTTTGCAATTAGGCATTTTAATTTCAACCTGCCAGACCAGCTCTAGCTGTAGTTAGGCACAGCTAATTACATTCTGACTGATGTTTGCATATGTAGGCTACAGCTTTCGTTAATGCCATTTTTTCTTATCCATACAAGGTATCAAGATGCTGAAGACATGTCATGAATGGGGCCTAACATGCAACTTGTTTCTTCCTCAGAACACCATTGACAAGCTTCACCCTCTGCCTTCAATTCTGAACCAGATTACAGAGTCGCTCGGCCCTGAAGCAACTCGGATCAGAGTTAGGTACGTTGAAGGCCTATATCTTATTTGACTTGCCAGCAACATGTGATAAAAAGGGTGTTGTTACATGTTACTTAAGCAGGCTCTTTCTTGCAGCCAAATGGGACAAGCCAAGCCAGTGTATGTTCCTCCAAAAGACTTGAGCAAGTTCAGCCCTCACCAGTCATCCCTCCAGCAGCTTCCTGTGGATCCCAAAAGCCTCCGAGAACAGTATGATAGTTGCATATGTGTTACTGGACTGGTCAATGATGCTTTTTGGATGTCAATAATCATGAAGGCGATTTCTGACTGTCCCATAAGTTCCTCTGCTTTTAGGCCAGACAGACATAGATGCTAGACCTCCAGCTACTGTATGTCCTCCAGATCCTTTTGGGAAATCCATAGGTGGTCCCAAGCCAAATGGGATATGTTTTCGCTCTAGCAGATTCTGTGTCTTAAATAACCTTAACTGGTTCTTCTTAATGCCAAGGAGTAGCTTATTCAGGATGTCTGAGTTCTTCACTCTATCCAGTCACATAGGTCCATATTCTTGTCACTACCCAGAGCTCATGACCTTGTGTCGAGGTTGGAAGTAGATCAACTGGTAATTAAGGGCTCTTCAGACAGGCCAATATAAGAATGTGTTCATGCTCAATCACAATAAGTTCATCTGTTTAAATATGTGGATAACAGCGTACATTATAAGACAGTCTCTCCTGGGAAGCATTCCTAGTTTTGCACCCCGCTGTACTCATGAAAATTGATACAAATAGTTGTGTCGATAAAGAAACAGGAGAGCTTGAGAGAGCTGTTTAAAGCCTGGTTACTCTCTCACCTTAACACAGCTAATCCCGGCAAGAGGCACTGTCAATTCATTAGCTGGTTTCTGAATCTCTAACAATAACATAAATTTGATGTTCCTCATCCCAAACCACACAAGGAGTCAAGGATTTTGACTCTCTGCAAAAAAAGTATCATTTCACTATGTTTTACTGCAATAAATCTCTCATATTATCATATTATCTCATTTTATTAGAAGACAACACTGGTTGGAGAGTACCTTCGCTCAGCTCTGGATATACACATACACATAGTACACAACACAGAGATAGGATTCTTTAACCTGCTAAAATGATTTACAGATTTTTCAGTTGCCATCATTTGATGTATGGCACATTAATAATTAATACATTTATTCATTCAACAGAGAGGGCAAAACTCGGAGGAGTATGAGAGAGAGGAAACCAGTCGCCAGAGCTCAGAGTGTTCCACACAGACGACCCGGTAATGCAAAACATACCATTAAGAGGCAGGCAAGTTCTGAAGCTCTGTCGACACCTGACCCGGAGCAAGAGCTCGAGAGCAACCAGCCACTTATCTCACCACCAAAAACTGTGAGTACAAAGGATCTGTGAGTCTAGCTCAGCTATTTTGGCTACTGCGCTCAGCAGGTCATGTGCTCATGCCACTGAAGTAAATACTTCACCTTTTTCTTGTAGGCTATATCGAAATATTGCATGTTTTAAAATCCATAATACTGTGAACACAGAGAGAGTAAGGCTTTCTCTAGTTAATTAGAAGGAATAATGGACACAATCTTTCATCTTGATTCAGAGTGCCAGTATCAAACGTCCACCTGCGATAGTTCCCTGGATCAAAGACATGCACAACAGAGAGTCAAGTGAGATGAAGACTGAGAACGCAGAGTTCAACTTACTGGATAGGGTATGTCAAACCTGCTACCCACTAAAATGACCTAAATCTGGCTGTATAGTGCATGATTTCATTATCACATTTCATAAAATGTCAATGTCATTTACACACCAGCATGCTCAAGAGCTGTCAGAGCTTCGTCTGGGGATAGAGCAGGTGACCGAGCGTGAGCTGGACATGGCAAAGCGCCTGGAGGACTTCATTAACCAAAGCCAGGACCAGAATGCATTGCTGCAGGCTGAGGTGACTGAACTCCAGAATCTGCTGGCTGTGCGAGAAGAACAGCTTGCCAGTGCCACCTTCAGGTAACATTGTGCAGTTTAACAGTAATGTGCACGCTCCATTTGTCAGCTAATGTTTTCAGTGGTCAAGACAAATGTATTTAATTTTGATGGCATTGTCTGCAGTCTGTATACTCTATGCACTTCAAACTGTATACTTTAATGAATCTCATAAAATTAATTAAACTGTTGATCATGTCTTTTGGTTAAGATGCAGAGATTAGTGGGCTTGACTGTGTTAAAATTGTTACTATTAATTATCATTAAATTATTTTATGTTTCCATCTATAACTTAAGTGTTCTGTTGTTGTCTATATGGGTATATCTTGTATCTGTGTCACAGGCTGGGTGTGATTGAGGAAGAAAGGGAGGAAGATGAGAGGAAGCTAAGTGTTGCCATTGCAGCAGCTGACCGGATGAACGTACTGGTAAGAAAACAAAAAGCCAACTATCAGAGATGAAGTGAAATGCACTTCTAATGCTTTGTTAAAGGACTAATGTATCTATTCAACTTCATTTCAGTCAAAACTGTACTGAACTTTGTAGAACCATCAAACAAAGTGTTCAATTCCATATATGAACGAGATGAATAAAACATACTGATGACTGTTTTCTATGTGCTCACAGGAGGAGCAGTTTGCAGGCCTTATGAAGGAACTTCACCAGCTCAGTGAGGCCTACAACAGTGGCCAAAACAACATACAGCATCCTGAAAAGCCACACATCAACAGCAACTGAACCCTGATAGCTTCACCTTCACAGTTTTGTATAAATACATACAGTATATAGTGTTCATGTAGAAACCACTGCCTGAAGTTACAATTTTGGTTTCCTAATGAGATGTAAGTTTATTCTATGAACATATTCCAAATAGATGTGAGTGGGCAAACTCTGGCTTAGGTGAACATGAAACCTACAGTATTTGTCTGCATTTCAGCTTTTACCATATCTCCGCTACAGATGCTTTTCACTTTAAAACCTTTCTGATAAATAAAAGAAATACAACCTGAAGTGTTTCTCTCTGTGCTTTCTATAGTGTGTCATTATAAGTGCAACAATGGTGGAAAGTGTGTGAATTTACTCAAACATTGTACTCAAGTGTGGCTTTGAGGTACTTTGAGGTAGCCTACTTTAATTGAGAGCTGTCACTATAAGCTGCTTTATGCTCCTACCCCACTACATTTCAGAGGGAAATGTACTTTGCACTTGACTACATCTACTTAGCAGCAATAATTACTTTGCAAATTAAGATTTTACATGAAAACATATGACCAGCTTGGTCAAAATATGAATTATGAATCACTGATAATCATTAAACTCAGGGCCTTGAGTTGTAGCATTTATTTACTGACAAACAGCCTAAAGTGCGCACACATCGCACTGCTAGTTCAGAGCTGCTAGCTAACTGCTAACTGCTCCAGTCGCCAGCCTCACCTCTCTCTCTCTCTCTATGCACACATCCTACGTCCTGAGCTATTCCTGAAAGGAGCTGCTCTACTCCTGTAACAATATTCTGAACTTACAGCAGATCTTGCCCAGAGATGATAAATCTGTGTAATTTGCTTGTTTACTTGTTGCTGCTGCCTCTTAAGCTTAATGCGCAAGTTTAGTTTCCACACGCATCTGCACATGTGTACAATGCATGCAATATCATAACTGATCTTAGAACGATATAAGCTGAGTCATGGGCAGCTTGACCAACACACTCTGGCTACAGCCAGACCCATGGAAAGATCATTTTACATCTTTGCTTTTAAAACTGACTTTGATGATTAACTGACAATCAAAAGTTGATTTGACTGGCTAACTAATTGTCTCAGCTCTAATTTGGATAAACCATTTTTTATCCATGTTTTGTTGATTGTTACTTCCAATTAAAGTCTTTGGATACCTTTCTTCTTCAGTTTGTATGGGCCCTCTCCTTGTGTAACTGTCCCTTGCCATACACTTACATGGAATGATAAAATCAGCATTTTCCTGAGAAAAGTAGAAAGAATATATGCAGAATGTACATCATGCATCAAACTATGTCACAACAGTGCTGGCTTCTACCTGACAGTTTTATTTTGCCTCACTGCTTTGACCCTGATTAGCATTTGTGGAGGGACATGAAGAATCCCCAAAGACTTTAACAATTTCTCTGTCAATCTGAAAGTCTGAGAAAAACCTTCATTAAATCATGTGAAATTCCTTACCTAATTCTAGCTGCTAAAATGTGTTTGTTTTTGTGGCTTTTGTGTATCAAACCACTTCATTTTTTTCTCTTACTGGCAAATAGACTAATTGACTGCCTCTAACACAGCACTTTGACAACATTATTATTATTACTAGTATTATCATAATAATGATGATAATCATCATGTTGTTCTGGTGAGAACCACCTTTAGGTTATTTACTTATCTTCATACTTGCTTCGCACAGATCAGAAGCTTTAACCGCCTGATCATCATCATCATCATCATCATCATCATCACTTGATTGGTCTGAAATTATCATATGAAAGACGGAAGAAATCTTTCAATTAAATCTGTATACACTTCCATGAGAGAAACCTATCACTATAAATCTCACCTAAGATAACACACCTATTGCACTATCAACCTCCTGACTGAGGACAGGGCTGAGGCTTTTTGTTGTTGTTTTTTTTGGTTTGTTTGTTTGTTTGTTTTCAAGAATGACGAGATTTCCCTTCTGCATCTTGGAGATATCAAATGGCATTGAGTGTTTTGCTAACTATAACCTGTGATAGTGGTGGTAAAAACTAGCCCGCCATAAGATTCACACTGATCCTTCGTACCAGTGTTAAATACGATGAAATGGTAGGCTATCACAATTCAAGACTCGCTAGTGAGTTAGAATGCAAAATGACTAGACTGAGTGATGGCCATTGGCTTTAGCAGGTCCAACTATCTTGCAAAGATGTCTACATTTCTCAAATGCAATTAAGTGTGTATAACTAGTTGCATTTCGTTTTCACACATTTGAAAAAGGGATAACCAGTGTCGGGGAATTATAGCTTTGAAAGCTACCAATTATGTTACACTGGAAGAAGTTGAACTACTGCAAAGCTATACTCTAGAGAGAAACTAGTTAGGTCGAGTAAAGCTACTTTAGCTTTACAATGTTCAAACAACTTTGTAAAACAATGATCAAATTGACAATGTACATGTGATACAAAATTATAATGAAATAACCTGGCATAATACAAAGAAGACACAAGCCAATTTATTGCAAAAACTGTTTCCTTGTTCACAAGTCATAATAAACTAAAGAAAAAAAATCTAACCTACTCATGGGAAATTGCTGGAATGTCAGCTTTGGTTGTGTTTACAATAACTGCTTTAGTAGGAGGACTACAATCAAGCAACTGGTTTAATGACATGTAGTTCACTATTCCCCAACACTGTATAAATACTTCTTTCATCCTCCAGTTATCATCTCAGTACCCCTCACATTTATCTTGTGACCTTTTGGGTGTGTCTGACCATATAGATTGAAACCCCTGGACTAAACTACCTTACAGTTACAACTAACTCTCCCTCAACCAGCTACAACAGTGAAGAGCTGCTTGTTGCATAGTAGCTATTAACAATCTAATATTATCATGTATAAAAATATATTAGTCAGAGAGGGAATTTTACTGCAGAACAGCTACTTTTGTTTTCAATACCTTTGATACATTTAGCTGATAATTCTTTTTGTATGTAGGACTTTTGCTTGTAAAGGATTATTTTTACATAATTGTATTAATACTTTTACTTTGACTACTTCAAAATTGTTCCCTCGAAAATGAGTAAATGTACTTAGTTACATTTTGATATGGACTTTGATAGAGGTTGTAATGGTTATCAGTAAACTTTATGGAGTGGTTATGGGTGAGGCAGTGATCCTGTATGATTTGCACGTGGAATAGAATATATAAATTCATCTGTGACGATGACATTCTATAGAACGTGACACACAATAAGTATATTGTGTGATACGAATGTTGCTTCAGTTCACCTGTAGACTCCACAGTGTTAACATCACTTCTCGAAGAAAAGTGCAAACTTTTACATTTAAAGACAGAAAGATGTCGATTGCATTCTGAACCGTCAGTGAACGCAGAAGGTAAGTACTCAAATAGCTCGCTTCTTTTTTTTTTGCTAGCATTGCATGTGTTAATTGTTTTCAAATGCAGAAACAGTAAAATTGTTATTATCTAGTTTTCAGTAGTCATAACTTAAATGCACTCAACTCCCTAAAAACACACCTCTATGACTTATTAGTTATCAATATAAAACTCATCTTATTGGGATATTGGCTGATGGTTAATACAGTCATTCAGGTCCTTTACTCAATGAGAATTACCAAAACCACAATGTAAATATATTTCAAATAAATCAAAATTTTCCTGAACTAAAGGTACAGCAAAATTGCTTAAAATTAACTACTGGCTTCATCTAAAGTTATATATCCTTATAACCAATTATTATACATTATTGGATAGTTTAATCTTTAACTCTGAGGTGTATTTTCATAAAATATTTACCTACAAAGTAAGTAGTAACTTTAGCTCTCTGACTATCACCTGGTAATTTTATTCCTGATGCTATTCCCTGTGAAAGTGCCTCAAAACCTGCTTCCTACCAATGTCACAGGAGCTCAGTAAGAAAGCATCAGAGTTCAAGTGAGGACAAGCTTTAGGGACAGAGCCACAGATGACTGTGAAGAGGATGGATCTCAGAGCAGCATTTGAACACGTTGTAGCGGGGATGGAGTGGGAAGATGTGATTGACACTTTCCAGACGGTGGTAAGTGACATGTTGGGAAATACACCCAACCCTCCACCTCCACCCGCTGTCCCTGCTGAGCTTGTGTACGCCGCCCACCCACAGCCAGTGCAAAGAGGATGCGGGGAGTGCATCCTCCAGGGAGCAGCTCCTGGACCGGATGTTGGGCAGGCTGCTCCCACTATTTACCAGGATCCACTGAACCAGCAAAATGCCATGCAACCAGGTCACTTGTACAGCCAGACAGGTGCTTACAGCCAGGGACAGGTAATATACTAAGAATAGGTTAGATATAAATTAGAATTTACCAATAAGTGTATAAAAAAAATACTTGTTAATGGTTGAAACTTTAGGCCAACAGAATATTCTATTCTAAGCCCACTCTGTTATTCCAGATGTTGCTGAATGTATTGAGTTATGCAACAATACTGTGAGGCTCTGCTTATCAGTAAATGCCAATTAGTCATAATTCAAAAGTAATGATTCATGCTACTCATTGTTGTGAAAGTGTTATGTTTTTACTCCACAGGTTGCTATAAGTTAAAGGGAGGGAAACTCTGACACCTGGTGGACAGATGACACAGCTAATGATGCAGCTTCTCTGATCACCTGTTCTGTGTGTGTTTGTGTCTCCAGAATGACAGGCTCCCTCAAGGCATGATGGAGAGCCTGGTTCCTGTTGGAGTAGTGTAAGTAACACGCACATGAATGAAAACAAACACACGAGTGTACACATACATGAGCCTGAGTTTGTATCGTCAAACACACTTTTTCTGTTCTGTGATGCATCTGTCTGGTTTTATTGATGTAGCAATGGAGAGCTGCTGTATGGGATTCCAGCAGAGAGACTGCTTCCTACTGTTTCAACTGCTCCTCCAAGTAACACACCCGTTTCACAGTAAGTCAGCCTGGTTGGCTCTTGATCTGTGGCAGTGGTCACCAACTGGGAGACCAAAACAAAACCAGATTCATATCAAATCACAGTCACATATTTCATTTCTTGCAGCTGGGGTTTGATTTCAGGTGTCTGTTATTTGTCTACCAAGATTCCAGCTGACTGTTTCTAAAATACTTGTCTCCTCACAGTTTTACACAGTGGTGACACATGCTCTTATAATGTTTCCCATAGAAAGAGAAAGCGTGAGAGCCAGCAAGGTGACGGCTGGCCATACGTTAAGAAGCCGCCCAACGCCTTCATGCTGTTCAGGAAGGAGCAGAGGCCAAACGTCGTCACAGAACTGAACATCAGCGATAGTGCAGCAGTAAATACTGTCCTTGGACAGAGGGTAAGTGTCTTCGCTCTGTGAGACACTTGAGAGATGCTCAGTGTCACACAAACAAAGTTTTCTGCAGTCATGCGTCGAGCAGTGTCTAAGACAAAGACCCTTCTAAAGTCATTTTTGTTCTTTCCGTGAAAGACAATGATTTTTATTTAAAGTCACATGACCAGAGAACAAACGTAAATTTAAATAAGAGGATTTCAAGCATTTTATGACACAAATACACTGTGGGACTTTGCATTGCAGGGCCTGCACATATTAATGTGGATCTGTGTGTATCTGTTGATATTGTTTGATGCTTGTGTTAGTGCTGTAGTCCGCCTGTAGCTGGATATCATCGTGTGTCGCTGTCTGCTGAGAGTGTGCTGTCATGTGTCCACAGTGGAGGGCGCTGTCGAAGGAGGAGCAGGCCAAATATTATGAACAAGCAATCAAGGAGAAGCAGCTGCACACTGAACAATTCCCTCAGTGGTCATGCAGCACCAATTATGTATGCACACGATGCTCACATACAACTCATACATAGTTACATCATTTCACTAGATGATGCAGTTATCAACTGACATCAGATGGAAAGACTGATGTGTTTGCTTTTGTGTAGGGCAAAAAGAGGAAGAGGATCAGAAGGAAGGCTCCCACCACGGCTGAAGGTAGGACAATATTTCTGTGGATCTCAGTGTGTTTTCATGTGAAATGCAACAGAAACTAGATTACGTGACATTGACATTGACTTAAAAATTAAAGTTATGACCACCACAAAACAACTTCCCCACAAAGCAAAGAAAGAACAGTGAGGTTCAGAACTTCCTTTTATCTTCAGCTGAAGAGCTATTTTTTTTATTTTTACAAACAAGTTCATAACTTGCAAGAAATACAACAAAAATTGTGATGTTTTGAAATTAAATGCAGCTTTATTGATATTGGTATCAATCAAAATAAGAGTCAGAGCATGTTTAAGAAGCAGCATCTAGTTTTGGAAGACTGATCAGTCTTTTGGTTCGTTTTTATTGCAGCATCTGCGTCTAGACTTGAGGAGGTGACGGAGCAAGTCATGACTCTGTGTTTGACCCCAGTGGAACCAGCAGTGATGGAGCCTTCTACCACCCAGACAGCCCAGAAAGAAGCTCCACACACACAGGCAGTAGTGATGGAGGATCCAGTCCTGGTGACGGAGGCTCCTCACAGGCCAACAGGTCACAGTGTCAGTGTGACGCTTCCTTACATGGAGGCTCCAGTGACTGTTCCTGTGTGTGACATTGATGAACTGCTAAGGATGTATGACGCATGCATGTCCTCAGCACTCTACTGTAAAGAGTCCACCCACCCGGCCAGCTATGGAAAAGAGGACACACTCATGATGGCGCAGCATGAACAAACCCTCCCTTCACTACGCAGCTTCAGCTGCTCTCCTCTGCACTTCTTCTATCTGGACTGAAGACCCCCCCCCCTCTACTACTACTACTACTACTACTGCATTTCTTCTCAAATCACAAATCACTTGACTCATGGTTCTGACTATGTTGCTTATAATTAAAAACTCTGCCTCTTTCACATGAGCGTGCTCATGGCCAGACAGGTAATCCCAGGGTTAACTGAGCCAGTTGATAACCAGCCTTGTAGTGCAGGTTATCCAGGATGGCAAATGTTAGGTTCTCTAAGCCAGATAATGAAAAGTCATCCTGGGTATGTAGAACATGCTTCATAGTACAGGCCTCTGCTCTATATGAAAAGTTCCCTGAGATAACTTCTAATATTGACTGGACTTGATGTGAGTGAGTTTGAGTTTTTCAGACTCACACAATGTAAGGACTAACAATTATGTTCCTTACGTTGTAGGAGTAGGATCTTCAACAAACATGTCAAGTCTAGTCAAGTTATTTATGTATTTGTCATTTATCTATTTTCTCTCCCTTGGATTTCAGCAGCCTTTTATGTGTTGAAACATTTTGATAAATGTTTTTAAATGACATGCAAATGAATCAACTTAAAAATCACAGTCTATGTAAAAGAGCCTTTAGGCAGCAGAGTGAGGTTGAAATGTTTCTTCACATTTCTGGTCGGCTTCTCTGCAGGTGGTCGTGCATGGGCAGATGTGTTATCTGCTGGCGTCTTTTGCGGGTTGATGCGAAATAAACTCTAAGGCACTTCACTTTGGCTGAAAACTTGATGATAATTAAAAGTTACAAAATTACTCTGGGGCACATTTTGGCCCAAAATGATTTGTAGTTTCACAAGTTGACTACACAAAAAAAATACTTGAATCACTATGCGCATATGGATGTATCTGAACTAACGCCAAACTAGCTACTGCAGAATGTAGTTAAGTTAATTACATGTGGTTCACTGCCTCCCAACAACACAGACAACAACTTACCACCAGTCTGTTACCTGCATCTCATCTCCTCCGGTACTAATGCTCAAACAGATCGCTGCGCGAGTGCTGCAACTTTTGAAGGAAACCGCGAAAGAAACCAATACTGTAGGCAAAGGGACTTTTTCAAAGTATGATTTATGACATATTTATCAGAATATGTTTGACTCATTCATTCAAACTACATATTTTGAAATTAATAGTCGTAAAGTAAAATAAAATAACAAAAGAATATAAAAATCCAGATATCAAACATTTATCGAGTCACGCCCCGTCACGCCCCCCTTTGCCTGAATAATGATGACGCGTCTGGTATCAAACACTTGATATCAACGGTTGTACTTCACGGCACCGCCACATACAGTTGGAAGCTGAAGTAGGTCACTACCAATCGACTCGGATTACTTTACCCTGCATTTACTGCACGCTTGAGGACTCAAGGTATTGTGGGACATTTGTCTTAAATATATCTTTTTACTTGCCGAAACATTGGTTAATGTTGTGAATCACAACATGAACGTCAGGCTCGGCGTCGCACTGAATGTTCAAATCTTTAGAAACGTTTATTTACATTTTACAGACACATTTTTATTCAACACTGCTATTTTGCTAGTTAAATATACTAAAGTAAATAAAACCGTCGACATTAACAGTACATTTTACTATCAAAACGCTGTAGTTTCGTTCTCGTGCATTTCACAAGTTAAGTTTCGTTTCTCTCTCGCAGCCTCATCATGGCCGAAATGGTTTCTCTGATGAGTCTGGAGGATGAGCTGACATGCAGCATCTGTCTGAGCACCTTTGACTGTCCGGTGACCACCCCCTGCGGACACAACTTCTGCCAGGACTGTCTGCTCGCTACCTGGAAGGAAACGTACAGCTGTCCTCAGTGTCGGACCCACTTCGCCACCAAACCGGAGCTGAAGAAAAACACGGTCCTGAGCACCGTCGTGGAGACTTTCAACCTAAGGTTGAACAAGAACGAGGAAAGCCTGATTAAAGAGGAGAAAAAACCCGAGGAGAAGACGGTCATTCGGTGTGATACATGTATGGAAGCAGAGGCGTCCCAGACGTGCCTCACCTGCATGGCCTCTTTCTGCGAGGAGCACCTGCGTCCTCACCGGGAAAACCCAATTTTCCGTCTCCACCAGCTGAGCGAACCTGTCGGTGACCTGTCGGAGCGCATCTGCCCGGACCACCACAAGCTGATGGAGCTTTTCTGCAGCCAGCATGGCCGTCCAATCTGCAGCCTTTGCCTCCAACATGTGCACAAAGGCTGCTCCTTCACCTCCCCTGAGGAGCAGAGGAACCTGAAAGAGGTCTGTGTGTCAAAATACTTACTTATCTGTAGAGGTATCTAGCCATACTGATAGTTTTGGCACAATTTCCTACGTTTTGTCATATTCATCTCTGGGTCCTAAAATGATTTGTTTGTGGTGCTCAGGGCATTTAAAATTGTGTTTTTAAGAAAATCAATAACAACTTGTTTTCCAGGTACAGTGTTTAATATTCGGACTAAACCACAGAACCATTCACAGATCTAACTGGGCAGAATATATTGTTGAGAGCACTTTTGGGACTATTTTTCTAAAATACTCACTGTGAAACAAAATGTCTGTTTGTTTGTATTTCCCTTGCTCATTCAAAGTATTATAGAAATATCTTTGCTTAAGTGTGGCATTTTAAAATGATTTGTCAAGATTTTTGATGTTTGTTGAGGCCTGACAGACGCCCACACTCTGAAATTGAAAAATAAAGTTTAAGACCAAAGTTACCACTTAACACAATCATCTCACAGGGTTCTGTGGAAAATAGACCATGACCTCCTGTGAACTGTGTGTCTCTGTTAGAATAACCTAAATGTGTCATGTTTCTGTGTTCGTAGTCTGACCTGAGGGACAAGTTGGGTTTGCTGGATGAGAAGATTGTGAAGAATGAGACTGTTATAAATCAAATGAGGGACATGCAGAACAAGTTGAAGGTAAGTCTCACCATTTGTTTTGAAATGTACTGTACTCTAATCCACATAAACACCAAAGGGAAATTAATGGCCTGAAAGCCCAAAAGCGTACATTGTTACATTATGTCTTTATATCTTAAGATATACCTTAAGTGATCCCCCATTTGCTAAATTTAATTCGATACAGCAGCACAAGGGTATGTAGTTAAATTAAAGGAAAAAATGTCTTTGTTATACATTAGAAATGAGTTTAAAAAAAGATAAAATAGGAATAAAATATATAATAAATTAGATCTATCTGTGTACACATGTGCAATGTTTGTGTGTAAACCAAGAATGTTTTGGCAGGGACATTTGTCTGGCTGAATCAAGTCGGCCTTGACAAATCAAGTGTGGCGAGGTTAATGTGGTGTGGCAACCAGTTCTTGGGTAACAACTGGGATGAGTGTTCTGGGAAAGATGTGTCAATTAGACCATATTTGGTCTCTGCCAGAAGGTGGTGTTGACTGTATATAAGAGTCATTTGCACATGTGCTGTGTGTGTAACTGTATCCTCTATGTGCACGTTAAAAAGAGTAATAAAGGAGCATTTCATCAATCTCACTCTGCTACAGTTGTTTCTTCCTTTTTCATAAGATAGAGAAAATTTCACTCACAGCACAGTGAAACACCCAAGCCTCCTCAGAGACAACAGTCTGCACTCTCTTCTCCTGTAGAGGGCCTCAGTGTTGTCTGACCAGTCCAGTTTATTGTTGAGTTTCACCCATAGAAACTTGTAGGTGTCCACCATTTCCACACCCATCATTATAGTGACAGGGTCAACCACGAGCTCCTTGGTGGTCTTTATTTTAGGTGGTATGGTGTTATTAAGCAAATATCATTTTATTCTATGATTATGTTGCCTTGAAAACTCCCTTATAAAAAAAAAAAAAAAAAAAATCTGCCTGTCAGCTGTCAGTCCAAGCTGACACTGGGTATCGTTAGTTGGCGTCTAATTGGTTAGGTAAACATGTCAAAGAATCTATTCCTTTATCACATATTCAATGATCTAAATTAGGAGAGATATTTAATTATAGACTATATTTTATCTAGGCAGAATTCTCCATTGGTGAAACAATGAAATATTTGGGTGCAATGATGAGTTTTTGTGAGGAAAGCCGGTGCTGTACTTGGCATGGAGCTGGACCCCCCCCACAATGGTATCAGAGAGCAGGTAATAAAACAAGCTGTCCAACCCCAACCAGCCCTTCCGCAGTGCTCTGGTTAGCCAGAGAAACACATTCAGTGGCAGGCTGATTTCTCTTGGCTGTTAGGAGGATCGCTCCAAGAACTCATTTGTTTCCAGTCTTTTTAATGCCTCCCCACTGTGCATGCAGCTGGTCCATCGTGGTCACTGAGATGGGCTGAAACCAGAGCTGTGTGCTTGTATATGAATATGTGTAAAATATTGTTACGGTATCGGTACAAAAACCCAGGTTTCTTATTGGAACCCATTTAAAAAGTTTTGAAACCATACGCAGCCCTACCTGAGACGTGCTGAACATTAAAAAATGTTTTTTATTACAAGGCTATTGTATTTTAATAAGTTGCCCCTGTATGAACCTGTCTCATTACTGATCTGTTCATGGATCCTCTCCCCTAGGACTCAGCGACCAACAGGAAGAAAGCTGTGACAGCTGACTATCAGCAGATGCGGGACATGTTGACCCGAGAGGAGCGCGATAGTCTGATTGCAGTCGATCGAGAGATGGAGAGTGGTCAGACCAAACTCAGGACTCTCATGAAGAAGTTCACTGAGAACATTGACAACATGAGCAAAGCTAAAGAAGATATCCACAGTCTTCTAAGTCAGTCCCAAACACTGGCCTTCCTACAGGTGAGTTACCACACAATGATTATATAACTTGTCAGCAGTAAAAGCAGACACGATGCCCACATACCTCATCTGCCTCATCTTAGACATTTGAAAGCTGATTTGAGTAATTTAGTATGGAAACTGAAAGCTGCACAGACGGTAGGGAAAACGCATGTAAATGTGGAACAATACAGCTGGGTTAGCGAGTATGTGATGAAATGCCCTGCACAGGTGTGGAATTATTGTCTAACAAATGAAACTACATTCCTAGCTGAGTCCAACCTTAATCCACCAGTTGTTCCTATTTCTGCCTGCCTGCCCTAAATAACAGACAAAACAAAAACACTGAGATCTTCTTTTGCCAGCCTTCCTCTAACAAGATTTGCCTGCACACACATACATGCAGTATCTCAGAATTGCACTGGAGTAAAAAAATATTAATATCGATAGGGTCACATGTTTTCAAAACTATCTTTTACATTAAGTATAAGTTGAGCTCTGTACGGTTTTGGTTGCAGCATGATCTTTAAAGTACCCGCAGACTCTGAATTTCAAATAAGCAAAAAAAAAAACGCCTGCATATTGTGATTACAGAGAACATCATGTCTCAATAATGGGCCAAGTTATATATTGTATGTAAACAGTTTGTAGAGACTGACACTGGGCACTCGTCTCATTTTGTCGTGTTGTAATTGAAAGCATTTGATAATGAATTCAGTTAATTCATAATTGACCTGCTGTTGAGAATTCAAGATCACATGAGTCAGAGGGAGGTTTTTCAAGTCTACTGATAAAATAAACAGATTTTTTTTAAAGGCTGCAATAACTTATTAATATACATGAGACAGAACTTCAATCAGACAACTTCATTAATCATTCCAATGAGAGATAACGTACAGTTTTTGCTGTCTTCCACAGTATAAATTAATACAGCTTTATCTTGTTCCTCTGCTCACAGGCATCATTTACCCTGCCCCCAGCCATAAACTTTGACCCTTACACCCCACGAATCAACCTGGACTCCAAGAAGGTGATGGCGACACAGGCCTCTGGTGCTGCTCTGAAGGATTATCTGACAGAGATCTTTAAACAGCCTGTTGAGGCCAGAGTGCAAATAATTAAACCAGGTGAATATTCAGGTACATTTGTCAATTAAGCAGGAGTTTTAGCAGTTAAAGATGCATCAAGAAAGTATAGCGAAGTCAATAATGTTCAATTTTGTTGCAGGAATTAACATTGATACTGTTGCATCTGGTGAGTGTGTCATGCGAGAATTGGTGCAAACAGAAATCTAATCAAAACAATAATCTAAAAACATTCCTCAAATTGGTGCTGAATTGGGTGGTGATGGGATATTGGGGTAACTATTTTAAAGTCATTTGGATAAAGATAAAAAATAAAAAGACAGTTGTAATGACACTGTCTGGCATGTTCTCAGGTGAAAGAGCAGCCTCAGCATTTACACCTTGGAACCCTGGACGTCACCAGGAACCTGTTCCTGTTTCAGAGTTTCAGTGCCCTCCAGGGATTCCTGGATTTCCCATGTCCCACACTCCAGGTCCAGGTTCCCAACCAAAAGCAGGCCCAAAGAAGAAAGCTCCAAGTAAGAAAATGCCCAATTTTTATGTTCAGTTTTTGTCGTAGAGAGGAGTTCATTTACGTAATGTTCATTTTGAAGGCTGCAGTTATTTGTCATGTAACACTTGCATAACTTACTTTCTCAATCAGCTTCCTACTTACACCAATGGGAGATGAACTCACTCTTCCAAAGTTAGAACAGCTTTTGTTTTTCCACTTTTTCCACAATTTGTCTTGATAGTCAAATCTGACTTTGCAGAGTGTTTTCGTTTTTTTGCTTGATTGATTGTTGCTGATTTTCTCATGAATATTCAATGTTATAAAGTATTCACAGGCTTTAACAGCTCTGAATTTTTTCTTCAGCTATAAAACAAATGTTTTTTTTCTTTAGAACAAACCAAAAAACCTCCACAATCTGCTGAAGACGTCATGAAAAAAAAACTAGCCCAGTCAATGGAAAACCTGCTGGATTTTGGTGTGAAAGACAAATTCAGAAGCCGTCCTCATGCAGGTGAACCCAATCAGACACCAGGTACGTTGCTCCTGTTGCAGCCACAACATACAAGGTTTTTTTTTCTTTTTTTGTTTGTTTGTTTGTTTGTTTTTTACATATGCAGTAGCACTCCATTTGCCTGCTGACAAATGGCTCTTTTGTCATCTTCTGTTGTAGAAACTACAGACATTCCTCCAAACATTTTATCTGCTGAAAAAAGAACCGAGCTTCTGAAATGTAAGTGTCTGAGTGTAGCAGGTATCTTAGTCTCGTATGGTAGTAGCAACCAGGTTTGTTGTTTGAATGGTCTTTATCTTACTTCTGTACCTTCTAGATGGCACGGTGCTCACCTTGGATCCAAGGACAGCCCACAAACGCATCATACTGAGTGAGGACTTCACGAAGGCCTCTGTATCAGATGAGCACGCAAACTACCCCAACTGCCCTGAACGCTTTGCTGTCTGCTCCCAGGTGCTCACCTCCAAGGGTTTCTCTCGAGGGCGCCACTACTGGGAAGTCCGTATGAGCAGCAACAACTTCATTGGCATAGGTTTAGCTTATGGTAGCATTGACCGCAAAGGGCCCACCAGTCGGCTGGGCCGTAACGCCCAGTCCTGGTGTGTTGAGTGGTTCAACGTCAAGCTGTCAGCTTGGCATAACAGCAGCGAGACCGTGCTGCTCAATCCCAGTCCAAAGCGTGTAGGCGTGCTGTTGGATTGTGAGGGGGGCATGGCTACGTTCTATAACGTGGCAGACAGGGCGTATCCCCTCCACTCCTTTGTGTTCCCCTTTGCTGAAGCTGTGTATCCAGCTTTCTGGATTTTCTCAAGTGGCTCATCCATTTCTTTGTGCAAGCTGCAGGCATGAGGAGCATATGCACATATAATTGCATATGCACGCACACACACACACACACACACACACACACACACACACACACACACACAAACAAACAAACCAAGAAAATGAAGGAATATAAGTTAGTGGTTATTCTGAAAAGACACATACAGCTTGGAGTGTCACAGCTGAAATGGATGTCAAGAGTTAACAGAGCCAATGTCATTAGCTATTGCCTCTACCTATGCTGGCTTTGATTTACACCGGCAGAATTTGTGGTTATGAGACCACAAAAATAAAGCTGGCAGAGCGTCTGTCTCTGGTAAAATAACTTGCATAAACTGCATCCTAAGCGGCTGTGATGCACTTACAGTTATAACAGAACACGCATAGCTCACTGTACACTTACTGTACAGCCTGTTTATGCCAGTGTGTGTCCTGCATTAACTGTGCAGACTATTATACACTGTAGAACGGTAATGGATGTGAATGTTATCACACACATCAGTACGGTGTTTTGATATAAAGGCTGCATGTGAAAAATTCCTGATTGTTAACTGTTGTTATGGAGTTAGTGTGGCTATCAAAGTTATAGGGCTGGGCCATACAGCAAATAATTTGTCACAGTAACTCTTGATATCGTGTCATGGTATGAGTCATTTCTGGTGACCTTAAAGATTCAGATTGTGAAAATGACTAATGGACAGCAAACAAAAAAAAAAAAGCTTAAATCTTGTCAGTATAAATTCTTATAAATCCTGCATGTAAAGTCCTTTTTGCTGTGGAGCTGCTGACACTCAAAAGTTTCCTCTGAAAGAGCGCTCATGTTTTCCATCTATCATACTTTATCTATCCCTGTTTGTGCATTTGTCCTTTCCTAAAGGATTGCCACATGATTGGATAGAAAATCCGCTGTTTCTGTGATGCTATCTAATGTACACAAGCAGTGTTCCCCCCAGACAACGCATTGAAGTGTCTCATTTTCATATAATTTTATCACCAAATCATTATATCATATCAATCAGTGAATATATTATTTGTTTCACCCAGCCCTATATTCCTACTTCCTGAACTGTTTGACTGGTTTGGCTGATGAGAGAACAGACGTCACATAGACTCTGTTTGTATCAAGTTCACAGTCTCTTATTTTTTCCTTTTATACTGTAATGGCATTTTGTCTTTATTGGTGGAGGTTTGATCCAGGAAATAATGGGTGGAGATAGGAAAGGATGATAAGCAGAAATGTTCCGAGGCCAGATTTGAACCTGGGATGTTATTTGCATGGTATAACCCATGCAGATAACAAGCTTTACATATTATATCTGTGGCAGGGACACAAAAACAAGAAGTCATCTTAATGCTCTGTTGGCTTTTCGTTAGGTGGCGGGAAGGTAGTAAGATGTACTGTGTAGTTTCACAGGGGTAAATTATTTGTTGCTTGATACAAAGTTTACCCCGGCCTGTAAGACGTGTTTGCTGAACCTTGGTGACATCAGTTACCACGGCTCATTTCCTGATGTGGCACCACTGGAGTCCATCAGGTGGTAAAGTGGTTGGTCAGTGCGCATAGTGATCACTCTCAATCAGATGTAACGTGAGCGTGCTCGTCTTGCAAGTGCTAAAAGATGTGAAATGACAAACCATATGGGTGTCAAGCAGTATAGATCTGTCTACACAGTATATAGTACATGAACAGTAAAGTTAGGCATTTGAACATGGTTCTCTTTGTTGTTTTGACAAAGGCGGTCTAAGTACCAACTTCACCGCATTTCAGAGGCACAGAAGACACTGTTGTCCAGTGACTTAACTGATTTAACTGGTAAAGGTTCAGACATCGGTTAACTGATGGTTAAGCGAAAACATCTCTGTGAGATATTTCTGCAAGTGCACTTCATGTATGGGCCTTTTTTTGTATGAGGTTACATGCTGGTATAAATAGGCACTATACAGTGTTGCACTATTGCACAGAACGTCTGAACCTGAACAGTGATTTCCTCTGTTTTTACTATTTGCCGTTGCTTATCTTCACAATTGAGAGAGCTTTACCAAATCATAACGAGTGCCAAAGTCTTGATATTGTGTTGACAGTTGTTTAGTCCTAAATAATACTATAGTGGTGTCTGTACTCAGTAGAATCAAGGAAGAGTTGTGTTATTGGCAACATTTGTCTTTATTGGTTATTGCTTCTTGCTTCTGTTTTTGGCTCGTAAAATGTATCCTGGACCAACCGCAGACTTCAGTGGCTCACATATGATTCTGTTGATCTGTTGTTGATTGTACTGTGCTGATCTTCAACTGAAATGTAGTTCATTATTCTTTGCATCAAATATTTTCAAGCGTTCCAGTGCATTGAATTTTACTCAAACTGCTGTTTGTTGAACCAGTTGTTGTATAATCCTTCATTGTTCAATTCATTGTTCAATTGTCCTGTGCTCAGTTTGTGAAACAAGTAAATCTAAGTGCTAGTTGATAGATTATGTCATATCTGTGTCTTCAGTGTAGTAGATTGGTTAAATTTGTGAATATATGTGTGACTGTCTTAAAATTTAAAAAATTTAATAGGTATTACGTTTAATATAACTAATATCTGTTTGTATTACAAATTAATCTGTGACTTCTATTAATAAATGTCCTTTTCTCTGAGATACTGTGCTCTTTTTAAGGGACAATTGGTTTAAGGAGCTCTCAAACATTTTAAGATATATTCTCTTTTGCCCTCTTTTCTACAGGTAACAGCATCAAAATTAACCCTCATTATGCAGCTAACTGATTCCATTGCAGACTGATGAGACAAACACACACACACACACACACACACCCAAAACTTAAATAAAACTTGTTTAATTGCTTAACAATTGCTATGACAGATTATTAGCCTATTAATTGGCATGACTTTGTACTGGGCTGATCAGATGTCGTTAGTAGATTAAAAATAACAGCTGCAAAAATGGCGCAAATTTGTATTGTATCCGTGTTGTGTTGTCTATTGTTGTATTCTTTTGGCAGGGAAAAGTAATCCATAAATTAGTGTTAAAAATGCCCGCGCTTTGTGCAGCAATAGGCTGTAATAACAAGACAAACGGATCTGTCTTTTCCTTCCGAAAAGACGCAGAGAGGTAAGTCTATACAGGGATAGATTTTCAATCATGCCAGTTGCCTTGGCTTGAGGGAGGGGTTGAGGAACAACGCCTACTTAGGATATCGGAACTGTGTCCCAATTCATACCATTGGTGCTGCCTGTAATGCGGTATCTTCTGTATAGAGGATCTTTGATGTAGTCTCAATGGGCTGCCTTCAGTCACTATTTCATACTTTTTCCATTGTCTGACAACAGAAACAAAACAAAAAAATGTTAATGAATGAAAGAACAGCTGTATTTAATATACTATATATGTGAGCAGAGAGAGGAGGAGAGAACCAAAAAGATAAAGTGCTGAACTCGGCTGACAAATAGCCTGGACGTGGTCAAGCCAGGGTTGTAATTATGGGGGTGGGGGGTCTGACCCCCCTGATTAACACTTGGACCGCCCAAAAAGAGGGAACAGTTCAGACGGATTGAAACATTTATCCTATTTGCCTGTAATTGTAAATATTAAAATATATTTACCTAACCATGCGTGGATCTTTCTACAAGGATTTCAGACACTCCTAAAGTGGACCGTACCATTTCTAAACCTTGAAGTTAGCTGAACCAAAGAACCTCTATTCAGTTTCTACGGTAACGGTTTTTCTACTGTCTCTGGCTGCACGTCTTCTGCCTACCACACTCTGTATTATGGTCTGCCCCTGCGCATCACGCAGGCAATGAAGACACTGTAGGTAAACATAAGTAGCAGCAGTTAACTATCTAGCTTGTTTGATACACTTTGCTTTCTTACCTTAAAAGTTTCTGATTTAGATTGGGTCAAGTATCTACGGATGAACGCCATTGTTAGCTAGTTTCTAACTTTTATTTTAAGTAACAGTTTAACTAAGTAATGTTTGCTTGTTTCTAGCTTGTTTCTAACTTTTGCTTTAAGTCACAGTTTAGCTAACTAATGTTATCTAGCTGATAGCGCGCCCTTTCATTGCCAATAGTGGCTTGTGATTTCATTACCAAAATAAAATGTCGTATATGATCTAATGTTAGCAAACCCTGCTGCTCAGTGAGCCAATGGGGGAAAAGTTGTTGTGTAGATAGTTTTGACACCAATATAGTTTATTTCTTTTTAATAGTCCTTTAGTGGCTGTGTTGCTTTAGTTACTTTTTTACCTTATATTAGTTTCTATAATAGTCACCCCCTTTGTTTTCTCTCAGGAATTTAAGTATAATATTGAGGTACTTGTATGCAACTTGAGTATTTACATTTCATGCTGCTTTATACTTCAACTCCACTACATTTCAGAGAGAAAAATGTACTTTCTACTCCACTGCATTTATTTGACAGCTTAAGTTAACCAAGCAACATACCATACGAACTGATCACTTCACTGAAGCACCTGCACTGTACTGTGCTGTGTTCCCTTTCGCCCTGGAGAAAAAGGTGACCCACCTGTCTGTCATTGTATAATTCGCACTCTAGGTTTTGACCTTATCTTGATTAGATAGAAGTACGTGCGCAGTGGATTATATATTCATTGCAAAAAGAAAATTATCGTCAGAAGGGTATGGCGTCGTATTGATAAACTAAGCTCAGTTGTGAGAGTTTGTATTTTTCCATTTGTAACCAGAAGGGGGCTGATATCCAGTGGCAACACGCAGTTTTCCAGTTAAGTTTCGTTTTCGTTGGTCGCAGCCTTACCACCTCATCTGATCATGGCCGACGTGGCGGAAACTCCGTTATCTCTGATGAGTCTGGAGGATGAGCTGACCTGCAGCATCTGTCTGAGCACCTTTGACTGTCCGGTGACCACCCCCTGCGGACACAACTTCTGCCAGGACTGTCTGCTCGCTACCTGGAAGGAGACCCAAAGATGTCCTCAGTGTCGGACACCAATCCCCACCAAACCGGAGCTGAAGAAAAACACGGTCCTCAGCGCCGTCGTGGAGACTTTCAACTTGAGCTCGAACAAGACCGAAGACAGCCTGATTAAAGAGGAGAAAAAGGCCGAGGAAAAGGAGGATGTCATACGGTGTGATACATGTATGGAAGCAGAGGCGTCCCAGACGTGCTTCACCTGCATGGCCTCTTTCTGTGAGGAGCACCTTCGTCCTCACCGGGAAAACCCAAAGTTTGCTGTCCACCAGCTGAGCGATGTCGTCGGTGACCTGTCGGAGCGCATCTGCCCGGACCACAACAAGCTGATGGAGCTCTTCTGCAGCCAGCATGACCGTCCAATCTGCAGCCTCTGCCTCCAAAATGTGCACAAAGGCTGCTCCTTCATCTCCCCTGAGGAGCAGAGGAACCTGAAAGAGGTCTGTGTGTGTGTGTGTGTGTGTGTGTGTGTGTGTGTGTGTGTGTGTGTGTGTGTGTGTGTGTGTCATGGGTGTCACACAGTTTTGACAAATACAGTCCTTATGCTAAACTAAGCTAAGTGTTTACCGCTGCTACATAAACCTAGAACAATAGGATATCAGCTTAACATACATTTTTACATTAGACCTGTGGTTCTCAAAGTGGGGTCCAGGGACCCCCTTGAGTCCTTGAGGAGGTTCCTGAAGGTCCCCAGCAAAAAGGGGAATGATTTATTTTCACTATGATTCCATAATATCCACCACTGTTTATTTACATATGCATTGAAGAGGCAGCACTCCAAAGGGTGTGGTTGTAAAAATAGATATATCCAGAAAGAAAAAGTTCTTTGTTGAGGTCAGCTTATGCAAAAACAAGATCCACACTGATCACATCACAGAAGACTTTCACACTAGGCTGCTGTTCTAAATCAATTTTAGCAACATAAAAACATGTTAACTGAGAGTATGTTGCATTCAGATGGTGTACATGCAATTCAAAAAGCATGGTTTGCATTATGCTCTAGGCCTTAAGCAGAGGCTCTTGATCCAGCAGGGTCAGCACCAAACATGATATAATTCTCTGTGTAATGAAGCTGTGTTTTATATCTGTCTTTACAGTCCGAACTCAGTGACAAGTTGAGTTTACTGGACGGGAAGATTGAGAAGACTGAGACTGTTACGTTTCAGATGAATGACATGCGAAGCAAGCTGATGGTAATTTTTACACATTTCGTTTCATAAGAGTAGTTAAAAAGTGTGATGGCATTTACATAATGTCAGTTTGTCTTATCTGTTGATTTGTCCCTGTGTTTGTCTGTGGCTCCTCCCCTTACCTAGGATGGAGCAGCCAAAAGAAAGGCAGCACTGGCGGCTGCGTATCAGCAGATGCGGGACATGTTGGCCCAAGAGGAGCAGGAGTCCCAAAATGAGGTGGACCGTGAGCTGGAGACTGGTCAGACAAAACTTCAGGACCTCATGAAGAAGTTTACTGACAATGCTGTACAGATGAGAAAGGCCAGAGAAGATATCAGCGAGCTGCTGAGTCAGTCCCAGACGCCATCCTTTCTACAGGTGAAATGATCATTGTCAGAGATGAAGAAGAGGAGAGGGTGGAAAATGAATGTTTAGCCTAAAGACAAAGGACCCAGAATAAACTTTGCAGACAGAGATAGCAACTGATGTTAATGATTAAAGGGCCCCTCTTAAAAAAATACAGGAATTGGCCTTTATGTAATTTGTGTGTATGTCATGTTTCATCACCACAATTCAAATTGAAGCAAATTTGTAGAATTTCAACTAGAGTATCTAGAATCAGGGAACTAGCTATTGAAAATAATCATTAATTGTAGCTCTAATTTGAACATTTCTGACTTTGGCAGAAGACAGACAGGAGGAGAGCAATGGATGCTGCTCTACCCTACACCTGTTACAGCCAACCAACAAAAACACACCCCATTCAAAACTGTTTCCTTCCCCTTGTTCCTCACAGGCTTCATTCGACTTGCCCTGGGTTGTAAAGTTTGAGCCTTACATTCCCCGAATCAGCCTGGACTCCAAGAAAGTGACAGCGACACAGGCCTTTGCTGTTGCACTGAAGGAGCATCTGACAGAGACCCTTAAACAGCCCGTTGAGGCCAGACTACCAATAATTAAACCCGGTGAATATGCAGGCACATTTTTAGAGGGGTATTCTACATTTGTATGTATTATGAAAGTATAACAAAGCCAATCATGTCCAATTTTGTTGCAGAACTGAACAGTGGCATCTACGCATCTGGTGAGTTTGTGTCGTGTGGTTGTGGGTATGTGTGTGTGTGTGTGTTTGTGTGAATGGCGAACTTTGAAGGGCTATATACTGTAAATACAGTCCATTTACCATTCACAGGTGAAAAACCAGCTCCAGTCTCTGGACCTGCAGGTTATGGAAGAACTGGATCTCAGCCAGAATATGGTACGTTCATCTCTATGAACTGTAGCAAAACATAAAAATTCAGTAGCAATAAATATTTGAATGATGTTTGTGTCACATCATATGTGTATGATAAACATTGATGCATGTATCTTCACATGGAGTAGCTTTGAAATCACAGAAAGCTCTCTACTAATCAGTGTGTATACTGAATCATTGAGGATAAAATACCTTCATAGCACCTACATGCTTTGATAGGGGGAAAAAAAGAAGTGAAACAAGCATTTTCTGACACAAGACTGTTTGGAAACAGAGCAGTTCACTGTTAGATGAACGGCTGCACGCCTGATGTCTCCTGTTTTTACCTACTAGACTCTAGAAGTTTCTACTATGAGCCTGTAGATGTTGCACGTCCTTCTCTCCTTTAAACTCTAATGTAAATATGTAGAGACACTGTTTTAGCGGTTTAACCATGGTATCTTGTTATTATTGGAATTCCTATTGACATTTATACAGGTTTAAAAAAATAAATAAATAGATGGTGGATCCATTGAACCGACCCCACATTTTTCTGTAATGAACTAGTTTCTTCATTCTTTCTTGTTCCAATACTGGATGATCATAGAATGTTATGCATTGGATTGTCTTGCCAGGTACAGCACTAATTATCTTAAAGAGAGTGTTTGCTATTTAAATGGCAGCTGTACTACATGATTGTGACACTAATGATGGCTGGACGGTCGAAAAGGTTTTGTCTTGTGTAAATTAAGTTATTTCTTGTCATTGATCCTCCACAGTACAAAACAACATCTCATTTCATCCTCTCTGCTTCAGAACCATCAGAGCCTCCAGAGCAGAGAAGACCACCCAGGTCCCACAGTCCAGGTTGTCCACCCATTCAGCCATACTTCCAGCCGGTTCCTGTACCTATGTTTAACTATATGGGCTCACAGCCAGGCTGGAATCAATCCCAGTATTCACATGGCATGGCACCCAATTTTAATAGGGCTCCTCCCTTTAAGACTGGACAGAAGACACGTAAGTAAGATAAAAACCTGCAATCATACTCAAATTTCAGACCCTCAAAAGTTGGGAGGGAGAAATTACTAATGGCCGCCTCGCACCAGACGACTGTTTAATAAATTTCTCTCAGAATAATCTCAGAATAAAATCATGAGAGTTCTGCTAGAGCTGCGGCTCACTCCCGTCATCTCGACAGTTTGGTGTAAGGTGGTCGGTGGTCATTTACTTATGACACATTGTCTTTAGATGTGAGTCTTAAGTCTTTTAAAAAAAAATTCAAAGTCTTCTTGTGATTGGAGTCATAAGAAAAACGTAGCAGGAAAAAAAGGAGAAAACCATCTGCAAGCTCTTTAATGATCCTGAACGAGGCTGGAGACAGGAGCCACACACTCAAAAAAACAAGTCCTTTGAGACTCTTGCTGGTTGGTGTGACTGAACTGTTTCATACCATTGCTCATGTTGTAAATTTTTTCAGTCACTCATGTTATATTACTATAATTTTAAAGCTGGGGTACGAGAACTCCTTTCTCCTGCCATATATTTATTTATTATCTCTTGACGGTCACCGTTGAGCTCACCTGGAAATTGAGATCATAAATATCTGTTTTCTATCCAGTGAGATGTTCGAGAGGCCACTTTAAACTAGGTAAACATGTCATTTCAGTGTCGTCATCATGATGTGAGCGTGTGCAATAGTCACATTGCAGGATGTGCAGAGCTAGTTTGAGGTGCATTGTTTTACTGGAAATGTTCTGAGTCATCAGGAGTCATATAAGTATCAAACTTTATTTCAACCTGACAGATTTTAAGTCAAAATATTTCACTTTGGATCAAAGTGTTGGATCTACAGATGATGGACTCGCCAACACATTCACAGAGCTGCAGTGCGACCTCAATAAAGCATGAAGCATAAAAATGTTTTGTTTGCTTAAGTAAAACAAATGTGTGTCATGTATTTAAATATTTGTTGCTGTTTTCATTTTTCTCTTATACAGACAAGAAAAGTGACACCAGTCACCAGCCGCCCCACGGTGAGTCACTTACCCTTACAGTCTTTTACAAACTTTCTTCTGAAATGTTATTTGATGAATATATTTCTTTTTGGTCATGCACACTTATCACCAACATCTTAAGTGTACATGGATTCAATGATTTTACAATACTGACATACTTCAATCTGTCAAGTAATACGATAGGCTCTATATAACACCAGATGGATGGATAGATACTTTACCCCCTAGGGGAAATTGAAGTGTCCGGCAGCTCATTACTAGTAATAATAATATTTAATAATAAACAATAATAGTTCAGTAGTCCAGGTCATGGGCCACTGTCTTTGGCTGAGGTGTTCTACAGCCTGATACTGAGTATCTGGACTATCGAACTATTATCTGCTGAACCTCTCTGTTCTGCAGCGCAGTGAGATGAGACATTTGCTGCAGCTGTAGCTGCTTCTACTACCAACTCCCATTAAAATGTTTTGTTTGCTTAAGTAAAACAAATGTGTGTCATGTATTTAAATGTGTGTTGCTGTTTTCATTTTTCTCTCATACAGGCAAGAAAAGTGACACCAGTCACCAGCCGCCCCACAGTGAGTCACTTACCCTTACGTTCATTTGAAAATGTTATTTCATGAATATAGTTTCTTTTGGTCATGCGCACTCATCACCAGGCAAGGTCGACGTATTTCTCCGGCTTTATTGACATAACAGCTCGGGCTGTTGCGATAAGTCATCATAATCGTCGACGTTGACTATGAATATTTCATATTCCCATACATACATTGATTTATTTGTGGCGACCAGCCACTATTAACCGCCATGTTATTTTCTATTCATCATTTATGGCCGCACTGCTTCCCTGTCCTCTGCTCTCACTGCTTTCTGGGAGAGGCAGGGCTGCAGGTACACAGTGCACACGCACACGCACACACACGCACACACACACACACACACACACACACACACACATAAACACATAAACACAAACACAAACACAAACACAACAACTTTGCTGTCACTGCAATGAAAAGTAAACGGCCAATAAGAACTTTATCAAAATCACCTGTTCAACAAGCAACAAACAGAAAAGAGATATTTTCATCCATCTTGTCTGAATTCTCCTGGTGTCTTTTACACAACATCGCGCTGGTTAAGCTAACAGCGAACACTACAACAAAATCTGTCTGTATGTAAGTTTAACTGATTATCTTAGTTTACCATGAATCTTAAATCGTGGCAGATTGTTGTAAACTGAGCAACTGGTTGAAACAAACCAGAACAATCAATTCAAATCCTGTTCTGGATTTGTGTTCTTAACTGTTTGGCTAGTTTGACATGTGTTGTTGTTCTGAGGTTCTCAGATTAATATGTTGTATTAGTTTAGTTACCGGTAGTTACCATGTGTCACAGGTTTGGCACCTGCCTGTCTGCAGCCCCGCCTAGGACAACAGTAGAGTTATGGACTCAAATTCACAGGGAGCTTTCCAGTTATAAAACTACAGCTTGTTGTGCTTGTCATTACCCTGCATTACCTGTGCCAGATGTTGGCAAACTTTTGAAGCTGTTTGGCGAGTTGCGTTAGTGATCTGGCTTTAAAACTTTCAGTAATAACTACAAATTCAGGTGTTCCCATAGTTCTAATTCTACTTCAGCTTGATAGAATTCACTTCAGTTTGAACGCACAATTCAAGTCAGGTTGGCGAGTTTATATCTCTTAGACTAAGGACAAACTATAAATGAAACCTTTCTGTATATTTTTCCTTCAGAGCAAGATCATAAGAAACCCGGTGCTCCAGGTGGAAATAAACCAGGGGCAACAGGACCTGCCAGGAAAGATAATCCCAAAAGTCATCCTCCTTCACAGAAACCAGCCGGACACCATCCACGGCCCAAGAAAAATTAGTCCTGAAACGATGAGGGACTGTAAGATATGTGCATCGTAAAAATGAGATTATCAGTCAATCACACAGTAGGAAATGATACTATCCTGTTGCTTAAATCATCAGTATACACGCATGCATCGACCTAGCCTTTGGCACTTACTTGCATTACTTACTATTTTGGAAATGAACACAACATTCAATATTCAGCTCTCTTGAGCTCAGTGTTTGTTACATTGATAAATGATTAACACATCCTTAATTACGTCAGGATCACGGCTTTATGTTTGATTTAATTAACAACAGAGACATGAGGTTTATATATGAAAATATTTATGGGAATGTCTTCAAATTCAAAATGTTGCTTCATTACATTCAGTTCAATCAAAATCGGTTTTTGTCACCTACAGTAGCAAATTCACCAAAACCCTCTTTCCCACCATCTTTGTAAACAGCTTCGATTTACATGATTGTTACCAATAAAAGCTTATTTTTTCCCCAGACACAGTTCCTCTGTATTCACCTTTGAGTTCAGCAGAGGCCACATCAGGCTTCTTAGGACCATGTCGTATGAAATCATGTTTTCTGCACATTCTCATCAGCCTTCAGGGTTCTTATTTTTACACATGTGACAACAAAAAAAGTAAGCGTATTCAAATATATATTAGTAATAATGAAAGCATTTTGGTACACACAACATAGTGAAAGGTGAGGACCAACTAGATTTTGAATGCAGAAGCCGAGTGCTAATGGTCTGATGTCAGTCAAGGATAGCAATGTGACAGTTTCACTCGCTCTTGCCAAATTGAGTCTATGAAATACAGTTGTATATCTGCCGCGGTCTAACAGGTGACAAACTGACAGTATTCAAAGGAACGTATAACATCTCAGTCACATGCCTCCACCACACACAATAAAACAAGTAGAAGTCATTAGCCACGCTAGCAACATATTTGTTTTATGACACGGTGTTGGTATTGTTAAATCCTTATCACCACTCTGGCAGTGCCAGAGAAAAGGCCATGTTACGTAATGTCACAAAGGTTATCCACTGTGTTTTTGCACGTTTCACTCAGCTTGTCAGGGTACAGCGGTACACTGTCAACTTCCAACAGTTCAAAGCTGTGTTCATCAGGTTTTTGATTTGACTTCTACGGAGCATAACTCCTTAGGTTTAATATATGAATTCCTTATGAAGTTGCTCTGCTGAATATATTAGCAAACAAAAACCTGCACACTACCTGCAGATGAGGAGCATCTTTGGCATTCATTTGATTGATTGATTTGAATTGGCAGAAACATGCCAATCTGACAAATCTCTATCTAGCTGTTTTGGTCTCTATCATCCCCTGGCTCTGATCTACGCAGCTACTCTGTCTTTGTGCCATTTGTGGTGGGCATATTGTTGCCTAAGAATTGCCTAAACAGTTTCCTGCTGCTGCTGCTGGAAACAAGATTAATGAGAGTAGATATAGAGAAGTTGCAGGCTATAAAAAATCAGTTGACAGATGCTAAAGATCTCTGGGAATCTGAAGTTGGTGATAATTCTTTCTGGATTCATTACTACGAGCAACCAACATTACATTATACATACAAACCTAAAAATATTTATTTGTGCGGCTTTAAGCTGCTGCAGACTTGTGTGCAGAAAGGGATGCAGTATGCTGATAATAATTTAGCATATTAGCATGTTATCTAGCATTAATCTCAAACTACAGCTGAGGCTGAGAGCAATTGTGTTTTGGAGTATTATGTCTTGAAGTGAAATGTTTGATAACCCAAATAAAATACTCAATATTCAACAAAAATCATCAGGATTCATTCTCTATGGACCATCAGTATCTGCACCAAACTGCACAACAATCACCCCCGCAATTACTGACATATTTCACTCTACAACAGTGTCTTGACCTAGAGCCATGCGGCTAACGTGGCTAAAAACCCCAGTTACGTTTAAGAAAATTCAGTGCAACACAACACAAGACAAACAGGTCTGGTAAAGATGGAGGATAATGTAACAGGTCAAACAGGTGTCCTTGAGCAAGAAGACATTCACCAAACAAACAGAGGGTGATGACACCATGTGGCTTGGTTACCTGCCAAGGAGGTGCATATTTCAAAAGCATAGGCATCACGCGGCAAAAAAAAAAACTGATCCCTGTTCAGCCTTATGAGCAGCAGGTTCATTGGAAAGCATAAACTTACATTCCACAGACTTTTCTCATATGGCTGTGAGCAACACGGAATTCTGCAATAAACAGGACCACCTCAAATCGCAAATTAGTTTCCATACAGACAGATGACCTCTTACACACATTATGTAGAATGCAGGAAATATGCAACCAATAAAACTCAACAGGTAGATCAATGTCCCGCGAACACCACACATAAAAGTACATACATGTGATGGTGTTAATATGTAACTGTAGAGGTTTGAGTAGTTGATCAACTCTCCTTGACATGTCTGCAGAAAACACTGTCTTTAGTCGCCACCTTGTGGTGACTGTGGTAAAACACGAATGCAAGAAAACTAAAATAACAACACGACACAGAATAATCTCATCAGCAGTCATCACTATCGGTAGAAACATTGCGGTTTCATGTATGTAACCTACATCCTATGCAGTGTAAGGTATTTATCAGCGTAAGTGCCAAAACAGTGCAACACAAATTATGTCAACAGGAGGAAAGAAGAGGGAAAAAGACAGAAAGGGTCCTCTGAACAACAGTTACTTGGCAGAACTTTCAAAATAAACCTCAACCAGTCGGCGTGTTTCCTGCGGCTCTTACAGCAGAGTTAAGTTTAGCTTCAAGACTGTATCTTAGTACAATCCAGTAGTTTGGCGAGCTACTTGAGACAGTGCATCATGAAGTAAACAAACCAACATCAATGTCCAGTGATTGACAGAACATTACAGGTGTAACAGAGCCCTTGCTCCATAGAGATTCAAAAACCTTTTGGCCTACGTACACATTTCAAAGTCTTACTTTGGATGACAAATGCAGGAGACACTAAAAACTATCAACATTGATGAGGAGGCCGAAAGTGGAATTTAACAGATATTTTGTGCAGTTGAACTTTTCACCCAGCACTCACAATAACTGGCTTCCACAAAATGTGTTTGCTGTGTGTTGTTTGTGCTTTTCGTGTAATGCAATTTCATTAATGGACAATAAAGCTTTGCATGTAGCGTCCACTTGACACTCAACAGTACAGTACTGTTCTCTCCTGTGTTACAGCATCACCACCTGCTGTTGGTGTAGACATGGCTTTGAGGGGGTTTTGTCAATTGAACCTGGGCAACTTGTTAAAAATGGCTCACTGATACCCGCAGGGCTGCACTAGGCATTCAATTGTAAATACAGTGTAATAAATACATTATAGTTGACTAAAGATATCTATGGCACAAGGGATCAGTGCAAATAAACAGCAATCTTTCTCCATAACATTCTCCTCCTCCTGACCGTCCCGCGTGTGGGGGACGAACTGCCTGAGCTCTGGGTTACAATATATGTGGAGTGTGGAGGTAAAAGACTGAAAACAACTCCCACCAGCCCAATAACAAACGAACCTGTCTAACCCCTGCAGTCTCTCAGAAAAGATCTGAAACAATCACAGGAGAAAATAATAACACCTGTTCTCACCAACATGATTTGAGGATAAAGTGTGTTCAGAAATCTTAGAGGAGGATGACTAGGTGCCATTGCAGATGAGGGATTAATAGAAACTGGGCTGAAGAAAGAAGACAGAAACCTAAGATAAGAAGAGCTTCAGACCACATGATGTGTGGGGTGGGTCATGCACAAGCGGAGGCCAGCCCTGGGGGCCTGGGCGAGTCTTGAGGGGTGGGGCTCTCTGTCTCAGAGGCGCTGGATTCGTCGTCGTCGTCGTCCGTCTGCTCTGTGCTGTGATACAGCATGAGGGCCTGGGTCTTATGGGTGATGGTGATGGTGCAGGGGCCCTGAGCCCACGGCTCCCCGTCCACCTGCATGGGCATCTTGGAGCTCTTGAGAACCAGCTGGAGAGGAGTGACATACAGTGTACCAAACCATTAAGTGTCTCACCAATGATGTCAGCCATTACCACCACATTTCTCCCTCATGTGATGCCTCTGGTCCGTGTTTTGACTTGCAAAAGCTGGACAAACTTCTGTTGCCATGGCTACAACTACATCCAACAGTACCACTTTACAATATGACTACCTTTATAAAGGATTTATAAATGGTTTATAATTAGGTTATTATTAATTTAATAAATAAACAAGTTATAACACAGTTTTCATACATTGATGCAGGCTCACTATTTGGCAAGATCAGGTTAATGCTTACTACTCATTAATCTTACTAATGAGTTAATACTATTTATAACTGGTAAAAGCAGCCTTATAGTAAAAAACACTTTTTAGTGAGTGATTTTTGTCCTAAAGGGTTTAAGATTACAGCAAGCAAAGTATATGAGCACATGCAGGAGCTGAGTGGTGTGTGCTTAATCAGATTAGTTCAAATTAGATTCTCAAGTAATGGCAGTGAAAGCTAATTTGAACCCACATAGTCTTTCTCCACACCCACTTACTGAGGTAAACAGGAAGCATTGCAGCACAGCTCTGTGTGCGTGCGTGCGTGCGTGCGTGCGTGCGTGCGTGCGTGCGTGATTGCCTCACCCTGACAGTGTGGGCCTGTCCCAGTCGTACAGGGTTGGCCAGCTTGACCTGGATCTGTGCACAATGGAAGGAGCCAAATACACCCACCACCTCCAGCAGGCCGTCGTCCAGTCTGCAGGGTAAGACCAGAAACAACACTGCTGCTCACTGTTAGTTGCTATGGTAACCTGGAGCACTTGATACAAACATTTGAGTAAGGATTGTAAGAGATTAGAGATTCATAACTACAGATAATCTTTTGCTTCTATGGGGATTTTGTCTAAACACTGATTCTCACGGTATTATTCTCTCCAGTTGTCCTGCAGGTGCAGGTCTTACCGTGTGGGGGGGCAGGGTTCATCCCCCATACCCTCCCAGAGTCTGCAGCCTCCACCCCAGTAGCCAATGTTACAAACTATGATGCCCTCCAGACTGGGGAGGGCCACCCTCTCCCCATCCAACTCCAACTGTGGTGGGAACACACACACACACACACACACACACACACACACACACACACACACACACACACACACACACACACACACACACACTTATTTTCTGCATTGTCCCATGAGAGCTAGAGGATTCAATTAGCTTAGCAGTGAATGCCGCTTTAAGAAATCCAATGTAAACTCCAGAAAAGTCAACATTTTCATCAGGGCTGCACAATGAATCGAAATATTATTGAAAACACAATATGGTCAAGAGCAATATCCAAATCCAAATCGCTGCAATTATTTTGATAGAGGTAAAATGTGTCACAACATAACATAAATTTAGCATTGCGGAACATGCTTCTTTGGTATGAGCACCTACAAAAATCACATCATCATCACTTTTATATTTCTTTCAGTGAAAATGAAATCCCAAAATAATTGCAACATGATTCTTATTGCATATCGTTCAGCCCAAATTTTCAGAAACTACAAAAGAGTAACTGTCATTTATGAGCAGGCCCAGACAGAATGGAAACACATGCAATGTTGTTACTGTAGTTTGTTAATGGCATTTTTTAACCAAACAAGTCAAGCAACAACAAATTCACTTGCAGAGTGACAGCTCTGTAAGAAGCAGAGCGAGCGCAGGGCAGACGTCAGTGATTCTCAGCCAAGAAGACCACATACGTCGGCTGCTTCCATGACAGAATTAGCAGGAACAAAACTACTGTACCTCAATCCTCTTATCCAGATCCTTACATTCCTGCACTAAACAGTCTTTAGTGCCATACAGGAAATATACAGCCTGGGGAAAGGGAAACGTAGACATTAATACAAGCACTTTGTTTCTCTGATGTTTCTGACCAAAAGGAAACAGACAGGTGACACGTTCAGAGGCCATGCCTTTGCATTAATATTCAAACTCAATGCAGTAAAAAATTTGCACATGATTCATGTTTTCAAATGAAGTGGTTCAGACCTTGTTGATGATGCGGCTGGAGAAGAAGGAGGGTGTTTTCTCACGGTGTGTGTGGAAGTTCAGCGCCATCAGAGCGTCTGGTCCCACAGAGAAGTAGTTGTTCATGGACAGAACCTGAGGAAGACATGGAGTAGACAGTATGTTACTAAGTGTGTAAATGTGCAAATTGTCATCAGTTCAATAATAAAATGCTGGCGAGTAAAAAGAAGAGTCTAAAACCCATCAGAGATGAACGCACCTTTGGTTTACGAAAGTAGAGGCCTTTTGAAGCCACCTGCACTTTCCATCTGAAAATAATGATGTAGATAATTAGCAGGAACAAAAAGAAACACAATCTAGAAATACCAAGGCCATGAGTCCATGTCACCCAATGTAACCCTGACCCCTCGGAAAGAAAGGTATGACCAGGCAGCAAAAACAAAGTCTGTAAAAAATGTAAATGTTTTTGTATTTTTCATTTAATTGTTTTTCAGTTCAATTGTATTTTCTCTGGCTTCTATTTCTCTAGGTCTAACTGCTGTAAAATTGAACTACACTAAGTTTAACTGGACCCCAAAAAAACAGAAATTCCAAGAAAAAAAAATGAAGGTAATAGCACAGATGACATGAACATACACACACAAATTCCTCCAACTTCAACTGAAGACTTAATGCCAGCAGGAATTTCATCACAACAAATCTCTAAAGCTGTTGACATGTCAAACGGTCCTCTGAGGCTTTAAACTGAGGAACGCTGCATAAAAAACACATCTGAAACAGAACAATTTATAAGCTGATGGAATAATATCACGCTATCAAAGCCCCACCTGTCCATTTTGACCACCTCGGCATCGAGGATGTTACGGAGAACCTGTTCCACAGGGATCTCTCCAGCATAACCTGCACCCCAGCCCAAAGTGTTGGAAAGGTCATTTCCTGTCCCCAGGGGCAGGATGGTCACCCTCGGAATAAACTGGTCTTGGCCCTGACACAGGAGAATGTAAGAGCAGTTATTTACACAGAGAAGTGGTGGCACACAGGTGGAGACAATGAGTCTGCCCCAAACACCCACACTTGCAGCGGTGAGCACTAAAGAGCGAGTTCACGCACCTCCAGGTAATAGACAAGTGTGCCCCAGTGAGCTCTGATAAACCTCCACATGCTTCATGGGAGCTTGAGCACTCTGGCAATTACTGAAAATACATCACACAAGCAGCCACTTGAATACTCTCTAATTCTTCAAGTGTGGATAATGAGACAGACCCAAAAATGAAGAAAGAGGCAATGCTACATTTCAAACAGAATTAAATAAAAATCCCTCTCATTGCACACAGACAGCCCCGTCTCACCTTGAGCTTCATAGTATCGATAGCATCCAGAACCCAGCCAACCGTGCCGTCACCTCCACACACCACCACCCGCACACTGCCAGGGGGGAGGAGGGTGCACAGCTGGAGGGCTTTGGAGGGACTCAGCTCAGACAGGTCAAACACCTGGAGGACAGAGGAGAGGAAAGACCTGTTTTAGTCATGTTTTGTGCAGAAAAAAGTTCATTGTGACTGACACAAGCTGCAGGCTCACCTGCACTGGGTTGAGGAGGGTGCGAAATTCTCCCAGCAGAGCCTCCCCCATGTTGTTGCCACTGCGTGTGTTAGCCAAGACCAACATTGGAGTCCAGCCACTGCCGCAGGAAGATGCCAGCTACAGAAACAAAAGCACATAACACCAACGTTTCATATGTCAGGTCTGGGACATCACAGAAAACACACTGTGACTCCAAACAGCCGCGACAGATCCTCAGCACCTTGCTGTACTCGTCTGGGTGCCTGCGGCGGAGTTTGTTGACACGGTAGAGGTAGTGAGGAGGGATGATGAGGCTGTGGAACTCGCCCAGGTCACACTGGTCTGCGTCCGCAAGGTTGTCCATGCAGTCGTCGTGCACTGTGGTCTGACACCACACACACCTGAGGGAGGGGCAGAGGGACACCACCCTGTTAGAGGAGTAAGAAAACACACAAAGCAGGTCCTGCTGACGGGAGCAAGCTAGCTGCAGGGGTGCTGATCTGTCTCTGACACTGACCTCTGACCTGTGAAGGTGGGCGGGGTGAAAGGGTCATTTAGGATTAGTAGAGTAATTTATCTGACAGTGTGAGATTATACCAGCTTGTGCCTGCACTCCCACAGAGCAGCAGCAGTCCATTAGAGTAAATTAAAGACGGATTAAAATGACGTAGTGATGTGCAGAGCAGCAGCCTTTCATGCAGCGAACTGGATTATTATTTCTATTATATCTCACAGGTATGACAGTGTGTAGGTGACCTTCTATGAATGGAGCTCATCAGGCAGCAAAAACACCAAAACCACATCTCTTTACGCACAAAAGCAGCTTCACATCTGCTGGACACACACTGAAGTGGGTCTTCCGCACTTGTGGCTGCAGCTGCAGAACCACCAACGCTACCTGAAGTCGCAGAGCTTCGGCTGGGTTCCACACTGCTGTTTGCACACTGCACAGTAACTGGCGAGGGGGACGTTTCCGCGGACCCAGCGGTGCTCCATGGCTCCATCGGGGCTGCAGGGGGCCATGATCTCCTTGCACGGTAGGCTCCGGTCGGCCCGGCGCAGGCACTGCTCGTCGGCGCACACGCTGCAGCAGTCGCAGAAAGCCCCTTGCAGGATGTGCTGCGAACAGACGCAGCAGTAGGTCGGCTTGTTGAAGAGGTCTGTGTAGTGCCAGCCGTGTTTGCTTTTGCGAAAGAAATCCTTCATGTGCGTTTTCCGCTTGGAGCGCTGCGCGCTGCACCACAGCGTGATGATGACCGGGACGATGACGGCCAGAGAGGTCCAGAACAGCAGCGTCCACTCCTCCCGGGAGCCGCAGTCGTCCTGCACCTCGTCCCCCTCCTTGTACATCGCTGCTGGACGGTGATGCTAATGTGCGGAAATCAGTAAAATGTAAACAACAGTGACAGCAGACAGCACGCGCTCCACGGTTCCCCTGCGACTCTCATGTTCACACACACCAACAGGACGCTGCCGCTGAGCTGAACTGAAACATTAAGATTTTATGAACAACCAGCTGTAAACAAGGAGACGGCGATGTGACGCTGAACCCACGAGCTACCTCGCTAACTTAGCTTCAGCAGAGAGTGTTTAAATGTGAAGATAATTCACCCACAGGGAAAATGCGCAGGCGCTCAACAGTGCTGCACTGCTGCAGAGGCCCGCTGTGGAAGAAGTATTCAAATCCTTCTAACCCTTTCACTTCATCTACACATCTACACCTCTCAGTAACAAATACCCCACTACAAGTAAATGTCCTGCATTAAAAAAAACAACTTAAGTAAAATTACAGACGAATTAACAACAACATCCACACAGAAAAGGAAAGGACCTCTGTATGTCGGTGTTGGAAGACACTCAGATAACTTAAGTGCAAATTATTTATTTATTTAAGTGCAAAATTATTATCAGCAAAATGTACAGACTTATAAAAAAAAGCATTTGTGTTGCAGGGAAATGTCGCTTGTCGCTGACATATTTTTATATATGACATTATTTGATTTCTTATTACGGATGCATCAATGTGTAAGCAGCAGTTTATTACTGTAGCCTGTCGGGGTGCCGCTAGTCTCAACCACAGAAGTAGTTTAATCCAGTGGGTCCATGGGAGTCAGACTCCTTCAAAGTATGACAAGGTAAATCTGAGCGGTCTTCAGATGATGAATGGTTCTGACACACAAATCTGTTTTCCGTTTTTGCACTTTAATATTTGCTTCTTTTTTAAAATTGGATAATTTGACGTCTTTGTAAAAATGTGCAATATTCCCGCTGACATGTTGTGCAGTAGCAGTATAGAGTAGCGTAAAATGGAAATACAAGTACATCAAAGTACAGTGCAACATTTTGAAGTTAGTTTCCACCGCTGGTACAAGGACTGAATGCACTTACACTTTGTCAAGGATATTTGTTTACCTTGACAGTACAACTGAACTGCCGGTGATAATGTTTTGCAGATCAGCCTTTATGTGTTCAGCTGCAATGCACAGACTGCCTTCTCTCTGAGGAACAAAAGACGAGGAGCCGAGCGTCATCAGCGAACACGGAAGTACGTACAGGCTAAACTCTGTTTTTTCTCATCTCTGATTTCAGAGCTCTTGATGTGCGGACTGCTGCTTCTCAGTGCGCATGCGCCATGAGCTGCATTGCAACCTCAAAAATCACACGAGGGAACGAAAGCCTTCTCTGCCCCAGGAGTTAATCAAAGCAGAAATTATTATTAAAATCTACACAGTGATGGAGACACACGCCTATTTCACAAGGGATAGGAGGAAGCGGAAGCGGAAAGAATGACGCAGGATGACGTATTCCCTCAGATGTCACTGGCAGTCCGCCAGTACATTTATGAAAGAAAGAAATAAATCATGAGATCAAATATATTCTGGCAGTATGTGTTTAACCAATCAAAGAAACTTTGAAATCAAAACAATGTTGATATTTAAAATGAATAGCGTTAGTTGTAGAGTTTGGCTGCTAATGTGGTAACTCACCAGTACTGTTTTCACTCATTAAATTTTAGATTTGATTCTTTTACTCTGACCTTTTGGGAGCTGTAAGCAAAGATGACATTCGGGGAGCCTTCTTAGTGTCAGAGGGGTAATTCAGTGATGTACTGTTGTAGTCCCATGAAGCTGGGAGCTTCTGTAAAAGAATGGTCAAAATCGAAGCAGCAAACAATAAGATATCCTGCCATTTGGTCTCTCCCATAATCCATCTCATCTCTGGTCAGCATCAGCATCTTTTAAACTCTATATCCCCAGTTTAAAACAGATTACCTGTTTGTACACATTTGTATTCACCAATTCCAATCCAAGATTACCCCAATGACATCACCTGGGTTATTTTCTCAGACTAAAAAAACCTCCCAACACTGTTTTCACAGGCTGTGTAGTTTTCCTCTAGATAAGCAAACTGAACTTCCTGCATAGAATTTGTGGAATTTCCCTTTAAATTAGACTGCATTTAGATCATTGTGTTGTTTAGCAAAATAGTGTGAGTGGTATTTATTTTGGAGTTAATAACCACATCAGACCAAACACACATATTGTCTGTCTCTGCTATGCACAACTAAATGCCAAACCCCAGCCATTATTGTAACCCTCCCAAACTCTAACCCTGGTCCTGGTCCTGGTCCTAAACCTAAACCTGATTGTAACCCGAAGCAAGTTATAACATCCAAGGGACGGCCAAAATGACCTCACAAAGCAGGAATATCCTCAATATTAAAAAACACACACACACACACACACACACACACACACACACACACACAGAGGAATGTTAACCAAAGGACTGCAGCCACAGAAAGGGGAGGGGGCAATAAAGTTTATTAGACAGATAAATAGATCTCCAGCTAAAACAGGTGAATCCCTTGATTCTTTTTTTATTTGAGCTGCAGTTTTTTGCTCATATAGACCATTTCACAAAGGTGCTGCCTCACAAGTATTCCCTATCTTTAAATGACTGTGTGCACTGCCATCTAGTGGATAGACTGCTACCTGCCTCACTACACCTCACACAGTAGCTGCTCTAATTTTCTCCACCCCCATTCATTTTGCAACTTTAGAATTTATAATGTGTATCTATATGAATTATACTTCTATTTAAACCAATGCATCACCACTGATAGCCATTTATTTTCAATATGCCCTCAGTAACATGAGCAGGTATGTGACAGTTTGTGGGTGACGTGCAGGAGGAGGTAGGAGGAGAATTTTTCCCTTCACCCCCACTGGACTCTGGTCAGGACCTCAGAGCAGAGAAGGCTAGCACAGGAAAAACAAGTGTAGAAGATGAAGAAGCTGGTGGTGTTTTTGCTCTGCCTGGTCCTGCTGACTGTTTACACAGGTAGGAAACTCTAAGGGATTTGAGGAGGACAGCCACCACGATGAACTACGGGGGTGAAATTTTAATCAGAAGAATAAGCTTTTGTGTTTTTTTTTCTGCACCCTGTTTCTGTGACAGTGAATAAGTCAGTACATTTAGCTCCATTAGACCAGAAAAGGATAGAGATAGAGAGGAAAAGTGAAGACTGGAGGTGATTGTGTGGTCTCACTTAAGATAGTTTTGCATGAATTTAGTGTATCTTTCTTTTGCTGCATGACTATATTAGATTACAGATGCTGAAATGTTTCTTTACTATTTTTACTTTAACGATTGCTGCATTTTGCAACCATTCTTTTGCACCAGTATTTCATTCCAAAGCCAGTGCATTTAGCTCTATAACTGATTTGTTTTCAGCATGCACTTGTGTCAAACACAAGAGGAAACTGCACAGATCTTCACAATGACAAATTATTCTGAAAATCAAAAAACCATCTTTTGTAATGAGACAGCTGGAGATTGTTAGGTGTTTTTTGCCACGTCGCTGTGAGGGCCAGAGCAGCAGGAGCAGCAGGAGCAGCTCTGGCCTTGTGCTGACAGAGCTGGGTTCATTTCCACAGCAGCTCCCTCTGGCAGCAGAGGAAGAGAGAGCCAGCCAGGCTGCCTGCTGATGGGGTCACGTGCTGCACGGGCCGACTCCCTGGGGAGCGAGGAGGATGAATGGGCACTTTGTTACCTTCCACCAAATACCCTGCCTCCCAATACAGGCCTGGGTTAGAGAGAGGGAGACAGAGACAGAGTGCCCTCGCTCTGCAGAGGCCAGTGTGTGTGTGTGTGTGTGTGTGTGTGTGTGTGTGTGTGTGTGAGAGAGGGAGAGCGAGCAGCTCCCTCGGGGCTGGCGTTGGGAATAAACAGCCTCACATGGACTAACTAAACAGATCAGGTCAGCTACAGCCCACCAGCAGCAGATAGTGGTGAGGGGTTTATTCATGGGTCTGAACACAGCCTTCAGTGAGAGGAATGTTATCCTGATTAGCCAATTCCCAGCCACCAAGCAAACAGCTGTTATGTTCCTCACAAAAACAAATTAACTCAAGCTGAGGTCCAACTCAGAGCAGACGATCTTAGTTCCTGACTCTCTCGTAAAGAGGAAGTAAAAATAGAGGAAACTGCCAACACACACACACTCACATGTACAAGACTAGAACAAAATTAGTCTTTTATCTTTTTTATGTGCAGTGAATCAGCTTTATCAAATCTTTTTGTGTGTGTGTGTGTATCACATGAGATATGAGTAAACATTTTATCTTTTTGCAGTCAAACTCTTATCTCTCTCTCTCTCTCCCTCAGATGCAGGCCCTATCATCAAGGAGAGCTTTGCTAAGCAGCTTCTCCGCAGCAAGAGGCAGGAGCGGCCAATGAAGGCCGGCTACCCTGATGAGCCAATGAGGGTAAGGTTCATCCAGAGCAAAGAGCACAGACACATGGATATACAGAGATTAACCTGCTACTATTGATCATACTGAGATCTATAGCTTTCTGGTCAGCACTTTATTTTAACCCCCTCTATTTATATGAAATGTATGAGCAGGTAATAAATGCTTAATAACTCATATATATGTACACAAGTGTTATAGTGTTTCATAAAGCATTTGTTAACTGTTTATACGCATTTACAGGCTGTTTTAAAACTGTTCATAATTATGTTAAAATCCCATTAAAGAGATATGATTATGTATGTATGACTACAACTATGTAATATTATGTTATCAAGCTTCCATTATCTGTTTATACATTTACATTTATATGAGGAGTTCAAGCTTTTGACAAAACATGAATTAGCACTACCTTATATCTGTTAGCATATTATAAAAACTTATTAAGTGTATATATAATGTTTCTAAATGCTAAAATGATGTTGATTGTTGTGAATGTTTATACAAAATATTTATTTACACCTTACTTCAGTATATATTAAAAACATTTAATCTAATCATTTTATCTGTCATTAATTCTTTTGTAAATTCTAAATTTGTAGCTTTTTAAACATTAGTTACAGTTGACATGTAAAAATTAAATTCAACATCAGACCGGGCTGAGCAACACAATAAAGCAAAAGTCAGCAAGACCGATAAAAAATTAGTAATATATAAGTAAGTTAAAATAATTTTTACTAAACATAAACATAACTGATATTTTAAATCAATATATTAAATGAATGAGATATCTGTTGCCATTACTGAAGGGGATTTAGCTGTCGTCCTGGAGATAACCTCATGACTCACAGCAGAGCCTTGTTGACCACCTATATAAAACTTTCACCCTAACACTTTGCCCAGGCCCTTTCAAGTACGTAATGTGTCTTTATTGAATGACGATCTGAACCACCTAATTTAATTTAGCTGAATAACATGTGACAGATCAGCCTTTGACACTATTTCTTCTATTTCTCTTCAGACCTGGGGGAAATGTAAGTAAAGCAGCAGTACCTATAAACTAATCTTCCTCCGTGCATTTGTGCATTGTACTGCTTTGAATGCAGACATTCATCATCATTCAAGTCCAAACATGTTTCCCTCTGTTTATCTCTACTCATCTCTGTCATTTTACTTTGATTGCGTTGTCATGGTGAGCCGGTGGAGTTTTATTCTGACTCGGTGATTCCCCGTTTTCATTTATGCAAATGTGGGCAGCAAACTGTGTCCATGTTCATCAGCTTTCTTCTTCATCTCTTTCTTCTTCTGTTTCTTTCAATTCATTTTCATGTGTCGTTGTCTCCTCCTTATTCAACTGTGCACATCTTTCTCCAGGAGCATCTGCTCCACATGCAGGCTCTGGATCAGAGGGCCCAGGAGACCAACCTGGAGCACTGGTTGAACCCTCACTGCTACCCTCGCTGTGACAGGAACTATGGATACCCTGTGTGAAGATGATGACAAAGGTTGTCACAAGTCTCCACTTTCACCTCAAAGGCCAAACGCGCACTGTGCATGCATGCAAAGATGTGCACCCACACGGCAGCATAACCATCAGTTTTCATTGAAGTCAGATTTTACAAACAAGCAGCGTGCAAACCCATTTTTGCACTCTTACACAAACATGTATTTGTCTCCTTTGCATACTGAATTAATTGTTTCTGTTCTGGAAATGTCTCACTGCTGTTGTGTTATTCCTCTTCCTGTTCTTTTGTGATTTAATCACAACTGCTAAATGTAAAAACCACAGAAACCTGTCTTACAGTTTCGGAGTCATGCTCATGTCATCTCATGTATAATAAATAATATATATCATATAATATTTCTAACACATACAGCAGTACAGTAAAGTTCATTCAACGTCCTGGTGTAGTTGTGAATCACACCAACACTGTTGAGCCTTGAATGTCCGCTGAAAAATTCATTCACACTCATTAACACTGAAACATCTTCAGTTTGGAAAAAGAAAAACCACAAGTGACACACACAAGTATTGTTGTATAAAGCAGGAAGATCTTCACATTACAATCTAAAACTAAACTTAAATATTAGGTTTAGGAGTATGACGTTATTTATATGGATGAATCCAAGAAAATAACTTAAAAAATGTAAAATACTACACTATAGATACACACTATTATACTGTCACTATGTGTTTTGTCTTGTGTTGCTAATACTCTTCTGTTTACAACACCCCTGAATTATTTTGAAATGTTCTGCATGTGTAATGTACTACTTTACCTGATAATTTCCCAATCTTTGAGTTTATTTACTTTTCTCTTTCCACAGTGAAGGACCAGAGGTGACAATGTGGACTCAAGGACAGCAGAAAACTCTTGAAAAACAGAATGGAAAGACTTTTTCTCTCTCCCTCCTGAGATATAATGACCATGTGCAGAATGCTGAATAAGTGGTCATGCATATATAATCTTATTGTATCACAGCTGTGTAGTTTGCTGTTTTCAGTAGTTTCTGAAGTTTTATATCATGTCATGTCATCACAGATTGAAGTTTGTGAGCAGTGAATCAAAAATAAATCAAAAAGCATGAAAGCCTGTACCGGGTAATGGCGGTGTTTTATTTATTGAATTGAATTTTTTCGTTGATATTAGAAAGAGGAGGGTGCTCCGAGGTTGAGGGCTCCACACTCTCATTTTCCTCACAGGGATAGTTCACTGTATATGGATCCTGGTTTGAGTCAAACTGGGTTTACGTCTCAAATCTGAATGTGATTATGAAGGATGTTGTGACTTTAGTTAACCACTTGGTAATCAGCTAACCAGAAAAAAAAACGTCCCTTTTATTTATTTATTCATTTATGATCATATTTGTGCCTCTACATTCTTTAGATATGGAGACCGGGATCGGGTCTTTAATTAAAAAGGTTCAAGCACAGTAAACATTTGATTTCGTTTATGTAATTTTTAGCAGAAAGAACGCAGTCCTGTGTATACAAGGTATGTCATGGGCTATATGAATAAATCGGCTCTGAAGCTTATTGGACCCATACAGACCTGACGTGTGACGGATCAACAGCGCAGGTCTGCGTCCTCAAACAGCGGTGACAGGTTGATCCATCGGACTGCGCACTTCGACCCTGGACGGGCTTTTAAAATAGTCTAGGCTACATATTGTTTTTTTAATCGGGTCTGGCACTGCAAACCAGTTTAGATTATAAATGCTGTGGTGTGTGGCTCTGGTTCGTTTATATATGATCCTCTAGAAATAAACATTAAATAAATCAAAAGACTGGTCGCCGCTGGTTCTGAAATGATACAGAGTTGGGGCCTGTGAGATTGGATAGCTGCATTTAGTTGCAATCTTGTCATTTATTCAAAAGTCTCTGAACGCAAAGTGGCCTGTAAAAATCAGACGTGACGTCTGCGACGCATACATTCAAATTAAATAGGCCGTTCACAGCAAGGCCACGGGCTGATGGGCTGTTGTGTTTGAGCAGAAATGCGTGTAGGCCTCCAGCAGCCGCAGCAGCAGCCGCAGGCTCACGTTGGCTCAATTACGATACATGTTTTGGTCCAAGTCTGAGGCCTCTGACTTCAACTGTAATAATAATAGAAGAGATTCTTGTTTTCGCCTGTAGGAAATAAAAACAATGCAATTTGTCATAATTTTCCAATGACCTGTAACAGAAATTTAGGCAATTAAAATCTAAGCAAGAAAAATAATCCTGATGATTTAGACGGCGGTTTTACAGCCTGACGGTGTCACCGGGTTGGACAAAATCCAGGGTCTCATTTCTGGGTTTAGGTGTTGCGTTCAAGGCCAACGGTGAGGTGATGAGAAATGACAGACATTTAAACACAACGAAATGAGAAAATTCAACGTATTTATTGAAAAGCGTCTAAAAAGCAATTTGACACCAACTTTGTAATTTGCGTTATTACATCAAAGCTTCATGAAGGTTTTCTTTGAAGATGTAAACTATATACTGTAATGTAGTAATATGCGCCTTGGAAAAACCTTTAAAGTGTCTGTGTTGAATTTATTAATTTATCTTACAATTAGAAATGTTAGAGAGGTCTTTAAACACTACAAAACGGATTATTTCTTAATACTTTTCAATTCAAAGTGCTTGAGTAAATTTTTTAAATATAAACCTTATTGAGTTGAACAAGGTAACTTCAGTCTAATCAGTTCAAATTATAGAGAAATATTCAATCCACAGACTGGATTTAATATCTTGCCTCACACAGTTTACTAGCGTGAGCTCAGGCTGAAAACACAGTGAAAAAAAATACATTCTAGTTTGTTATATTTGCAAAATAGTAAAATTCACAAGCTCTGTACAGAAAGTAGCCAGCTGCTGCAAAGGAAACATGCAACTCATTCATGTTAACCAATGCATGAAGCAAAATGGACTTCATTTGATTTGGTCAATACATTAAATAGATGTCCAACTTTATAATATATACACATATGCACATTATGTAATTTGCCTTTATACATTACATACAAAATCTGCTTTGCTTAATAATCACACTATGTCTTATAAACATGAGAATGATTCTGATGCAAGTCAGAGAAAACAAAGTGTGGAGTAAAAAAAAAAAAAAAAAAAAAAAAAAGCTATCAAACAATCATCTCTTGTCTTTGAAGAAGCCTTTAGAAGTGCTGCTCTCCTTGATGGTGACAGTCAGGAAGTTGGTGGTCACATCTGTCACCAGGACCTTTTCCACGCTGCCGAGAGATGGCCTCCACGAAACTTCATCCAAGTCGTCATCAAGCCGGGTCGGAGAGGGCCTGTCCAAGAAGTAAGGCTTTTCCATCAGTGGGAGCTCAGCGGGGCGACTAACGCTCTGGCTCATTTTGGGCTGGTGCTTGAAGTGTGCGGGTGCCAGGTAGCTGGATCCTTCCTTAGTCCTGTGTGTATCGATGTCTATCCTGTGTGGGTGCAGGCTGCGGTCTGAGTAGAGCTGTTTGTAGGAGCTTCCACCGGAAAGTTCCCTGTTTTGTTGGTGATGGTGATGATGGTGGTGGTGGTGATGGTGATGGTGGTGTTTATGGCTGTGACCGTGGTTCTCTGGATGTCTGTGGGCTACTTTGAACAGCCTCATCTCTTCAACCCCCTGGAGCTTGGCCAGTTTGTGAGGGCCATGACTCAACTGCTCTTCTGCCCTCCTCTTGTGAGGCTCAGGGGCTGCAGGGCTGTAGCTGCTGTCCTTGAAGCGGGGCTTAGGCTTCGGGCCTCTTTTTTTGGGCACATGAAGGAGTCCGTCTGGGCTATTTTGCTGAAGGGAAGACTGCTGGTGCTCCCGGGTGCTAAGTTCTGGTGGTCGGACTCGTACACTTTCTCCACGGTTGACAGTGCTGGGTGGGAAGATGGTGGGAACAACAGCTCTCAGGCCCTCTCTAGCCCTGGGAGTGACAACTGGCTCTGGAGTTGGGTAGGTGACGTGCATCCCTCGGACTGCCTCACTCCTGAACTCATAGGATTTGGCTTTAACTTTTGCCTGAGCCTATTAGAAAATAACAAAATGACAGGGAAAATATTATTCAAAACTATACTACAAAAATTACTATTCTATTTTTGTTATTCCTTAATCAACTTAACAGGCCTTTTTCACAGCAAACATTTTGACTTGTCATAGTCGGACAGCCATTAGATTTGTCTGATGATACATATAGTGTGATGATGGAAAAACAAACAGGAGAAGGACTCTGATGAGTCAAGGGGGCTAGTTCTACTGATTATGATACTGTATTATGTGTTTGGTTTTCATAGTTTTATATTTATTTTGTTTGCAAGTATAGTTAAAGAGTTTTCTATTTATATTCTATACATTAATATTTTATATTTTGTTTCATGCTTAATTGAAAATTTGCAGGTTCTAAATAAAAGAAAATATTCATGCAAGAGTGAGTACCATTTATTTATATAATTCAAATACTTAGTAAGAAACAGGCCCTCAATGTGGTCTTTTGCATTCACTGAATTTAAAGAGATGTGCTGTGTGTATTGTTATGTGGAAATGAAATGACCTATATGAGAATATGAGATAGTGGTCATATAGCACAGCCCAACAGCCATCATAGTGTGACAGTGAGCCACCATCCACAATACCAGTACCTGAAGCAGCTAAATGGAGTTCATCCATCATTTACACCTCTGCTTTTCCAACTCACTTATCAAACTCCATGAAACAGGCTTACTGATTGTTTCAATCACTGCCCATGCCTGACACACAGGTTTATCTACACATCTACACATGAAATGAGTGAAATGGAGTTGCAAACATATACTAATAAGTTTTAACAACTACAACAGAAAACAGTTCCTGTCAGGTCACAGTATCTATTAGTGAAATTCCTCTACCTCACTCTAAACAACAGCCCTGTCAACGGAGATTCTGGTATTTAGTTCAAGATGAACTGCCGGTCATTTAGCAATTTTCACGGTCCATTGTCCTGAAAAGCTGAACCCTATTTCTGACTGCATCAGGCTATGACACTTTACTCGACCGATTTCATTCACATACGGCAGTAACATTTCAGCATCTGAATTTAATGAAAGGATTTAGTAACAAAAACGGATTTTAAACAAGGATTAAGGACTTTGAGCAAGTCGCTTCAACAGCAGCGTCTGCACAAGACTGGCTGTTTGTTTGTTAAGCTATTTTAAATATGTCAACAGTTCCCATTAGCTTAAACACAAACTGAATACACGCTACTTTGAATATGCATAATTAGCATAATTAAGGAGCCTTGTGCATTTCTGTGAAATACAATGAGGCCGAAGTTAATTTGTAAAGGCTTTAAGTAAGACAGTTAACAAACAACAACACACATTATATAGACAAAAAAGGCTTAAGAATTTGACGTGATAATTAGCCGTGACCATGTAATTCATTACGAAAACACTAAACAAAGCTGCTAAATTTACCTTAAGCAGAAATGTCTTGGGTTTTGGTCCTCTCTTTTTGGGTCCATAGAGCTCCCTTTCACGCTCCCTGTGAAAAAATATAGTAGCAGACTCCCATTTTGAGTGTCACGGAGCAAAGTGCAACGAGGACACCATATATTTATTGGACATGTTAACATTCACTGGCTCTGCCCATACAGGCCAGCCCAGACATCTTACCTCTGTTCAAAAGCGGCAAACAGGCGGGAGTCCAAAATATTCTCCTCTGGCTCCCAAGTGCTGTATCTGACAATTAAAACATTAAGTCAGATTGAGGAAGCGAGCGCTGACACACAGTATGTGGATGGCCATAGCGTTAGCCTGCCAGCTACAATCTCCATCGTGCTGTGCACCTCAGTTTTAATCCGGCTGTCTCGCTAGCTTTGGTGAGCTAACGACAGCCACAGCCGACACAGTACAGACATCACAGCCGCGGGTTGAAAACATGCAAGAGACACAATGAAGCAGCACTTACTTGGGAGACCAGCCCTTCCATTTCACAAGGTATTCAATCCGACCCTGCATGCCATCAGAAACAAACAGAAAGTACTTCGTTAGCTTGCAGGGCAACAGTAGTATTTGAGTGCGGTAGTGGTGCATTATATTCAACGCTCTGGGGGAAAAGGGGCACGTTACATCCCACGCCTACCTTCCTTATCCTCCGTTTGATAATAGACTCGGCAGCGAACACCCTCTCTCCGACGGCAGACAGCTCCATGTTTACTCCAGTGCTACCTACCGTTAGCTCGGTGGACGCTAACGTTAGCAGAGCAGATATTTTTCTCCAGTCCCAGCCACTCTGAATTCCCGACAGACCATAATACTCCCGTACAGAATGGACGTCAGCGCAATTTTTTACAGCGTTGCTAAGGAACCGCAGTCGGTGGAACCTCTAGAAGAACGCCCATTGGTCCAGCCGTTGCTACGTGCTCGGGTTGCTAAGTGAGGGGAGGAGCGTGAGCTTGTGTGAATTCTTTCGGGGGGGAAAATGGTGGCTTTTTTCCCCGCGCGGCGAGTGAATCATTTCGCGCAAGTTATGTGAGTCATTCAAACATGCACGTGGTATCAAAAGTTGTCTGGCTTTATACATGCGACAGTGTCGCCACACAAGTATAGAACTAGGACATAACAATGTTGTTTAGTTTATTTTTACCACTCGAGAAACAGTCGAGACACATGAGACATTCCTCATTTTCGTTTAGTCTATCCAGCAATGTATTTATCAGCTGATGCAGAGTTTATTGTTATGGTCCATAAGCACACAGCCTGTGACGGTCTGTGCAATGTCGTTACAAATTTATCTTCTGCCTGCATCCATCATTTGTCCTTGCTGTGTCAGGCCAAAGACAGATGATCAATGTACTATTTCTGTCAGTCAAATTTATAAGCTATTTATTTTCATATTATTTCGTTTAAACAGCTGTGTGTGTCATCCTTGAAGGCAAAGTTTTAAGTCATATGTAGCTATCTATTTTTTGCCAATACTTCTGGTTTGTTGTTTAAAATATCTTCGCACTGGCCAAGACCTGTTATCCACAGAGATACAGGTGAACTCAGTGTTCACTTAAAAAAACATCTTTAGTCAGGTAGAAGGACAGTCCGAGGGATTACTGTCACCGCCCATTATGCAAGACATTCAGTGTAGTGAATGTGATTTTTAAAATGTTAGGGAAACGAAGCTGTTGTTATGACCCTCAACGAGCAAAAGATCAGCTGATGCATGTAGATATCTGGCAACGCCGACGAAAGCTTTTCATATTTTTGACATTATGGCAAAGACCTGTCACCTTCCTCTTTGCAGCCACTCTGAAAGAACATTTTACTTTGCTGCTGTCATATCTGAGCTATTCACACCGGAAACAGAACGGTATGTTTTTTTTTCCAAAGCAGCGGCATCAGGCCCATTCCACCAAAGTGACCTGCGTATGTGCATAGGCTTTCATTGGGCCTAATGTGTTAATGCACCAACCAACACATTTAGATGAGAAGAATACAACTAAACACCAGAGAAAGGAAAATATTATATTAGCATCTTCAACCTTTCTAGGCAGATTGAATACAACAACAAAAAAAGCACAGGAAAATCCTATTATCCTTATTTTTTTTTCTATTTTGGGCTCTTTAAAAAAAAAAGAAAAAAGAAAAAAAAGCAAAGACTGCGCCGCAAGTCAGCTCACTGCTTTGATCAGACTATCAGACTGCAATTCATAGACCGACAGGTCAATTTTACTGTTTAGGAATAAGGATTAAAAAAGATAAAAATAAAAAACACCTTTAAGTAGTCAAGATAAATCTGTTATAGGCCTATAGTATGATAATAAATTATTATTATAATCATTATTAATACGATAATAACAACAACAACAACAATAATAATAATAATAATATAATTATTATTATTATTATTCAATGTCACTAAAATTCATTTTATTAAAACTGGCAGTTTTCATTTATTTAAGCCATTTTTAAAAATAATCAGGCTCCTCAAAGAAGAAAACAAATGACTGGCAATACAACTCGTTCATGTGATCATGGGGGTGGGTGATAAACGTTTCTCTTTGTTAAATCATTAAACTATTTGTTAACTTAATTTCAATAAACAACAGATGACGAAAATAATAATAAAAAAAAAAAACAAGTTTAATTAAATGCCTTCTTCATGAAACCTGGCCTTAGTTTTAGATGCAAATACGCCTGTTATTTCATACTAGCCTTTTTCCTGTACTACAGTCACTTGCAGTGACCACTTGCAATATTTTTTCCAGCCTCATTGCTCATAAGATTATTATTATTATTATTATTATTATTATTGTTGTTGTTGTTGTTGTTGTTGTTGTTGTTGTTATTATTATTATTATTATTATCATCATCATTATCATTATCATTATTATTTTCCTATAGATTAAAAGCGGTAGTCAGGTTAGTATTGTATTTAGGTCATATGACGGTTTATTCAGAAAAGCATTGAAATGCATATAGATGACTTTTTAGACTCTTGCTGAGCCTAATGAGTGTCAACGAAAGAATGCATGAAGCATATAATTCAGAGTAAGACACCGGAATTTGAAACCTGTCTATTTAAATGGTCTGAGTCCTTTTCCCTCTGAGTGGCTGGAGGGTGACTCTGCTAGACAGTCACCGAGGACCAGAGTGCAGCACCTCCAGATTTATGGACTAAACATCTTAATAATTACAACTCGTCTTTGCTGACGTTTGTCAAGAGGATGTTAACAGCATTTTATGAGAACCAATGACGTGTCTCCCGTCATTGAATGATAAAGTCTTTGGCCTGATGAAGCTAAAGATAATGAAATTCATTTCACATTAAATTCAAGAGAACAACTGGCGCTGATCCGGGCCGACAACACTGGCCCAATTTGAACAACCTGTCACCCGCACAGACTCAGCCTCCTTTATTTTTATTCAACTGAGAAAAAAAATCTATTAAGAGGCCATGCCATTTGACACGGTGAGGTAACTGAGGGTCAGTGATTTATTAGACTCACCACTTTTTTCATCTCATCTCTTTTCATATAGGCCTAATCATAAAATCAAGGTGGTGCAGTGCAAACGACATCAGGGACTTTGCCATTTATGGGTTTATGTTTTAATGAATTGCTGTGCGAGAAGATTGCAAAATGTAGCATGGTGAATTGAATGCTCTGAGAAATCTTCAATTAGACGCGACTATTGATCCCATATTAGTGTTTTTGTCTTAACATCCGTTTCTAATAAAGACGGATCCGGTAAAACTCCTGCTCTGTACCTGCAGTCATCACAGTCCTGCTGATTTAGCCTACATGAAAACTGGACTATTAATCCAAATAATCCAGACTGTCACTTTAGTCTGTAACATGAAATATCACAGAAAAGGAGAGTAAACTCATAATTTTTGGAAGATTCACATTTTTATAATGTTTCACAGTGAAATAGTAAAGGTGTAGCTACAGACTGTCAGAACAGATGCCAGATATCTGTTAAGAGGAGCAAAGCTCAAGCTACATCATTGCTTTTAGAAGCCTGCGGTGTTTATTTCCTAATGAAAGAAGACGTGTGCGACATGATTTTATAATAGTGTAGTTAAGGGTTGTCCACCTTTCAATGCTTCTGTTTTTCCTCCCGCGTATTCCAGTGCACAGCCGGAACAAGCAGTCAGCACAGACAGAAAGGGAAGATGGGCGCACCTCACGCTCTGGATGCGATTGGTCTCGGCGCGCCTGCAGTGCAGCAGTGCTGCCGCCCTTAAAACACTATTGGTTGGCTTGTATCCGGGCAAGACGCGGTTTCCCGGTGTGCGCAAAAAACGGGAAAACCCGGCCGTAGCACAAACAGTATTATGCAAAGACAAAGATAGAGAGAGGCTGGAGCATTCTTCATCCACATTAAGCCAGTTTGATTCGATTGTTGTAGTTACAGATGGATAATTAACAGTAACTGATATGAAACGATAACAAAATTAAAGGGTATTCCTCTTTTTTTCTGTCTTCAGGACTTTCATTTATTTTACTTATTTATAGGAAATAAACACTAGCCTAATGGAAAGGTGAGACAGGGCGCTTTTACCTGTCAGGGTGTCATATCATAAACACAGGTAATCAATGTGCTTCACGGGCTGTTTGCAACTGGTTTTACGCAGGGATTTCTTTCCCAGAATCCCTCCATTGCCTCTATCAAATTTAGGCTCCCATTCCTCAGTATTAACCAAATCCAATCGCACCAGACAACTGGCTGTTCTGTGAATGAATGAACAGTGAGGACACATGTCTCCAGTGAACTACGCACTGTGGCTGGTCGTGTCTCCACAGAGAGACACTTACAGGCCCGTGTTAAACCGAGACCTCACCTGTGTCTTTACTGCATCTGGATCATGTTGAGCACTGATGCGTCAGTCACCGCTGGATGAGGTTCAGTCAATAGTTTGTTTGTCACTGTACTGGATAGATCTGAGTGATCTCAGCAGGTTAGTAACTGTAAATGAAGCTTTTATGAGCACAGACCTGTTTGTTATGTCCAGGTGTTTCTCCGTCCACCTCCTGACAAGGCTGAAAATACAGACGGAACCGTGTGGGCGCTTTTTACATGTTTTGTAGTAAATGAGCCGCTTATTAACGGATCTGAAGGGATCATTTTGTGTCATTTTCTCACTGTGAACCTATATGGCTCTTTTGTGGCAGCGATCCTGGGGTTTTTTTTTTCTTTTACAGAATGAATTAATTTTCACAAAATAAAAGAGTTCCAAAGCTCATGGTTTAAACAGCTGCCTTCACAATTTAGGCTGTTTTGCACTTGTGCGTTGTCACCATTTCACAGAGGTAAAGGCTGTTTTGTGATCAGCTCTTGACAGTTAAAATGAGTGTAACCATAATTAAATAAAGTACTGCAGATTGCAGCTGTTGCAAACTGTTTCAGTCTTTGTCCTTATACAGCAATCTTTGATGCAGTTTAAAATCTGCAGAGCGTGCACATTACATTTCTGTGCATGCAGGCTGTTTATGGGGAAACACCTGCAGGCCTACTGTACACAAAATTTTCATAATGTCCATATAAAGGCAGCAGTCTGAATATTCCCCGAAACTAACTGTGATTTTGAGTTTATCTTGTGTCAAGAGAGCGTTTACAGGCCTGACTCAGTCACATGTACGAATTCAGCATGAGCAGGCAGAGAAGAGGAAGAAGAAAAGACGGAGGATCATCAAGAAGACGTGTTAGCACACTATTTTACACAGTTCTTGTTTTATTTAAGTGATTATGTAACCGACTTGTTCAGAGTTTGGCGGGTTTTTTTTGTTTTGTTTTGTTTTGTTTTTGTTTTTGCTTAGATACAAGGAAACAAGCCATATGATATGACAATGTCGGCTTCAGTCCTGATAGGAATTTCCCGCCATAGCTGAAACATAATGTTGCATTTATTTGTCTGCTGCAGCAGCTGCGAGGCGACAGGAGAGCGGGTGGATGGAGCAAAGAGGGGACAGCCATTTTCTCTGTCGTTGCTCACATTAACGCGGTGTGTTGGCGGGCTGCAGCGGAGGGAAGGGTCGAGAGCTGCTCTCTCATCTCAGCCGTCGCGTCACACCGCGTCTGCAGACCAGTCGTGTGTCTACACTGTCGGAACAGGCGAATATCAACCACTTGTCACCACGACAGGCAACCGACACAGGTTACATTCACAGACGGGGGTTTCTGAAGCAGGTGAGGACCGAGCTCCTCTGCACATCTTTAATTCAAAGCGCCCATCAGTTACTCACAGGAACAGCGACCGGCTGTCTCAGTGTGTCAGCGGCTCAAACGGGTGAACGAGGAAAAGCGTGGAAGCACGGACACCACACAACACAGACTGGTGTTCTGTCATTTTAAAACTCAACCTGTTGGTCTGACAGAGAAACCAGCCGCCTCCTGCTGCGCCTCTCTCTGCTTGTCAGGAGGATTTATTCAAGAAACATCTGACGTGAACAGCTGCTCAGGTCAAAATCATGAGCCTTAAACTAATAATATCCTCGTCAAAGACACATGTACGTGTTAGTTAAACCATAAAGCAAATCCCAGGTCACAGTAGATAGACGTTTGTCCGTGGCCTTTTGAATTAAATGCTATGAATGAATGGAAGCGCATGGCTTTCAATATGTTTCAGTGGACCAGGCCTGACATGTAGCTGTAGTGTGCACACAGGGCAAAGCCTGGCGATGCCTATCTGAAAATAAACTGACAGGCTCTGTAATAATCCTCACGGTCCGCAGCCTACACACACACACACACACACACACACACACACACACACACACAGCTACAAATAGAGCCTTGTACAGATTTAGCATCTTCTGTGGTAAGGTTAGCCATTTAAGAGCATTATAGCAGCCGCCTTTTCCTGCTAAAATCTTCAGCTCCCCGCGGGAAGCCAGGGTCACGTGTGACGTAGGACACCAGCAATGTGGTTTCTCCTCAATGTAAGTGTAAAAGTAAAAGTATAAAAAGAGACATATTCCATATATCACTTGCAAACAATTTTATTATTGCAAAACACATCATAGGAAGCCTTCATTTTTTTTTTAGCCTTCAGATAAAACATGAAAAGTGCATCTCATCAATGTTCTTCTCATAGAGCAGGTCAGTGCAGCTCAGGTCACATGGTGCTGCAAAGGGTATTCTTCAGAAAGGAGGAGTTATGTATGACATAAGGGAACGGATCTGATTATGACAAGAAGGTGTGCTTTTACAGACTTTTAATTACTAATTTGTTGCAAAACTTACACAAAATATGACACAAATATTTTATATTTTCTTATGAAAATCGCATTTACTCTCCTCACATAACTGTGTGTCTTACACATGTCAGAAAATGGAAAACAGCTGAATCATGGAGCACCCAGCTGCCGGTAATGATCTGTCGGATTACGCAGCTCAACTGGCAGTGTTAACACAGATCTGTGACTGATATAATTCAATATAATGAAAAAAAGCCATTTTAGTCACTGCACTGCTGCAAAACATTAAAATAAATAAGGTCATATGGTTGAAAATCAGCTGTCTTGATGGAAGTGATTTGTGCTCAGTATTAGATCTTGAGATGCATGACTCAAAAACACTCGGAACTTTGAATAATAGGAGCATATATCAAACATTAACCATTAGCAGTCTTTAAAAAACACCTTTTCCCTTTCTCCGCAAATCACATTTATTGACAGAGAGACGCTTCATTTTTCTTTATCTGCTTGTTTAAGCATGCCTAACGGCATAATGTGTCCAAGCAGCATGCATCCTTGTTTAAACCTGTCCATCTGTTCACGCACACACACACACACTCACACACACACACACAGACACAGTGTAATTTACCATGATTCAATATAATTTTTCTTCCTTACAAAATTTCCCATATAGCCTACATTTTTAACGTTATCTGAGATGTAGACAGTCGAGTGTATAAATCAAATTATATCCATAGAAAAGTGAAGATTATTTACAAGAGTTAAGTGCATCTTCAATTAAAGTTCCGACATCTATTTGATCTAATTTTGCTTTTTAAACTAAGTTTGAAATCGCTGAAATTAGATACTGCATGTGATAAAATCTCCAGAAGTAACAACAGATAGAGCTTATAAGAAGAGATATGCAAATAATGCGATAAAAGATCAACTCTTTTGTCTCAACTATACAAAATGAAAGCAACATCAAGGGTTTATTTGTACATTCAAGCATCTGAAAATCAAATATATCTAATGTACATCTATACAGTTACATGGTTGATATCCAGCTCTGTTACACTGTCACGTATTCCTTGAACGTAACGGTGAGGCAGTTCGTGGTAATGTCTGTGATCACTATATTCCCAAGGAAAGGCTGGAAGGAGGGAAATGTCTCCTCTTTTCTCTTTTCATTGTTAGAAACAGACAACGAGTCAACTTTCACCTTCTCTGCAGATTTCTGTGTTTCAGTCTGGGGCTGTGCTTCCGTTTGTGTGTCCATTTGTGTGTGTGTTTCAGCTTGTGTGTGCGTTTCATCCTGTGTTTGTGTTAGAGTTTCAGCTTGTGTGTGTCTTTCAGGCTGGGTTGCTGTGGAAGCTGCAGCTTTAGGCCTGGTCTTGACAATACTCAAGTCAATGGGTTCCTCTTGGTCCGCGTACCCACAGAGCTGCAGTCCAGTGTGACTCTGGTGGCCGTTTTGGTCGATGCTGATGCTTTGGCTGGGTGAAGACACCGTATTAGGAACACTGATACTCCTGGAGCTTAAAAACCTCTTATTACTCCCATGCTCGTCACAGTCTGTGTCAGAGAGGTGTCGCTTTAGTCCTTGAAATCCACCTTGGGCTCCTCTTTTGTCCAGTGGGGAGGAAACTCCCCTATCCAAAGGCAGGGAGAGCAGATTAGGCTTGGTTGTCAATTGTAAAGGCTGATCCGCTGGAAGCTGCCCCTGACCCCTGACCTCGACATGTTTATCCTGTTCCGTCACAGTTGGCTCCATTTTGGGGGACTGTTCCTTTTCTTTGGGGCAAACTACGTTAAAACCAGAACTTGGAATGGTTGGTTTTTCTTTGGGGTTTTTTGCAAATCCATTCATGAGGCCGAGCTTCTTGACAAGCTTCATCTTCTCCAAGTCATTCTCTGCGCTGTTATCAGTTCCTTTTGGTGGCTTTTCAGGAGTTTCAGAGTCACCGTTTTTAATTTTAGCTGCTTGCATTCCGTTTTCCATGTACTTGCTCATGACAATAACAATCCGCCCGTTCTTGTTTTTGTTCTTCACTATCTTTAGCTTGCTGCTGCTGACTCCGTTAGACTGTGGCAAAGCATCCTCTTTAGGTTTTACCTTCTCTGGCTCTTTGTGCCCATTGAGGTCAGCTGGAAGTTTCTTCAGCTCCATAGTGATATCCTTCACTTTGGTCAGGCAGCCGGAGTCTTTGTCCCGAACCCACTTTTGCTGCAACATGGGGGGCACATTGTACCCTTTGTTGGGCAGCTCCGGAGCCCTGATGTCTCGGGGTTTAACAAATATGGGCTCGTGCACCTTGAGGTCCGGCTGGTAGTGGTGGTGCTTCTTGCTGTTGAGTTGATAGTAGAACTTCTTGCCGTTGGTCTGCTGCTCGGCCTCGCGCTCCCTGCACAGTGGCTGGTACTGGTGGTGCTTCTTGCTGTTCAGCTGGTACTGCTGGCCCTGGGGACGGAGCATCTGGATTGCGCTGGACTTCTGACAGCCATCCTCTTCCAGGGACGCTTCATGAAGGTCGGCCAGGATACTGGATCTCCGGGCAAATGAGGGGACCTGTGAAACAAGACAGTGATTCGAAAAAGCATAAAAATACAGCTCAATGAATATAACATGAAGAATTAGGGGATTTCTGCTGTTTACACTAGTATTTAAAATAAAGACATCCCTCTGGGTGGGGAATTTGATTAATGGTGCAACTGTCTACAGTACCTATACATGTGTCTGTGTCAAGCCACAACAAAAAGCCACGGCTCATTGGGGCCCATGAGCTGAGCTGTGAGCTGTGCTTGGAATGTGTGAAGGGGCCCTTCTGAGGCCTGAACAAGCACAGTTTATTTCAGGGGCCTTGGCCCGTGTTCACACAGCCCTCCTACAGTTCCTGAGCAGCTCTTTCAGTCACAGGCCCAGGCATCAGGGTGATATTTCCAAGTGTCTCCTGTGGCTGTGACCTCAGCTCAGAGGAATGTCACTGGCTGCTTTGTGTCCCGTCATTGACTTTGTCCCATGTGTTAGCACCAACACCCTCCTGAGAGGAACAAAAACACTCCTCTGAGGGATTCCCCTGGCCTTTTGGACCGCTGATTGATGCGCTAAATGTACGATTCACACTCATTTAGCTACAGCTGTTAGGTCAGGGAACTGGTCCCTATAAAATTTAATGCAGATAATAAAATTTATTGTTTGTAATAAATATTTTAATTGTAAATGTGCAAGCACTTCCAACACCTAAATTAAAGGGGAACTCTGAGGATTTTAAACATGTAGATCAGTTATCTCATCGTGGGGTCGGGGGTGGGTGGTGTTTCCTTCTTAGCCTGTAAAAACAGTCACATTATGTCTTAACTTATATACTTATGTCAAAACCCCTAATGATCTCAGCTCGGGCTTAAGTTGTAACAGAAAGCTTTACAAACTGGAGGTGCTAAGTTTAGATGGTGCGTGTGCTTACTAAGGTCTAACAAAAGATGATTTTGAGTTGCATTATGGGAAATGTAGGGCTCTGCATTTCCAGAATCAGGATATTATTGGACTTTTGCTGAGTTAATTTTGACAATCATTTTTTAAATCTCTCTTCTGAGGCCCTGAGCTTCATGGATGTGCGATATTAAATCCCCGGAGCTCCCATTTGACTCTGCCTTATTTGGGAAATTAAGTTTTTTCTTTTGCTCCCTTGGATTTCCTGGGATTTCAGAGGGAATTATGCAGGGAATGACCAAGAGAAATATACAGTGTCCTTGTTTTCTTACCTGAACCAGAAGGTGCTTGGGCTTGGGTCCTCTTTTACGATATCCCATCAGCTGCTCCTGACGTTCTCTGTGGAAGAAGAAAACAGCAGCCAATCAGTGAAACCATCTGGCAGAGATGAGTCGCCGTTGCATGGCAACACAACGTCACGGGTGTCCTCCTCAGGCTCAGTTAGAAAACACTGAGCCCATGTTACAGGTTGGAGTTACACTTCCTGATGCAAAGTGACGTTCATTCAACACAGATTAAAGAAGCATTCATTTTATATTATTAATATTAAGTATTTATCTTTTCACAAGTATCCTAACCTTTTTTTGCGGGGCATCAAATGTTTTACAGCACATTACATTTCTTCTTCACCGCTACAAAAGGCTAAACACTGGCTACAACTGAGGTTTCCTGCTCCCTAAATGACACCAGTATAACATATAATGTCTGCACGTCCAGGAGAAGATAAAGGCCTCTCTCCTGTCTGACTTTCCTCAGTCTCCATGCAAGTCTCTCTGAGGCAGTAACTCAATACCGCAGACAGGAGTGATGTCAGTCCCCTCCCCCACCCTCCTCCCTCACATCTAATTACAATGACGACTCAGTGTATTTTCATAGCCTGGCATTCAGACGTTTTGGCTCCCCGGAGAGACACGCAATTAGTTTCAATAAAATCTCTCCCCTTTCGAGAAAGAGGTAATTGCAAAAACAGACGCGGAGTGATGTCGATGTTTTGCTTTAACGTGTGACCTGCGCCTGAAAGGCTGCTGTAAGCAAAAGCTGAGGAAGGCTCAGAGAAAAGCCAGTGACAGTTTAACACGCCATGCTTTTAAGAAATTCAATTACACTGTCCTTCATGTGGAGCTGTCTGGTCAGTCACTCAACAGACTATTTAACAATTAGCCAAGCAGCTAATTTGACCATGGTAGCCACTTGGAAAACCATGGACACAGGGTCCTTCACTAATAAAGACCACGAGGAAGTTTCTCTGGTTTAAAGTTTGAGACGGTGCATACACCTCTGATTTATGGCAATTACTAAGCGACTGTTTAGTTCCCTGCTTACTTTAATCATCATTTCCTCATGTCTTTCCACTGAATCATAAGAAGATTAATAAAAGATGAGCACCATAATCTAAATCCATTCACTTGGATGTTTGACCTTCACTGTGCAGAATGATGTATGTGCAGACGACTCTTTTCACATTCATCAGCTGAAGGAAGAAAACTTCTTTGTGCTTAAATCTCAGTTTAAAATGCACAGGTGCAACCAAAAATGTATGATATCACACGAGTTAGAAGCCAAACACAGCACAGTGTGCAATTTACACAAGGGTGATGTGGAAACTTGGAGCCTTCAACACACAAATACTGAGAATGGACTTTTCAGTGAAGTAGGAAACATCTTGTGTCCAGCAGTTCAACTTTTTCATAATCATAGACTCTGGATTTTCTTTAATTAGAGAGGAGTAAATGGAGTTTTAATTTTCAACAAAGTAAATTAAGTTTTTATCTGAAGGGGGTCTTAAAGTTTGTATCTACTAAAATAATAGTGCACATAAGTCAATTAAAAAAAAAAAAAAAAAGAAGAAATCACAAATTAGCCACACAAAACTACATAATCAATAGTACTTGGGTTATTGGCTAATATAACTGGTTGCCGTGTCCTGTGGAAGATGACACATGGTGGGACAGCAGGCAGCACCGCAGCACGATAACCTGATGCTGACACTCAAATAACTATCAGGTGACAAAAAGGAGATGCTCGACAAAGTGTCAGGGTTTGCTCTGGTAACCCTGCCCTGAGTTTAACCCTTACTTGACCCACTGATGTCACCAGTGTTAATCCTAATCCAACCCCCCCAGGCACTGAATTTCTGACTGACACATTGTGTGGACAGTTTATCAACATGGGATTATCCACATAGTGTGACCAGGCTGCATATTTCCTGACTATAAACATACAGAGAGTTCCTACTTGGGACAAAAAAGAAATGAAGAAATATTTAATTTAAACCTGTGTGGTTTTGTTATTCTGGGATTCATTTAGTGGACGTCACCACATGTGAGGCTGGTTTGTCCAGTTCTACACTCACCTGTCTTGGAAAGCATCGAGCAGTCTCGGGTCCAAGATGTTTTCCTCTGGTTCCCACGTGTTGTATCTGTTCAGAGAGAAGAATGTGATCAGTGAGGACACACTTGCCTTTCAAAAGTGGGTGACATTAATAAGCAATGGCTTAGGACAGCTGATGATTTCTGCTCCAAAACGACCCTCTACTGTCTTTAACTTATTAATCCTCCCACACCTCATAGTAGCGTGACTTGTGTGAACAACAAACTGAAACACTTGCACTCCCCGTGGATGCACGTGTAATAAATCATGAGTAACTTTTACGCACGGGTGTAGGGGGGAGGGGATACAATGGCCCAGCCTCCGCTCAACTGTGGATATATGGGCATTTCTTAAACATCGGTTCAATTAGAGACATGCCCCCCTTTAATTGGAACACTGGGGATTGCATACATGGTAAAACCACATCCATCATAGAGGCCAACGCATCGAGCGCCTAAAGCAAGAACGCGCGACCGCCCATATGCGCGTCCACGCTCGTACGGATGCACACATCAACACACACACACACACACACACACACACACACACACACACACACACACACACACACACACACTTCTATTTTCAATGTTGTATTATCGCAAGTTAGCCTTTTTGCAATGTTGTACGGGGATACTTACTTTGGAGACCATCCTCGCCACTTGACCAGATACTCAACCCTCCCCTGTGAATGGAGAGAAACGGGGTAATCAGCTTAACGTTACTTTACGCAGTAAAATGCACTCTGCATTGCACCGTCATCTAAGAAATTATCTAGTGGAAAAACGAAACATGTATTCCACCAGAGAGGAGAAAATCAAACGAAAAATCACACTCATTCCCATGTGCATGTGTGTAAAACATGTCCTTCAGCGATGTGGTGACAAACCTTTCTGCTGCGCTTCTTCTCGATGCTCTCCACCGCAAAGACGTGCTCTCCCGCGGCGGGTAGTTCCATTTTCCAATACAAGAGAAGCAGCTCCTCTGTTGTTGTGTTTTTTCCTCCTCTTCTTTTGGTATCTCACACCTTTATCCTCGCGTTCAGGCCGTTTCCCCCCTCTGCTCCCCTTATGTGAAACACAAGAGCCGCGCTCCCCGTATTTTCACTGCGCCTCTTCCCTCGCTTTCCCCTCAGAGAGACTCGCTCTGCAGGCGAGTTGAAGCTGCAGCAACAAAACACTTCATGCAAATAGCCGTTGACGTGACGTCAGACGAGGGGGAGGTAATAGGGGAGGGGGTTGTTCCCGTGCTGATTTCATGTGCTGTCGGAAAAAAGTGTTCTCCTCGGCCCATTAAGAACATATAACAAATAAGTAGATGTGGAAAAAGTGATTGAGTGTAACATTTAGTGAAAAGTATGGAAACCATGGCAACACCTGGCGAATGAAATCCGATTTTTTTTTTTATTGTGGCCTAATTTATAGTTTGACATTTTTGTAGGATATTTATAGCCTTTTGCACTTTAGTCAGTTTCTCCACATAAATTAAACATTCACGTTGATACATACTATATCTAAAAAAGGTATCAGCACTTACTGAACTGCTGCAGTAGCCTACAACAGTGGCTCTCAAACTTTTTCACATCAAGGACCCTAACTGATAAGATTTTTGTTATTAGATGTTTTATTACAGAAAGTGTTTGGAACCCAGGACCAAAATAGTCACATATTCTGTCATTATGTTACTTATGGATGGAATCATAGTGAAAATAGATTATTCCCCTTTTTGCCGGGGACCCCCAGAAACCTCCTAAAGAACCCCTGGGGGTCCCCACACAGAACCACTGGCCATAAGAGAATAGCCTACGTTTGTTAAAGTAATGTGCCCTTGACTACAGTCCAGACTTGAACCATACAATTAGAAGTAAACCAGCATGTGGTACAGGAATCAGCGCCACTCATTACTACACAGATAATAATCATACATAATATCATTAATAATGTCAACCAAAAGCAAGTACATTTGTGACAAAATGAAGGCGTGACAGGAATTGTCAAAAGTACGAGCTGAGACGAGACCCTGAACGCAACATCTCTCCTTCACTGGATGTGAAGCGAGATCTAACTGCAAGAGGGTGCTGTGAAAGAGGATAGCGTTGTTATCCACAGCCGTGATGGCCTGAATGTGCTGCTCACCGAGATGAATTTAGCAGCTGGGAGAGGCCTGTCGCTTCTTGTTGTGTTTTCAATTACAACACATCACAGCCTGGGTCGTTATGTGTGGCTATTGTTACATCTGTGCGTCCTCAGTCCTTTACCAACATCTACAGTATGAACTGAGGCGCATGATACAGTTGGGTTGACGTGCAGTTACAAGACAACCGATTTCGTAAACGAATTCCTCCACCTAGGCCCGACCACCGTCAAGGCCACAGTGTGTTTGACATTGATTTATCACCGCCACCATAACAAGGCCTCTTCTATACGGGAATCCTGGTGAAATAGAAAAACAAATTCACCGCGATGCTCTTGTGGTGTAGGATAAAGCCGTCTGTGAGAGGGATAATGCGGTACGTGTCATTGCCTGTGTGAAGTTAAATTGCGGCCAGAGCCCGGTCGCTGTTGTGCGCATCGCATTGAATAGATTTCCATATCCTCTCTGAGTCAAGGTCACACGGCGAGATGACATTTCAGACGGCACCGCGTCGTGGGGATTTTCTGGTGGATTTTTACGGTGTCAAAAGATACCCCCCCGGTTGAGTGGCAGCCGATGTAGGTCAGCATCCTCAGCCCTGCCGGGTTTAACTCCAGCGGGGTTATTTCTGACTGCGGAGCCCCGACAGGAGCGGCACCAGCCGGTCCCGTTATCACTTGGCTCGCAGTCTATACGTTCTGTAGCAGCTCAGGCCTGAAGGGACACGCCGACCTCTGGCACCTAAGCTGGGGTTTTACTGGAAAATGGCCGTGCCCAAGGTTACACCTAAGTGAACACTGAGAATTAATTTTAATGTAACTGGACAGAGAGAGGGCTGTAAATCACACATCCAGCTGTTAACTGCCACTGGCTCATGTATCCAGCTGTTTATTGTTAATTATTAGTAGGAGTCCATTTCCGATGCATTTATTTCAAAATAAAAAAACGTCGAAGTGCCCACGCAGCCATCCTTGCATTGTATCAGGCGCTTGGACCAAATAAAATTCAGCAGTGAAGGGGTTAAAGTGCAGGGTTCCCAGGCTGCAGCGCTCGGCCTATTACAGAAAGGCACGACTGCCTGTCCTTATAAGGCAATGAGTGCAAATCGGCGGTGAAATATCACATGAAATGAACGACCATGGCACTATTCACACTTGTCTATTTGCTTCAAGCAGCCTCTCACGAGCGCAGTGAAAGTCTGAACATCCGTTATTCTTCACCGGCTCGTTCCCTACGGCACCGCGGGGCTTGTGCGTGCAGCAGCCTCGGCGCGCGCACAGGGGCACAGCGCCATGCATACACTTCATACAATTCAGCTGCGTCATTCCTAAATGAACGACGAGCTGAAGAAACACGGTCGTCAATTAGAGGCTAAATGGTTTGGTTGAAAGTGTTACTCCCACGAAAAACTGGTCAGGAAGCTTTTATCAGGGCGACCACTAGATCGTCCTAATGTCACCTGTCTGCACTTTCACCCAACACACACACACACACACACACACACACACACACACACACACACACACACACACACAGCATCGGTCAGTCATGATATATATGTTGATTAGATATTATATTTCAACAGTAGAACAATGGCCGATGATGCCAAAGGCTGATACGCACAGCGCCCATGCGACAGATTTGTCTACAGCTTTGGAACATGGCACGTGCTGCTGGGGTGGTGGAATGTGATGCCGCACGTGCGTGTGTCATTAATGCTAGCCTGCGCACAGAAACTTCACCTGAACAGCGGCACACACACACACACACACACACACACACACACAGTCCCGCTCACAGTCCACTAAGTGCATCATCATACATGATCATTTTAAGAAAGGAACAAACGAAAAGCAGCTCAGGCACCGACGCTCTGCCCTTTTGTTTCCAGCTGTTTCGAGCACAGTTCATCTCATGAAAAATGCAGCATCGTGTAAAGGGGAAATCATTTATAAACAAGCAAACAAATGCCAAAAAATGTGACACGCAGAAGCGAACAAACAGGTCTGGTGTTTCTTGAGCACAGCTGATAAAACCGCATTCCTCTTTATCTCTGAACTCCTCCTTAGGTCTTCTTTTAAAAATAGAAATTCAGTGGTGCGTTGAAGTCGCTGTGGGTTTCTCAGAAATTGAAAATATATTTATAACTATTTTTCTAACTTCCCTATTTTCACCCTTCAATTTAGGGACATGAAATTATCTTTTACGCAAGCTGCAAGCTGCCACATTGGTGAAACTGACTCAATTAGAGAATATAACAGAACTTTCCCTCAGTAAATACAACACATGAGGAATCCACAGTAAATAACAGAGAGAAGAGCTTATTCTAAAGATTTATTTTAAATTGAGAAAATATATATGTATTCACACTGTATATCTTGCCATTAATATGAAATTGTTGGAAAGTTATAACTGGAATATAAACCATCATTGCTTAAAAAGGTTACAGTTTGCAGTCATTTGTTCAGTCTTAAATAAGCAAACTTTACATCTGCACCTTGTACAAGTCAGATAAGTCAATGAGGTATGCATTATCTCACTTCTCCCTGAATGACTTAGACCTGCATAGCGATCATGTGCTTCAGATGAGTTAGCTAGTAAAAGTGTGAAGGGGAAAAGTCATTATTTTCAACAGTGACATGAGGGGAGCAGAGAAGCTGTTGATGACATGACTGAGAAGATGAGTGAGACAAAAATCTAAATTTTTGCTGTCTTAAAAATTTTCAGAGGAGAACTTTAATATGTCTCATCATGACGCATATAGTTTACAACAGGCTCCATGTGTTGAGCTGGAAAAATACACAAGTACATAGTAGACAAAGAGAGTAACTGAAAATCCCAGAGAAGAGCTATTAAAGGGGATTTTTACTGCACAAACGGGGAGGAGGAGCACCAGGTGAGGACAGAGCTTATGTTTATGCACCTAAATCCTTGGATCCATGAAACTGATGAAGCCACCGCTCTTTCTGCGAGTGGGGACGTCTGATTAAGATGACATTTCCACATAGGAAGAAGTGACGCTCTTCCTGCGTCACAGCGCCGGACTACAGATCGAATGACAGCGGAGGGAAAACAGCAGGATGGAGGGGAGACGAGGTGTCATGAAGCAAAGTCCAGTGGAAAGGATGTGATTAGTAACAGTGCACATCTTGCTCATGAGGAGCGCACAGTAGATGTGTAGTTTCAAATTATCTAGACTGTTTAAAGAAATTCCCTCTGGAAAGTTTCTGACCTTTATGATTCATTAAGAACTGAATTTACTAAATTGGTATTTAACAATCTGAAATGAAAAGGCTTTCTGTTATTAAAGTTCAATTATAATTCCCTAAAGGACTTTTTTTCCTTGCAAACAAAGGGCATAAAGCACAGCCAACTATCACTTTAAATAATGGGAAAGAAAATGTTGTCCTGCAACTAAAAGCTTATAATTGAAAGGTTTCTTTATAGTAGGCCTTTCTATAACAAGGCAGGAATGTCTGTCAGTCTGAATGAGTCCCTAAAATAATGGAGTCAGTTATATAAATCAAATAATTCAAAGACTGTCAAATTTCCATATTTTAACATGAGCTGAAAGTTCACATGCTCTTCTATTGTCATAAGAAATTTGACTCAAAACCTGTTGAGTAAACTCAAAACGCCTGAGGTTTCATCTGGGAACAAGACCATTCTCAAACACTTCCTGAGAATCAAACAGTTTGAGCAGAGCAGGGTTAGCTGGGTAATCAGAGCAAAGGTTACAGTTGTGTTTCCTCGATGGTCACGGATGAACAAGCCAAACTGTCATTACTCTGTTTCACTGCTCTCTTATTCTCAGCTGAGACTCTCAACGACTGTTTCTACCTATTAATGAAGATCAAACACGTGTGTCACCGCTGCATTACCAGCAGGTTTTAAAGCACCTTTAACAACAGCTCAGCCTGCGCTCATGACGTGTTTTATTGGCTCTGGTAGAAGTAGCGGAGAGAGAGAGAGAGAGAGAGAGAGAGACTTTACTCTTAAAACTGTGAAATGAGGTACTTTAAATTGCTAAACACATATATTTATCACGTTTTAACACAGATTTTTATCAAGGAGACCATAACCATTTGATGTGACATCTACATTTGTAAAATGATTGATGGCACAAAACTTAATCATGTGATTTTTTTCTCTAACATCTCACTTCCGAGATTTATCTTTGTGTGAGCCATAAAACAAAACGCATTTCCCACTGCGCGCTGGCGTGTGACAAATGTTTTTAACCTGCCGACGTGACAGAGTCAATTCTTTGGGATTCATGAAGTCACACTCATTATCTCATCCGCTGAGTATAATTCAAAAGGTTTTAGGGATGCACAAAGCAAACCCTGCTCATAAATCACCAGCATGCAATTAGAGATTCAAGACGCAGTCCCTGATATTGAAGTTATTTTTATCAGGAATGTAATGACGTAGAAGTTAATGGGTGCACATGACTCATGGGTGAAATGAGTCTCATGGGAGGTTTTGCTTGAGCTCTCTAAAGAGTCCTCCTGCTTACGTCAACAGTGCCCGTGCTCACGACACAAGCTGCCTGCGTCTCCTGTGCATTTAGAGTGAGAGGAGAAAAGACGTGCCCTGGCATCACAGTGACTCACAGACTCATCTAGACGTGTAATTCATGATTGTGTGTGTGTGTGCGCGCGCGTGTGTGTACGTCAGAGGCAGGTAGCAGTCACGACTGTCTGAGCAGTGACCGCTGTGCTCGTTGACTCACAGCATAAAAGGTCTACATAATGGATCTTACGCTGATAGTGACGTGGGTTAAATCAAGCAAACACGCACACATTCAAACTATTTATCAAATCTATGAATTTTCCAAATTTTCCAGAGATATGTTGTCAGTCTGCGGTGAACAGTGCCTTTCCCACCTTTGCCTGACTCACTCACTATCAGCTGTGTGGGACAATGTGAGCTCATGAATGTGAATATTGACTTCAGCGTTTGGTTCATGACATCAATCAGCTGCAGTTTCCATTACCAGCTCAGTTCCCGGCACAGAAAATGAAAACAAACAGGTTGAACCACAAACTGGTACTTACTGGCTTGTTTTAATCACACCAAATGAATCCTGGGAGATGTAGTTCTGTGCAGTGGCATTGTACCTCCTGGTTGTCCAACGGTGCCAATGGAAAGCAGCGTAATTATGTATCTGGCAGGGACCGGTGGAGGCGACATCAGTGCTGTTGGTGGGGAGGCTGGAGGGGAGACAGAGACAACAGTCTGGAGTCTGGCTGTGGAGAGGTACACATGGTTTCTTTTGATGCCCGGGTCAACAGGTCAGGAGAGGAGCAGACATGTATATGCATCATACAGACAAACACACACACAAGAAACACGAGCACAGGCAGAACAGGAAGGGAATTCATTTCACTGGCAGAACTCCTGGAAAAAATAAAATAAATAAAGGCACGTGAGGAAGTGCCAAGTGAAACAGACACAAGAACTTGAATTCAAGTAGTTTGTGTGTGTGTGTGTGTGTGTGTGTGTGTGTGTGTGTGTGTGTGTCTATTTTCACTCAAGATCCGCAAAAGATTACAGCATGTCATAAAAATAATAAAATGAAATAGGGCCCATGCTTATCATTATCCATGACGTGGATTCTTTATTGTTTTAACAGGACTGTCAGACAACCACGGAGGACATGACCACTGAACCACTGAAGCAAATAAAACTCTCTGAAGTGCTGGAGGCAGAGTGCAGAGAGACTTGACAGGAGGTGAGGGAGGAAGACGAACAGATCTCCACCCTTCAAGAAAATCTGTACTCTCAGGGAGGTTGGACCAAGAATATTTGGACTGAAGAGTTTCAGAAACTGTGCCAGAAAAAGAAGGAAGGGGAAAAAAAGGAAAGAAGAACAGTTCATCCTCGTGAAGGTCAGCAGGTTGAAGGCCATTGTTGGAAAAGATAGGAGATGAGGAAGAATTGAGGAACAGCTACATGTGAAAGAGAAGGACCTCAGGAGGGTGGAAAAAACCACTGGAGGCCCGTACAAAGGCCCACCCTCAGCTTCCAGAGAGATCTGTCTGCAGAGAGGAAGCCTTCAACAGTTTCCCTCCCTAAAGAGTGAGAAAAAAAAGCAGCTCTGAAAAGAAAGAGTGCTATAAACAGGAGCTGGCTGCTGAGAAGCGTGCCGAGTGCTGAGCAGAGGGGCTCTCAGGTATCGTAACAACAATAACCACTGTGACGGCAAGATGCCCGGACAGGAGAAGCTTATCCAGTCTTATATCCTCCACACACGCTCTACGCAATAAACCACGCATGGTTATAGATGGAGGCACTGCCCCTCACATGTGCAGACATGAGGCCTCCTACGCGGGTCTTATAGAAAAACATCCTGAAAAGAGTTTGGGGATGTTTTTCGATGTGCATTGCTGCATTGTGATCGGTTATATCATGGTCTGGTTCAGTCTGTAGCAGAGCGGTTGATCTGCAGTATTGAGTATTTTGTGGTTTGCAGCTTGAACCTGTAGTGTTGAAAAACCTGGTCCCCGTGTCTATGTGCGTTTCCCAAAGCAGCACTTCAGGGCGCGTTAACGCACATTGTCTATCTGTGGTGCTGAAGGTGATACACACTTTAAAGTAACATATTTACTGTCCACAAGCTGTGTTATATATAAAAAAAAAAACACACATCACAAAGTGTAAGTGTTGTAAACGAAACAAAGAAATGTTAAATACTTGGGATTGTTGGGTATGAAATGAAGCTTAAAGTGTAGTGAACTGTGCACAGCTTTCACCTTGCTGTTCTTTCTGATGCCTGCTACTGTGTGGACGTCAGATTAAAGAGTGATCTTTGATCGCTGTAGCTGCTGCTGGAGGCAGATGTTTCTCCTAAACTCATATTACACCTACAACCAAACAGTGACGTTCCCATAAGTTTAATAAAAATTCACGTCACCTGTTGTACGTGTGTTTCTGTCATGATTTCTGTATTAGACCTGCTGGATATAAGTGTGTGGCAAACAACACACTCACCGTAAAAAAAGAGGATAAAAAATATCTCGTGTAAAGAGGCACTTCAGCAAGAACAGCTGTTGAATTAATGTGTGTTAATGTTATCTTATAATTTAAACACTACCACTCATCTTCAATCACACGTCTCTTTATGAAGAATATCAGTGTTCATGATAAATCTAAATGACATAAAAATCAGCAAAAACTATGAAAAACTCAAAAACTTTGGTTCCTTCTGAAGGTTCTGGAGCCTCCTGCCACAATGTAAATCATAAATTTACATTTCATCAAATTATTTCTATGAGCACTTTAGTTAAACACTTCTTAAGCTTAAGAATGTTTGTGATTGTACAATCACCGTAGCCTTAAGCAACGAAGCCGTGGTCAGTTTAATGTTTAAGAGCTGAAGGTTCAGGGAGGCAGAGCAGGTAAATACAGTATTTAATGAGCACAACATTAGAGTCCCATCAAACCACTGTAACTGTTTTAATGTGAAAGAGATGGTAGAGAGTGTTGCTTGAATCAGTGGGGTCCTCCAGTGATTGAAAGTTGCAGGACTTACAACTGTCAATACTGAAACAACAGAGGTCCAGATATCTTTAGTCCCTAGCATAGGTCAAAATGCTGGACCCTACAATTCCCATAATGCAACTTTACAGCATCCTTCATTAGACTTCCTCTCCCTGGTAAATGCCCTTGTCTTTCAAACAACCCATCCAGGCTTTCTATCAACTACTTGTAGTCTCCAAGCCCAAGCTTAGATCAGGGCCTATTTTACCTGTCAGGGGCCCCGGGGCAAAACACTTGCAGCTGGTTCTGGTCTGGTGTTCAAAGATGGTCGATGTGTATTTCAGGTGTTTATTCAGTCTCTTCAGGTTTCTTGGTGTTTCACTGATGTACTGCTCCCTACAGTTTTTATGTTTCATGTCTTACACCTCTCCAGTCCCACTTCCTCCTGTCTTCAGCGTGCACCAGCAGAGATCTTCAGGAAGGTTTTTCACTTTTATCTTTCACCTATGTTCAAAATTTCACTTTTAGAAATTTGATAAATACAGGACACGGTTGCTTGAGGCAACTCATTGTGAATGAATTCATCCGCCTCCTGTTGACTGATGCGGCCCTGTCTGAATGCTGAAGGTCACAGCGATGGTGTAGAAAGGAGCTCCAAACCTAATGTTTGTTTGTTTGTTAAAGATTTTCATGCAGTCACATTCAACTGCAGTTGCCCTAGATTGATCTTAGTATCACTTCATGCTGTCCACATTTGCCCTGAAGGAAAATACATCACCAAACAACGACATCCTTTAAAATGGTGAATGGTGCTAAAAGCTGCACCTGAGACTCTTAAAATGAATGCCAACCATTGTGTGTGTGTGTGTGTGTGTGTGTGTGTGTGTGTGTGTGTGTGTATGCTACAATGTAGACTTGACTGAAAGCTTGCCTGAGAGGAACCTTGAAGCGGACCACATGAGAGGATGCTGATATAGGAGCGGCCTCCTTCTGGCAGGCTTCTCCCCTGTTGGAGCTGCTTATGAGACAGCTGGAAGCCAGAGCTACTGTGCAGGCTGATGAGACTCCAGCCTGGAGATAACAGCAGGAAGGTGCTGTGTGGGGAGGCGGAGGAAGAGGAGAAGATGGAGGAGAAGGAGGAGGAGGAGGACTGCCTCCCTCAACCCTCCGGACATAGCCGCATCCCACTGAATCTGTCCAAGGTGACAGGGAGAGAAGTGGTGGTGCATGGTGGGCCTTGGGCAGAGGGAGGGTGCTGGAAGCTGAAGGGCGGGAAGACAGAGAAGGAGAAGGAGTGAGAGTAGATTCTCTCACTTATTGGTTTGTGTTTATTGTGAGTGCGTATGTGTTCATGTGGTGTAAATGTTAAGAGCGGCCTGCAGCCATGCCGACAGAGCACTGCAGGGGGTGATTAGCGCTGTGCCATCCATCTCGCAGGCTGACTACAGCAGCAGTGCGGCAGCAGCAGCAGCAGCAGCAGCAGCAGCAGCAGTGAAGGTGGAGGGAGAGAAGGGGCCTGTTTGGAAGACATGACGGAAAAGGGGGGGATTACTAGCCAACGCTGATTAGCTGGCAGCTTAACGACACGCTGTGTTTTCCATCTCAGCGTCAGCACATGACCTGGGGCTGATTGGTGGAAATGAGATGGTATTTTTGATTATTTGTAAAGGGAGAGAAAGTGGAGTAGGGCTGGTAGCTGGGACATGAATATTCACTTCAGGCAATTACAACATGTCCTACTTGGAGAAGAAGAAGGGAACGTAGTCATTTCTGTCTAATTTTATTTTCAATATCTTGAATGATTGATTTATGAGTACAACTAATTCACTTATTCTATTTATCTATATTGCATTTCTGTTTAAATTTGGGATACTCTAATTTCACTTACACTTAATCGTACATGACATATTATGTCTTATCTTTTTGTAAAGTAATTGTATAAACACAAATATATCATCCTCATAAATCAGTTTTAGAGTAAGTCAAGCAGGAGAGCTCTGCCCGGGCTTATCGCACCGTCCCAATCCACTTTTCTATTATTTTTTATGAATATGAGTCACTGCATTCAAAATGGCTGTTTTTGTAATACGAGTGTTCTGCCATACATTTTATTAAGCCAGTGCTCTTCGCTCAGAGATGAATGTGACTGTGGCGTGGTGGTGACTGAGTGTCGTGCTTCGGAGGATGAATGGCAGAGCAGCTCTGCGTTTTCTGGCTCATTGCTTCGAAATGACTCTCCCAGTGTCATTGTCAACGAGTGCTGGGAGAGGGAGGATCTTTATCTTTTTTTTCCCTTTCTTTTCTGCCCCCCCCCCCCTCTGTGGCGTTGCAGCTCGGTCTTTTCTCTCTCACCTCATCCTCACTCTCTACCAGGCTTTCTGTCTGTGCCTCTTTCTCTCTGTTCTCAGAGCAGGGAGCCCCCACGTCACTGCTTCCCTGGAGCTGCTGGAGTGGGGGATGGGAGAGAGGGAGGAGGGAGGAAGGGAGGGAGGGAGGTAGGAAAGGAAGGAGGAGGGAAAGGAGGGTGAACAGATAGTCTGTCTGGCTCGTGGGGAGGCGGCGGAATTCTGCAGGTTGCCACGGTGAGCCAGTCGATAGCACATTGAGCCACTTAGCTGCCGTGTGCACAAAACCCTTTCTCTGCTCTTCACCTGCTAGACAACAGGAGGAAGACAGGAGTGTGTGAGTGTGTGAGTGTGTGTGTGTGTGTGTGTGTGTGTGTGTGTGTGTGTGTGTGTGTGTGCGTGCGCGTGTGTGTATTGTGTATCTGTAATATTTACTAGGCCCCACCTTCCTTGGTTACTGTTGCTAGGCCTGTCAAGCTTTCTTCTCTAGAATTGCTCCTATGCAGCTAACAGTAATAACAGTGGCCGATTTATCATTCAATAGTAACTTGTTTAGACAGTGGGTCCTTCATTACAGACGGAGGCAGACAAAAACTAACTTGTAACTCATTTGTAGTCAGTGAATGTTGATTTTGCAGACTGATTACAACTGTTGCTGGCAGATTTTACCAGCCGTATTTAGCTAATTATCATTAACTCCATGAGCTGGTTGCAAACTGTTTCATTTTGATGCTACAGAGGCAACGCCTGGAGAAGCAACACAGCCTTAATGCATGCTTCATCGTTATATCCAAGTATTTTCAAGCAATATAATATAACGGATTAGTTGTTTTGGGCAAATTCCCCAAATCCAATAAAGTGCAGGACAGAGCTGCTAATGTTGTTAAACTCTAAACTCCTGTCCCAAATTAGGCTTTTTATATTTAACCTGTAATAAGTGCAAAAACACACTGCGGGCATATGACACACGTCCAAATACCTGCACCCATTATTAATCCCTCACACTGACAGGACCTTGATGCGGTGGCGTGCGGTGACTTTTACAGACAGGCAAGCAGAGCCTAACAAACAACTACAACCAGAACCCTTCACAGCAAATCTCCCTTAAGATCAGGGCCTGTTCTGTCTCATGATTTTGTGCTGCCTGTCTCTCCTGTGCTGAAAGTCTCTCTCCTGCATCTTGCTGCTCTCTGCCTGGACATCTTCACCTTTCTGCACTCCTTCTAAAGAAGAAATAAGATTATTCCTTTGAACCGACAGTAAAAATATCAAATTTGCAGTACAGAGGAAAACATCTAAAAATCACTTCTATGGTAATCTTCAAAATACTTACCATTAACTGACAATGACAAACTCCAGTGACAAAGCAGAATCCTGTATTTTCCTGCCTCAATATTATTAACCTTTCCTGGCTCATCATCCTGTAGTTTCCACACACACCTGCGCATGCGTATAATCATAACTGATGGAAGCTGAGTCAAGGACAGTTTGACAAGCGCACGTTTGTCAAAGATCACAGGATTATCCTCAATACACATGTGCAAATGTCCAAAAAATGCTGCTCCCCTCTCTGCTTCACAAGCCCAACCTTTGTCAAGAGGTAGAATAATGATATAATGATATTCTACCCCTTGATATTGGGAGTAACACCAGGTTGCTAGTAAGCTAGTTTGCCAGTTAGCCTACACTTGAGATGATAAACACACTGTTTAATGCATTCCTTACACTTCTGGTGTTATGATTTGGGTTTTGGAAAGGCTAAATAGATAGCAAACTCTTTGCATATTAACTATGACTGTCACTACAGCACCATGCACACAGCTTTGTCCTGCTGAAAACTCCACAGCTTAACAGACCTGTTAGTTACAGTGCCTGGTTACAGACATTAAGCTATGATTGGACAATTGCTGTTTGCGGGAGGGGCTTAGCGAACAATAAATTACACAACACTCATAAACAAACCAACATCCGCTCACCATCAGCAGCAGACAGGAACCACAGCACGAGGGCTGCAGTAAGTTGGATTTATGTTCAATGGAAACTTCACATCTATGTGTCATAAGAACAACATGCGTCTGTTTCTATTGCATTTTTTCTGTCTCTCACATGTGTGCCTGCATTGTGCCAGTGTGAATATCCTTGTCTTTTGTCTGTTATGGAGTGCAATAAGTGTGTGATCATAATATGCATGCAATTGTGTTTGTGGCTGTATATGAGAAAGAGAGGGGGAGAGAGAGAGAGAGAGAGAGAGAGAGAGAGAGAGAGAGAGAGAGACTGCTAACTCGTCCAATGTCATGCAAATTACGAGCTCCAGGCCTGTGTTGAGGGAACAAGGCCATTGATTGGAGTACCTTGCACCACTTGATGTTCTGTGGGGGAGCAAATTTGCTTATTGTGATTGAATTTTAATTATTATTATTTTTTGGAGGGTGCTACGTGGTTTGGGGAACTGAAACGAGACTGAGAGGAGAGAAGGAGAGGAACAAGACAAGGAATTTGAACAAGAGAATGAAAATGGCTGCCACTGAGAGGGATTTATTTTGAGAGCCATTTTATGGAATAAAATGAATAAATAGATTTCCTCCACCGCAAATGGAGAAATTGTTCTTATACTCTCCTCAAAGAATTGACTATATTTTTTTTCCATAAATAGTGAAGTCTGAAGATTCTTTTTTTTCCTTGCTGTAAAAAAAATCACATGAAAAGTCTGCAACAAACAAAAAATTAATCCTACTATCTGTTCAGAATATAGCTGTTTTTCTGTGCTAATTAATACAAAATCTTTCTTTGTTTTGGCACTCATTAAAAACACTAATTCAAAGCATTTACACCCAGTGCATTGATTTATAATGTCAGGGATTCAGCATCAAAATGATTGATGTAATAAAAATGAATATGTAGCCAAAACATTGAAAGAGAAGTGATAAGACAAGTATGATGAAAGGATATTTCCAAGAGGAAATAAAGGACAGAGCAGTGTGGTATTAGTTCCCGCTCTCAGTGCCCTTTCAGAGCTGCTGGTATTAATCACAGCTCTGCCCTCATCCCTTTCTCCTCACCCACTGTATTCAACTTGACCTTTTCCTTCTCTTGGCCACTTCCACTCAGAACCCAGGAGCCTTTTGATATGTGGGAACATTTTCTCTGACCAGACATCTCGCACCCTTGGTTACACACTGGAGGAGATGATGGTGGGGGGAGAAGGGGGGGTTGGGGGCTGGGGGGTGGTGGTGGGGGCGGGTGAGTGATAAAGAGTGAAAGAGACAGAAAAGAAAGAGTGAGATGGGAAACAACAGAGAGGAAGAAAGTGAGATTAACAGGGTGAAAAAAATGAATCTGTTTTGAGACAAATTATTAATAGAGATTAATTTAAACAGGTCTAGAAATCTATTCAAATCTTAGTCTCAAAATGTAATGTCAAAAATAATCAGTTGAATTGAATAAAATGTTTCTGCGATGATCTACAAATTCCCCTCTTCTTCACAACATGTTGAAAATTCCTCTTTCAGTCTTGCTCTCAGCATTTTCTGTTGAAACAGAATGAAGACGTGGTGAAGAAAGGGATGGATAACCAGAGAGAGAGAGATTACCAGAGAGAAAATACAGCATTAGATCTTTTTAAATATACATTAGTGTGAGAGACAGGGAGAAAAATTAGATTTGATTCAGTGGGAGATTTTAAAATTACACTTGAATTTCACTCCAGTAAAGGAGCTGCAGAGACGACGAAGGTGGAGGAGAAGGAGCCAGGATTGAAGCATTAATGCCAAATTAGCTGGAATGTACCTGAGAGAAATTAGATTTGATTCAGAGGCTGAGGGAGGAAAAATTGGAATTATCCCTCAGATCTGTGGAAAGTATTGGAGAAATAGAAAAGGGGATGAAAAAAAGGAGGAGAGGGCTAAGAATGAGAAGGAATTTTGTAAAGAGAGAGGGAGAGAAGCTGCTCTGCTTTGGCAGCGACACTGTTGAATGAGCTGTCCTCTCCATCCAGCACTCTGCTCACCTCTCCAGCCCTCCTCCCTGTCCCCTCAGTGTGTTAAAGACCCCATAAATAACTCACAGTCCCATCCACACACACAAAAGACAACAAGACGCTCTCCTGCTGCTGTTTCATTTCAATGCTCTCTGCTCCGTGCTGCTGTATAGAGTCAGTTAGAGGCTGAAAAACATCATTAAAAACCAATAGCTTCCTTTTGACGTTCCCGCCGTCCTCCGCCCCCCTCATATTGTTGCGTGTTAATCATGTTAAACAACACAGTGTTTGGCTACAACATGTTCCCCATAGGCCCAGAACAGGTGGCCATTAACGGGGGTCAGGCTCATTTGGGGATCAAAAGCTCGTTAAGTGTGAGTTTAGTGCATGTGTTGTTGTGGAACATAAAGACGGGATGAGCGCAGGGAAAACAGCAGATATAAACATCTGAGTAAAGACACAAGTGCAAGAAGGACAAAATATGGACACAAACAAAAGCACCTACACACACACACACACACACACACACACACACACACACACACACACACGACTGAACACATGTACAAAAGCCAAGTGGTGGAGTGAAGAGCTGGTGAGGGGCCAGAGAGGGAGGGCCGTCTGCAGATTCATAACTTAGAGGCCTTGTGCAAGTCCACACAGCCCAGAGAGAGAAAGACAAGAGGCCAAACTGGCAGCAGAGACAGCAGCACACATTCACCGGACACACACACACACACACACACACAGAGACACAAACACACACACACACACACACACACACACACACACACACACACGTGCACATGCTTGTGAGAGCACACATGGGAATGAACATTCAGTGGCAGCCATAAATAT